>NC_092242.1:55813519-56131019 GCF_036320965.1 Panulirus ornatus
AGGGCCTAGTCTCCCTACCTTCTCAGTGTGACTCTGGATGATAAACTAAGCTGAGAGGAACACGTCAGCACCACCATCATCCTCAGGTTATGGTCCCCACGTTCTTGGTCGACTCAAAACAACGTCGAATCTCTCTGGAACCGAACACAAAAACATCTCCATAACTTTCAAGCTTCTCGAACTCCCCTATTCTCTTCCCGCCTGCCCTTTCCTCCCTGTCCACAACACAAACAGGGTCTACTGAAGAAGGCGCAGGTACGGGCAGGCACGATCATCTTAGTCCGTCATACACCAGGTGGCACACACACACACACACCACACGGGTCCTCCCTTCTGACCCCAACCTTTACCTGGACCTCATCCTGCCATTCGCAAAGAGACCACAGCATCCACGCTCCCAGCCACCACCTCCCTCCGCTTTAAATGCATTCACCATCGAGATGCAGTGCGGCATCACGGCCCGCATCGCACCCGTGCCAGGTGGCACATACGGCTACGAGAATTACAGGTGTCAAGGGAGCGGGAGGCATCCACACACAGGGGCCCATGGCCAGGCCGAGGCTTGGCGAATCTCTGACATTATCAGCCCCATCACAGCCAGTGTACTATCTATCACCACAGTGTATGCCAACCTTCGGTATGTGTGTTCAAAGCGCCTGCGTCGAGAAACAGTCCTATATCAAAAGCCACAACGTTGTACGCTCGTAAGCTTCGTCAGGTCAGTGAGAGACCACACCACGACACCCACCGGCTTACGTACGTACCCCGACCCAGCAGCGGCGGACGGTGGGAGAGGAGGAGGGAGGGAAGGGAAGGAAGTAACTGCTGCAGGGTAGGTAGGGGTAGCTGAGGTCACTGGTGGCTTGGAAGACGTGGGGTGGTGGAGGGAGGAACGTTGGGTGGAGGACGTGGGGTGGGTGGAGAGGAGGGAGGAGGGGGACGTGTGGTCGTGAAGACAGGTCTAGAAGTTTATCTACACCCGCCAACACCTTTATAACAGGAGCTGCCGTCCTACATGAACAACGGGTGGGGTGTACTTCACCCTGAGCAGCTAGACCATCTGTTACTGTTACTGGTGGTACTCTTCCACCTATCATCACCTTCCTCCACCCATCACCTTCCTCCATCCATCACCTTCCTCCATCCATCATCATCATCATCCTCCACCCCCCACACTCCCTGCCAGTTCCCTACAGGAATAAAAAAGATGGATCAAAACCGCGCTAACTAAGCGAAAAAAAAAGTGGAAAAAAAAATACATATCCAGGAGGGAGGGAAAAATGTTATCTTTAATCATGGGTCCGGTGATTACCCCATAATTACGGCGGCCCTGACCAGTGCAAAGTTCTGCCGGAGAGACACGTCCAGGATGCACCCAGCCCCATCACCCGCTACGCCTCTCACCTACATACACCAGCTAACACAAGCAGGGGAAACTGAGGGTGCACACATGGCTGGGTATACAAAAGTTTCCATGTTGCCAGGGGAATATACGTGCATCAGTACTCACACACACACACACACACACACACACACACACACACACACACACACACGCACACACACATAAGCACAGAGGGACAAAGATATACAGACAGACAGACAGACAGACAGACAGACACACACACACACACACACACACAAGCACTGAAGGACAGACACACACACAGACACACATCCTAGAAGAAGGCCAGACGGAGGAGCAAGCCCAGAGCAGACGACATAAGGCCAGGACGGTACTAACCCTTCATCTTGAGCGTGCGAAGGTGGGAGGGAGGGAGGCTGGTTGGGTTGGGTGGGTTGATATAAGAGATTATAGGACTAGTGGGTGGGTTGGGTGGGTTGATATGAGATTATAGGACTAGTGGGTGGGTTGGGTGGGTTAATATAAGATTATAGGACTAGTGGGTGGGTTGGGTGGTTGGGTGGGTTGATTTAAGATATCATAGGACAAGTGGGTGGGTTGGGTGGGTTGATTTAAGATATTATAGGACTAGTGGGTGGGTTGGTGGGTTGATATAAGAGACTATAGGACTAGTGGGTGGGTTGAATGGGTTAATATATGAGACTACAGGACTAGTGGGTGGGTTAACAAAGAGACTATAGGACGAGAGGTTGGGTTAATATAGGAAACTAGTGAACTAATACTTCCTTACCCTGGTGGCCTATAGCTCCCGGCCGGGCTGTCCGACATCAATAACCCGACCATCATGGCATCAGCAGATCTCATTGCCTCTGTCACTCTGTCTACATCCCTGTCGACCGTCCAGTTCTCCCTTATTATTGTGGCGAATGCGGTCGGCTGGAAGACCGCGCGGTGAAATGGTATTATGGTGGTACGTTATGGGGGCTGGGGGGTGGTGTACGCGTTGCGGTATGGTAGTGGTGATGGGGAGGGAGAGGTGTGGTGGATAGGGAGGGGGGATCGTGGTGATATGGTGATGGGGAGGGAGAAGCGTGGTGGTGTGGTGATGGGGAGGGAGAAGCGTGGTGGTGTGGAGATGGGGAGGGAGAGGTGTGGTGGTGTGGTGATGGGGAGAGAGAGGTGTGGTGGTGTGGTGATGGGGAGGGAGAGGTGTGGTGGTGTGGTGATGGGGAGAGAGAGGTGTGGTGGTGTGGTGATGGGGAGAGAGAGGTGTGGTGGTGTGGTGATGGGGAGAGAGAGGTGTGGTGGTGTGGTGATGGGGAGGGAGAGGTGTGGTGGTGTGGTGATGGGGAGAGAGAGGTGTGGTGGTGTGGAGATGGGGAGGGAGAGGTGTGGTGGTGTGGTGATGGGGAGAGAGAGGTGTGGTGGTGTGGTGATGGGGAGAGAGAGGTGTGGTGGTGTGGTGATGGGGAGAGAGAGGTGTGGTGGTGTGGTGATGGGGAGAGAGAGGTGTGGTGGTGTGGTGATGGGGAGAGAGAGGTGTGGTGGTGTGGAGATGGGGAGGGAGAGGTGTGGTGGTGTGGTGATGGGGAGAGAGAGGTGTGGTGGTGTGGTGATGGGGAGAGAGAGGTGTGGTGGTGTGGAGATGGGGAGGGAGAGGTGTGGTGGTGTGGTGATGGGGAGAGAGAGGTGTGGTGGTGTGGTGATGGGGAGAGAGAGGTGTGGTGGTGTGGAGATGGGGAGGGAGAGGTGTGGTGGTGTGGAGATGGGGAGAGAGAGGTGTGGTGGTGTGGAGATGGGGAGGGAGAGGTGTGGTGGTGTGGTGATGGGGAGAGAGAGGTGTGGTGGTGTGGAGATGGGGAGAGAGAGGTGTGGTGGTGTGGAGATGGGGAGAGAGAGGTGTGGTGGTGTGGAGATGGGGAGAGAGAGGTGTGGTGGTGTGGAGATGGGGAGGGAGAGGTGTGGTGGTGTGGTAACAGAGGTGGGAGAGGTGTGGTGCGGGGGACTGTGGTCAGGTGTGGTACGGGGGACTGTGGTCAGGTGTGGTGCGGGGGACTGTGGTCAGGTGTGGTGCGGGGGACTGTGGTCAGGTGTGGTGCGGGGGACTGTGGTCAGGTGTGGTGCGGGGGACTGTGGTCAGGTGTGGTGCGGGGGACTGTGGTCAGGTGTGGTACGGGGGACTGTGGTCAGGTGTGGTACGGGGGACTGTGGTCAGGTGTGGTACGGGGGACTGTGGTCAGGTGTGGTACGGGGGACTGTGGTCAGGTGTGGTGCGGTGGACTGTGGTCAGGTGTGGTGCGGTGGACTGTGGTCAGGTGTGGTACGGGGGACTGTGGTCAGGTGTGGTGCGTGGGACTGTGGTCAGGTGTGGTACGGGGGACTGTGGTCAGGTGTGGTGCGGTGGACTGTGGTCAGGTGTGGTGCGGGGGACTGTGGTCAGGTGTGGTGCGGGGGACTGTGGTCAGGTGTGGTGCGTGGGACTGTGGTCAGGTGTGGTGCGGGGGACTGTGGTCAGGTGTGGTGCGGGGGACTGTGGTCAGGTGTGGTGCGTGGGACTGTGGTCAGGTGTGGTGCGGGGGACTGTGGTCAGGTGTGGTGCGGGGGACTGTGGTCAGGTGTGGTGCGTGGGACTGTGGTCAGGTGTGGTACGGGGGACTGTGGTCAGGTGTGGTGCGGGGGACTGTGGTCAGGTGTGGTGCGTGGGACTGTGGTCAGGTGTGGTGCGGTGGACTGTGGTCAGGTGTGGTGTGGGGGACTGTGGTCAGGTGTGGTGCGGGGGACTGTGGTCAGGTGTGGTGTGGGGGACTGTGGTCAGGTGTGGTGCGTGGGACTGTGGTCAGGTGTGGTGCGGGGGACTGTGGTCAGGTGTGGTGCGGGGGACTGTGGTCAGGTGTGGTGCGGGGGACTGTGGTCAGGTGTGGTGCGGGGGACTGTGGTCAGGTGTGGTGCGGGGGACTGTGGTCAGGTGTGGTACGGGGGACTGTGGTCAGGTGTGGTGCGTGGGACTGTGGTCAGGTGTGGTGCGGGGGACTGTGGTCAGGTGTGGTGCGGGGGACTGTGGTCAGGTGTGGTGCGGGGGACTGTGGTCAGGTGTGGTGCGGTGGACTGTGGTCAGGTGTGGTGTTCTGCAAATGGCATGCCACGCGTATGGTTATATATTGGGTAAACAAGTGACTACCAGAATGTAGGTCGAGTGCGTTCGAGTCTGGCAACGAGCGTGTCATGAACTTATCGTACAGACAAGAAGGGAGAACAGTCTACAACCTTCATCAACAATAAGGCTATCCAATCTGTACAGACCTTCACTAACATTAAGGTCACAATTCTTTGTGTAACGAGTAATAGGAGATTCAATATCTCTCGTGGTACAGGACTTAAGAGAGTTTTACAACTGAGATGGTCCGTATCTAACCGCTACACCCTTCCTATGTGTGTGTGTATATATACAAGACCGAGCAAAGACATGTTACATATGCACAAGGTTAAGACTTAGTCTTAGCAACGTGAGTGTATAGCTCTCTCCGCAACATACAATTCAGTAATCAGTGACTCTGTACATAACATACATGATTATTTCCGATAACTGGATGACCAATGCCTAAACCTTGTTATACTGTTACGTCACATGTGGGTTACGACAGCTCTGGTTTACGTCAGGAGACGCAGGTTTAGAGGTTTCTTTAACTCTAGCCACGGTAGCTCAGACCAACTCACAACACTTCTCGTTACTGGAGTCTGTCTTAAATTAGGTTAGGTTAGGTTATGTAAAGGAATGTTACGCCAAACTTGAGCTAAATCAAGTTACGCTTATGTTCCCTTGACTTTACTCAAGTCTAGAACTTGGTGGGGGGGAAAAAGGTATATACGAATGGGTGAGTATGATCAGATTAGATCAGTTCGGGTGAGGTTTCCTCAAGGGGGATACTGAAGTGATTCAGCCTTACATATTCAATTTGATCCCTCTAGCTAGGCTTGGTAAGTTTGATGCTATGTTAGTCACGTATTCTGAACTCTCAAGGTTGGGGTGGGAGAAGGGGCGGAAGGTGTGTGTGTGTGTGTGTGTGTGTGTGCGTGCGGGAGTGGAGGTGTTGTGAAATGGCGAAGACAATAATGAACAAAAGCTCAAATCAACTACAGTATGTAAGATCATATCGTACCTGGAGTCAGAACTAAACAGTTTGCGAGTGATCTTTTGTATGTCACATTCATTTATAACCATCAGTCAAATTCTCTCATAACTGAGAGTGTGTGTAGTGTGTGTAGTCTGTGTATTATCATAAACACGTGAAGAAGGTGTTAAAGATTCTTCGACTGGTGGGTGTAGCTTACGTTGACGGCCTTAATGACGCCTAGCAGTTGAAAGGCTTAAAAGCCCAACCAACCAACCAGACGTAGGGTTATTAAGAGACCACCGGCGACCAGTACTGAATGAAAAATAATCAAATGCTTTTGTAGGTTAAGAAAAATGTGTCGTTATAAAACGTGTGTCAATGTTGTGGGAAAGTGGCGCAACAGAGGGGGTTCATGTTCCAGTCACCACCAGTGTAAACCACTGAGACAGTTGTTCATAGATACACATTCAGTTTTCCTTACGAGGGATGAAGAAAAGGTTAGAATAATCGTGTGAACACATTTATCATTATATATATATATATATATATATATATATATATATATATATATATATATAATGAAAAGGATCACAATTTTGCTCGTGATCAAGATATTCCTATGAGTGTTTCACTTTCCCCGTGGACTCATAGGAATATATATACATATATATATATATATATATATATATATATATATATATATATATATATATATATATATATATATATATATATATATATTATGATTATGCTTTGTCGCTGTCTCCCCCGTTAGCGAGGTAACGCAAGGAAACAGACGAAAGAATAGCCCAACCCACCCACATACACATGTATATACAATACACGTCCACAGACGCACATATACATACCTATACATACATATACATACACATACATATACATATATACATATGTACATATTCATACTTGCTGCCTTTATCCATTCCCGTCGCCACCCCGCCACACATGAAATGGCAAACCCCTCCCCCCGCGCGCGCGCTAGCTGTTATGTGTAATGCACCGAAACCACAGCTACCTTTCCACATCCAGGCCCCACAAAACTTTCCATGGTTTACCCCAGACGCTTCACATGCCCTGGTTCAATCCATTGACAACACGTCGACCCCGGTATCCCACATCGTTCCAATTCACTCTATTCCTTACACGCCTTTCACCCTTCTATATGTTTAGGTCCCAATCGCTCAAAATCTTTTTCACTCCATCCCTCCACCTTCAATTTGGTCTCTCACTTCTCCTCGTTCCCTCCACCTCTGAAACATATATCCTCTTTGTCAATCTTTCCTCACTCATTCTCTCCATGTGACCAAACCATTTCAATACACCCTCTTCTGCTCCCTCAACCACATTCTTTTTATTACCACACATCTCTCTTACCCTTTCATTACTTACTCGATCAAACCACCTCACACCACATACTGCCCTTAAACACCTCATTTCCAACACATCACCCTCCTCTGCACATCCCTATCTATAGTCTATGCATCGCAACCATATAACATTGCTGGAACCACTATTCCTTCAAACATAACCATTTTTGCTTTCCGAGATAGCGTTCTCGCCTGCCACACATTCTTCAACGCTCCCAGAACCTTCCCCCCCCCCCCACCCTCCCTGTGACTCACTTCCGATTCCATGGTTCCATCCGCTCCTAAATCCACTCCCAGATATCTAAAACACTTCACTTCCTTCAGTTTTTCTCCTTTCAAACTTACCTCCCAACTGACTAGTTCCTCAACCCTACTGAACCTAATAACCTTGCTCTTATTCACATATACTCTGTTTTTCTTCTTTCACACACTTTACCAAACTCAGTCACCAACTTCTGCAGTTTCTCACCTGAATCAGCCATCAGCGTTGTATCATCAGCGAACAATTGACTCACTTCCCAAGCCATCTCATCACACCACATTGCATACTTGCCCCTCTCTCCAAAACTCTTGCACTTACCTTCCTAACAACCCCATCCATAAACAAATTAAACAACCATGGAGACATCACACACCCCTGCCGCAAACCTACATTCACAGGAAACCAATCACTCACCTCTTTTCCTACTCGTACACATGCGTTACATCCTCGATAAAAACCTTTCACCGCCTCTAGCAACTTACCTCCCACACCATAAACTCTTAATACCTTCCACAGAGCATCTCTATCAACTCTATCATATGCCTTCTCCAGATCCATAAATGCTACATACAAATCCATTTGTTTTTCTAAGTATTTCTCACATACATTCTTCAAAGCAAATTACCTCCGTCATACCCTCCCTACCCTCTCCCCTCTGTTGGATACGCCCCTGGTTGAGTTAAGAAACTTTTTCCCACCTGGGATATCGTATGCCATACGATAGTTACGAGAGCCATTGTTGGAAGCGATTCGTCAACAAATAGCGTCCCACAAACGACGCTGCTCCCCCACCCTCTGCCTGGTAAGCCTAGGGCAGACTTGAGTGGTGGGAGGCCAACACCAGACGTCAGTTGCCAGATGAATCCACGGTTCTATTTTCTGCCCACAACTCTTTACCACCGGGGATTATTAAGGCCATAAATCGGATTTCCCTGTTCTTGTCTCGTAGTATATGCGTGGGGTCTGATCATGGCAAGATTGCCAGAGATGATCCAAACTTGAGATTTATCTTGTAAGTTTATGATTGGCGAGGCGAACGTTGGAAATATGACGGGAAACTGTCTACGGTAAGATGCAGTCTCACAAATATGGCTACGCTATACACGGTAGACGAGAAATGACCATATAAACACGGATAAAAAAAATCTGGTAATTAATCTAAATATTGCATATTGGATGAGAGTTTATGGGTTTACATTTGAGCTTAATTCTTCGAGAATGGTTCTCACTTCGTGATATGCCAGGAGTCTACAAGATTACCATAAACATGATCATCCGTTGTATTCCTGGCTCTTTCTGGGGGGGAGTTGACTCCTGTGATCTGTGACGTATTGTGTCTACTGTCAGGTCGATGTATGTCATACGAACACCTACTGATCGCCTTATGGACCCCGAACCTCCCAAATTTTGAAAGCGTCGGCCTCAAGATTTCTCTGTCCCTCACAACTCTTTGTTTCCTACAACTTCGCATGACTAACTCTTCGACTACCTCACCTTCTGCCACTACTTCCACCCGCTGCTGGGGAAGTCGCTGCAGGAGGTTTCTGGCCTCGAGAACGTTTTCCTGAGGAGGGTACCCTGGCACATGACGGCCAACACTACCAGTGTCGGCAACACACAAGAGGCCGCCCCTCCAGCTACCCGTGAGCGATCGCCCGGGCCCGGGTAATGAACCAGTGGCGGGGCGGGAGGGTGGTGATGCTGCTGCCGCTTGGCTGCTCCAATGACTCTCGCCCGCCTGGCTCACCCGGACGAGCCGAGCGCCTCGCCTCCCTTCTACTTGTTGCTGTGACGAGGTTCGTGTGTTCTTGTCTTGCTGCGACGTTGCTGTGTTTTTGTTTCCGCGTCGCAGAACTATGAGGTTGTGTCTTTTACCCTTGGTGACTGACGCTCATGGGGTGGAGCCATGCGTTGCCTGGCTCAGGTCAACCCGCCCTGTGTTATGGTACCGCGTCGCTTGCTAAATCCTCTCGTCTGTGCTATTTTTAAAACAATGCTGTCCAGTCTCTGGCAACTCTGCCGCCTTGATACCGTGTGCCGTATTGTTCCTCCCCGACCTCTGCCTTTGTCTCATCATTATTAATGTTTTCTGTGCCCACGATGCGTTGCTCGCGTTCATACAACCATATTCAATTTTGGTCTGTAATGGCTTATTTTTCCTTTCCTGTTACTGTTTTGTCAGTTCATGCCACGTATCTCTCCGGTCCACGACCATAACGCTCTCTCTCTCTCTCTCTCTCTCTCTCTCTCTCTCTCTCTCTCTCTCTCTCTCTCTCTCTCTCTCTCTCTCTCTCAAACACACACACACACACACACACACACACACATGTAAGTATATTCTCAATGTTTAATCCCATAAAATATGTGTAATTGCGTTTCCGCCGCTTACGCAGAAAAGAACATGTTTACAAAGATGTGTTTACACTGGCACGGGCACGCTCTTGCATCTACCCTCTACACTCATACACACACACACACACACACACACACACACAACACACACACACACACACACACACACACACACACACAACACAAGAGAAAGGGAAAGAGAGCGAACTAGACATTAATATCTCTGACGAGTGTGGTCTGTGAAACGCTACAAGAGATAATACGAAAGCAAATGGATGATCACTTTCAAGTAAAGAACCTACCCACGCGGGGAACGGGCAATATACGAAAAGGAGGTGATGTCGTAACACATCTTTCCATAATCAAAGGTACAGTGAGGTCTGATGACGACAAGAGATGGATGGTTGGACTGTGTGCTCTTGGACTGTCAGTCCCATCTGGCACTGTCCTACACAAGAGGATGGTAGAGATGATGGGTTTTCAGGCAGGCACAAGAGACAGACAGCATCAGTGAGCTGATAATCATCCCACATGTACAAGAGGCAGACTGTATCCAGTGAGATGAGGATCACCTGAGTGGAAGGGTACAGAGGAAGCGTGTCGGAGGTGCCCTTTGAAAGCCGGTCCGGTGTGAACCTGTGGTGTGCCACAAGGCTCAGTCTTAGAGCCGCTGTTATTCCTGTGTTAATACCCTGTCAGATGGACTGGAGTCATACGTGAGTAAGTAGGCAGTTCAGGATGATGATGATGATGAGGAGGATGAGGATGAGGAGGAGGAGGAGGAGGAGGAGGAGGAGGAGGAGGAGGAGGAGGATGATGATGATGAGGAAGAGTAGGATGAGGATGATGATGATGATGATGATGATGATGATGATGATGATGATGATGAGGAGGAGGAGGAGGAGGAGGATGATGATGATGATGATGATGATGATGATGATGATGATGAGGAGGAGGAGGAGGAGGAGGAGGATGTGGTGGTGAGTGAAGAGAAACAGAGAACAGGACGGTATCAACTTACGAGGGACTAACAAGAACTCAAGATGTGGTCTGATACATGATTCACGAAGTGTATGGAAAACTGAGAGTTATGGCATAGCACCATGAGATAGGGCCATGGTAGGGCTATGATACTGTAAGAAAACAAGGTGTGTGTGTGTGTGTGTGTGTGTGTGTGTGTGTGTGTGTGTGTGTGTGTGTGTCGATGGAGTTCGGGGTTAACATAGTAATCAACCTATCGCATGAAACAACACGTCACAAGAATCATTTATGAGGCAAAGTATCTTCTTGTCAACATCAAATTTGCTTTTAAGCGAAGGGATGAAGAAATTAGAAGATAAAAGAACTACTCTATGTTGATATCAGTCCTGAACAACAGACTGCAACTCATGGTGGAACATCACGCGTGTAAGAGAACACATGAAGGTACAAAGGAGGATGACAAGAGACCTGAGTTACAAGGAGAGGCTACAGTGGCTATATATCTACGTAAGGCAATAAAGGAAGACTTGATAATCATAACCTTAAAGTCTTCAAAGTCAATTTGAAACTGTAGACAACAAATAATTTTCTGAAAGATGCAAGGACATAACGACTTGGGGCCACGGCAAGAAAATAATTAAAGAAACTTGTTACAAAAGGTGTAACGAAATACTTCTAAAGTACACGTGTTACGAGTCAGTGAATAACGCTGGGATGAAGCTGAGTTCTGACACTTGGCAGTAATTCAAAAAGTTGTATAATAGTAGAGAGAGAGAGATGGGTCCGTCGTGTGTAGAATTCCCTTCCCGTACTGTGTGAGTAGGTAATCTCTCTCTCTCTCTCTCTCTCTCTCTCTCTCTCTCTCTCTCTCTCTCTCTCTCTCTCTCTCTCTCTCACACACACACACACACACACAGGGCTACGGAAGCAGCAGCTACAGAAGTAGTTGAAGCTGTGCCAATATTTCGGCCTGAGTCACACCGTGTGAGGAGAGAAGGCCGCCCAGACTTTCTGACTGAACTCACAAACACAAACACCAGAGACGCTGCCGCTGATGGGGGAGGCGGTGATGAGGGATAGGTTGCTGGTGAGATCGATGGGAGGGAATGAGGTGATGGTGAGGGAAGGGTAGGCCACCCAGTCCTGTGTGGTGAACCTGCCACATCCGGCAGGTTCCAGCAACGGGCAGAGTGGACGTTGGACGCTCTGGACTGTACCTCACATCCCACAGCAGACCGCCAGAAGTGTGAAGACGCAGTGTGGGAGGCCTGGCCCAGGTTAGTATTAAGTGTTTGAAACTCTTATTATCTTCTTATCTGCTTCTTTATCTAAAGCTTGGATTCCAGTAAATTCTTATCGAAGATACTCTTTTTCCTCCTTCTTCCATTACTTTTTCATGTATCTAACCCAATCTGTTCTACTTCAGCACCGTCCGTTCTCCCGTGTCTATACAGGACCTGTGTGCAGGGCGAGGCAGTGGCGTCCGCACCCGCTGGCCTCACCAGCAATCACAGCTAAACGTGTTGCTGCTCCCTCACTGCTCCCCATCTATCACAAGACGACTCCCACCATGCTGCCTCCTCCTTGCACTTCGCCTCCATCGAGAATAACATTATTGTCTCATAATCTTCCTCATCGTCCTTTAAGCTAAAATCATCATTTTCTTTTCGTCATTTTTTCAGTCTTTGTTAACCTTATAATAAGGTCCTATTTCCTTTACACTATCCCATCTCTATTTTTTCCACCAGCCAGTTCCTTCCCCTACTGTCCAGGTCTTCAAAAGCCACCAACAGCGTCTGTGTTATGAACATGATAATCCCACACATACAAACTTCGACAGCACCTCCCTGGTAGTGGCGCCGGGAGGCCAAGGCTCCTCCACCACAGCGTTCGCGGAGCCTGGCACCATCTCCATCAGTTCTTTTTACTCTACAGTATGGAAGGCTCCGCACTGATTCCTCATCGAGGCCAGGACCCGAGAGTAACATGATCGGTGGTGTGGTCAAGAAGACTGAGGAGCTGGTGTTGCTGCGGTGGCAAGACAGAGAGAGAGAGAGAGAGAGAGAGAGAGAGAGAGAGAGAGAGAGAGAGAGAGAGAGAGAGAGAGAGAGAGAGAGAGAGAGAGAGAGAGAGAGAGCCAGGGTGAAGCAACAGGTAGCACTTGGGAAGTGCATGCAGCTGGCAGCGAGGGACAGACATTTGGCGGTGAGGTAATACATGATGACCGGCCGGAGGTAGTGACTGTGTCAGCGTGTTGAGGTAAATCCAGCAACAGTGGCAGAAAGGCACGGTAGGATTCTGGAAGACCTACCTGAAGAAGGACACGAGGAACACAAGTGGACGGAAAGTGTGCAGACCATACCTCCCCAATGAGGCAAGTGAAGGAGCGCACTCAGCCCTAGAGAGAAGGAAACAGATGAGAGAGAAAGGCAGCTCTAGAGATGGAGACACGTGATGAAGACAGCTTTTGGGAAAAGGAGGTAGGCAAGAGAAAACTCTTAGGAAAGGGTGATGACTAGAAATAGAGCTCTTGAGTAGAAAGGGCAGGTGAAAAGAAAGCTCTGGCGAAAAGGAGGAAAGTGAGAGACACCTTCAGAGAAAATGGGGCCATGTGGAAGATAGTTCTAGAACACAAAACCTGTACTTGGCGATGTCTAGGACTTGTACACAGCAGCAGCAGCAGCAGATGAACTTCTAATGAACCAATTCCTTCTTGTGGGCCTAGACGACGACATCTGCTGGAGGGAGGCAGTGAACGACACTGGTGGAGGGAGGCAGTGAACGACACTGGTGGAGAAAGGCAGTGAATGAAAATGGTGGAGGGAGGCAGTAAACGACAGTGGTGGAGGGAGGTAGTGAACAACACTGGTGAAGGAAGGCATTGAACGACACCGGTGGAGGGAGGCAGTGAATGACAATGGTGGAGGGAGGCAGTGAATGAGACTGGTGGAGGGAGGCAGTGAATGACACTGGTGGAGGGAGGCAGTGAACGAAACTGGTGGAGGGAGGCAGTGAACAACACTGGTGAAGGAAGGCATTGAACGACACCGGTGGAGGGAGGCAGTGAATGACAATGGTCGAGGGAGGCAGTGAATGAGACTGGTGGAGGGAGGCCGTGAATGACACTGGTGGAGGGAGGCAGTGAACGAAACTGGTGGAGGGAGGCAGTGAACGACACAGGTAGAGGGAGGCAGTGAATGACAATGGTGGAGGGAGGCAGTGAATGACAGTGGTGGAGGGAGGCAGTGAACAACAATGGTGGAGGAAGGCATTGAACGACACTGGTGGAGCGAGGCAGTGAACAACACTGGTGGAGGAAGGCATTGAACGACAATGATGGAGGGAGGCAGTGAACGACACTGGTGGAGGGAAGCAGTGTTGGACGACCAGATGATTAATGTGGTGTGTGGGTGACGCAAGGTGAGGCAGTGATACCACCAGCGTTATGAGGGTGAGCTGTGTTGACTGGTGGGCAAGACTGAGCCACAGGGAAGCGGAGCGGACGCCCGATAATGATGGTGTACATGGAGGATTCTCTCATCTTAAGTCACAGGATAAGCCGAGAGCACAACTGTGAGTGGCTCAGTGATGGATGCAGGCGGAGGATGAAGAACGCACGGCAGAACGACAATCAAGATTATTCTGATGCACAGAAAAGACATTCACACTGTCAAGTCTGGACGAGGAAGAAGTGCACGGTGTGAGGGAGAAGTGTTTTCTGGGTCACGATCCAGCTAGACGGATGGGAGAGCAGAGCACAGTGAGGCACAGTTTAAAGGAGGAGGGACACACGGAGTCGTGCAGGGCTAAATATAGCCAAAGAAAATATGGTCCGTGCAAACGGAGGGAGACCTGCAGCATCTAGAGCAATCGTGTAAACTGTTTTATGGACATGTGTAACCTGAGACTTCATTGGTTTTGGATACACATGAAAGTAGAGAAGACTGGGCGGCCGTGCGTGGCCTGTGGTGGCCGGGGTGTGTGTGTGTGACTGGCCCTTCCCCCCGGTGGATCTGGGCGGCATCCTGGGGCTGCTCGCTCGTGGATGACCGCGAGAGGTGAGCGTGGAGGGAGCACCACCGCCTCCCCACCCGGTGCCTGACACCATCAGGCGCGGGTCCTTCTTTCCCCCCCCCTCACCTTTGCCATAAGCAACCCGAGGCCGCTCCACCTGACCAATTAACCACCTGCGTTTCGTCACCTGACGCTCATCATGGATAATAGATTTATGATTACCCAAAAAACAAACAAAACAAAAAAATACTTCCGACACATTGCTCAAAACATTATGATCTTTAAACCAATTTTGGATTTTGTCCTCACGTATCTGTACGTGAACTGACAAGTGTTTAGTGGACGATGTAGACAGTAGATTGAGGGTTTGTGCTTCGACACAAAGTGGTCTGTCACATGACACTCCTTCTCTCTGTGTGTCGACCAACGTGAACACACAAGTGAGCCTGTTGGTAGATGATGTAAGGTTGACACCACACAAAAACACTTGCCACGAAAGCATTGTGTTCGTATGGTGTTGGTAACACATTATCACATTACCTACGTGGTGAGGGAAGATCTCCGAAGACCACATGAATTATAGACCATCATCAACACTATAGGACATGTCTAGGTCATACATACATAACTCACAGTGCCGTGTTACCATAATCTAATACGAAGGATATTCTTCATTTTTCCCCCTCCCCCGGAGGTATGTTTCTGCTCAACAAGTCACATTAACCCGCAGAGGCCTTTTCACTCACGAGTTACCACTGCCCACGAGAGAGAGGTCTTTCCACACAGCAGGTTACTCTGGACTGGAGGATGGTCCCGCATCTCGTGTTTTGCACGGTTCCCGGACACTCTGGCTCTGACTTAGGTTATACAATAGGTCATAGGTCAAGGTCATCACAGCGTTACAAGGCTCACAACGGTAACGGGTTACCGTTATGTAATGCCAAGACTCAGGAATGTGACGATGATGATGGTGGTGTTAGTGTTACACTACACCTGCCGTCACGCGCTACTATCAACGAGGTAACGTAACCCACGGGGAAGGCGTCACATAGGGGAGGCGTCACACGGAGGAGGCGTCACATTGAGGGGGTGGGGGCGTGTCACACAGGGCAAGCGTAACACGGGGGACGTGTTCATCTCAGTAAACTCTTCATTTCTTTTCTATGTTATTGTAACGGCACGGGCAGCTGAGGCCCTAAGCAAAGCCATCCCATTAACGATATATATATATATATATATATATATATATATATATATATATATATATATATATATACATATCCTAGTCTGAGCCACGTACCCCATTTATCTCCTAACCCCTGAGGATGGATGAACAGCTGCGTTGACTGTGGGCCCACTCCAATAACCAGGATTGGAACCCAAGCGCTCGACCCTGGGCGACCCGTGAATGCGTCACGGTCAGGAACGCTAACCGCCACACCACAACCACTCCTCACCACGACGTGCTGTTCTCCCAAGCAACGCTAACCGCCACACCACAACCACTCCTCACCACGACGTGTTGTTCTCCCAAGCAACGCTAACCGCCACACCACAACCACTCCTCACCACGACGTGTTGTTCTCCCAAGCAAGTGTAGCGGTAATGTTACAGGAGCGGTGGTGGGTGGACCAGGTAAAATCCGCCCAGACTTAAATGTTACGTTAATAACATAAATTATCGGACCGTAGTGTGCAAACTGACCCTGAGTTAATTAAAACGCTGTGAGATTCGACGTTAGGTTATTACAGTGGATTCCAACGTGAATTTAGAGTGAAATAACGTATGCTGTATGGAATGCAGAGGGGAAAATTAACTGTAAATTTCAATTTTCAAGCAGAACTGCAGATAAATATATGTAATTGTCTGCCAACACAGTGATACTTAACTGTTCAACACAATGCAAACATTATCAGTCTTTCTCTTACAATAGTCTCAAAAAAATCTGTCGAAATTAGCAGTTTACATATTTTGTGTGGCAGGACACGAACCAAATGCCTTGTTTAATCACGTTAAAAACTATGATCACTGTATTGACTGGAGTAATGCCATCTCAGTTATTAACTCTAACTCCAGTACCACGAAAAATATCATTGAATCTTCTATCATTAAATACACAAAGAATTATAACCTTAATATTAGTGAGGGTCTACATAAATTGAATAACTTTATTGTTGATAAAATTTGTAAACAATTCCCTTTCTTGTCCACATAATAAGTTTATGACACGCTCGTTGTCTGTCTTGGACAATCACTTGTTTACCAAATGGCGTGCTAGCTACCTCTCTTCGTTGTATATCTACTGACTGTTATATTCCCATCTTGTATCTCCCCTGATGATGTGATCATTACACGAAAGTGCACTTGGGAACTTATCGTGTTTCATTTTCCATGTGGACTCATAGGAATATACTTGATCACGCGCAAAATTGTGATCCTTTCCAATACATATATATATATATATATATATATATATATATATATATATATATATATATATATATATATATATATATATATATATAGTAGAGCCCATCATTCAATGATGGAGCGGGACATAAAATGCAGAGATTCTGGGTTCACTGTCAACCAGCGAGGCTTGTGTAAATATGGATACGTTCCATGGTGGGTGAGCGACGGTATACATCCATCATGAGTCTTTATGACGAAGAACGATACTGGCAGGGGATAACATTACGATACTGGCAGGGGATAACATTACGATACTGGCAGGGGATAACATTACGATACTGGCAGGGGATAACATTACGATACTGGCAGGGGATGACATTACGATACTGGCAGGGGATAACATTACGATACTGGCAGGGGATAACATTACGATACTGGCAGGGGATAACATTACGATACTGGCAGGGGATAACATTACGATACTGGCAGGGGATAACATTACGATACTGGCAGGGGATAACATTACGATACTGGCAGGGGATAACATTACGATTCTGGCAGGGGATAACATTACGATACCGGCAGGGGATAATATTGCGATACTGGCAGGGGATAACATTACGATACTGGCAGGGGATAACATTACGATACTGGCAGGGGATAACATTACGATACTGGCAGGGGATAACATTACGATACTGGCAGGGGATAACATTACGATACTGGCAGGGGATAACATTACGATACTGGCAGGGGATAACATTACGATACTGGCAGGGGATGACATTACGATACTGGCAGGGGATAACATTACGATACTGGCAGGGGATGACATTACGATACTGGCAGGGGATGACATTACGATACTGGCAGGGGATAACATTACGATACTGGCAGGGGATAACATTACGATACTGGCAGGGGATAACATTACGATTCTGGCAGGGGATAACATTACGATACTGGCAGGGGATAATATTGCGATACTGGCAGGGGATAACATTACGATACTGGCAGGGGATAACATTACGATACTGGCAGGGGATAACATTACGATACTGGCAGGGGATGATATTACGATACTGGCAGGGGATAACATTACGATACTGGCAGGGGATAACATTACGATACTGGCAGGGGATGACATTACGATACTGGCAGGGGATAACATTACGATACTGGCAGGGGATAACATTACGATACTGGCAGGGGATGACATTACGATACTGGCAGGGGATAACATTACGATACTGGCAGGGGATGACATTACGATACTGGCAGGGGATAACATTACGATTGTGGCAGGGAATAACATTACGATACTGGCAGGGGATGACATTACGATACTGGCAGGGGATAACATTACGATACTGGCAGGGGATAACATTACGATACTGGCAGGGGATAACATTATGATACTGGCAGGGGATAACATTACGATACTGGCAGGGGATGACATTACGATACTGGCAGGGAATAACATTACGATACTGGCAGGGGATAACATTACGATACTGGCAGGGGATAACATTACGATACTGGCAGGGGATGACATTACGATACTGGCAGGGGATAACATTACGATACCGGCAGGGGATAACATTACGATACTGGCAGGGGATAACATTACGATACTGGCAACGATAACAAACCAACAGCTCCAAGC
Organism: Panulirus ornatus; assembly: GCF_036320965.1. NCBI lineage: Eukaryota > Metazoa > Arthropoda > Malacostraca > Decapoda > Palinuridae > Panulirus > Panulirus ornatus. The sequence continues at coordinate 55,832,073 of NC_092242.1, forward strand.
CAATGTAACCTGCAAGATGGAAAGATTCCTCCGTGGTAATGTAAGCCACAAGGTGGAACCCTTCTGGCCCAATGTAACCCAATAGATGGAAAAGACATTCCGGCTATAAAGTAACTCCCAAGGTGGAAAGACCCCTCCAGGTTAAGGTAACCTGTTGGACAGAAGGTCCCCTCCGGGCAAAATCTTCCGGAGCATATGGGAAAATTATATTAACAGAAGAGCTGTTGGTCTGTGATGAGGTTATATGCTAGAGGACAGTAATAGTATCCTACAATCCTCATCCATAAAGGACAATAAAGCAGAAGGACATCTTCCCATCCACCACTCCTTCCAGTCAGCAGATGGACACCTTCCCATCCTCCACTCCTTCCAGTCAGCAGATGGACACCTTCCCATCCACCACTCCTTCCAGTCAGCAGATGGACACCTTCCCATCCTCCACTCCTTCCAGTCAGCAGATGGACACCTTCCCATCCACCACTCCTTCCAGTCAGCAGATGGACACCTTCCCATCCTCCACTCCTTCCAGTCAGCAGATGGACACCTTCCCATCCACTACTCCTTCCAGTCAGCAGAGGGACACCTTCCCATCCTCCACTCCTTCCAGTCAGCAGATGGACACCTTCCCATCCACTACTCCTTCCAGTCAGCAGAAGGACACCTTCCCATCCACCACTCCTTCCAGTCAGCAGATGGACACCTTCCCATCCTCCACTCCTTCCAGTCAGCAGATGGACACCTTCCCATCCACTACTCCTTCCAGTCAGCAGATGGACACCTTCCCATCCACCACTCCTTCCAGTCAGCAGATGGACACCTTCCCATCCACCACTCCTTCCAGTCAGCAGATGGACACCTTCCCATCCACCACTCCTTCCAGTCAGCAGATGGACACCTTCCCATCCACCACTCCTTCCAGTCAGCAGACGGACACCTTCCCATCCACCAATCCTTCCAGTCAGCAGATGGACACCTTCCCATCCACCGCTCCTTTCAGTCAGCAGATAAATCACAATAAAGGAAGACCGATGATCACAGAGAAAGCTAATGTGGAAATCGTGTAAGAAAGCATGGATGGAGAACACGTTCTAGTATCATTACACCCATCACATCCTCAGGCGAAGGAGACAATCAACGACTCTATCAAAAAAAGAGACAAACTGCGTACATATTTCATCGCCATTACTAAATATATTGATTCACTCACAATAAACACCATCATAGTGTTTATTTAATCCGTGTTCCGAACGTAGGCGTCATCTTGGGTGTGGCAATATGTGATGGGCATTGATCACAGTGGTCTACAACTCTGCTGCTGGAGAAAACACATTGTACCCACGTCGGCATCATAACATCTCTGGTGCTCGCTGGTCTTACTCCTCACCCCGGTACCTCACTGTAACGTGAGAGTATATCATGAGTCATAGGAAGTATGTGGCAGGTCTTCTCGAAGTCAGATTTGTAAATTTTTCCACGTGACGTTCATTCTGAGCGGCAGAGTGACTCTTCTTTCTCTTTTTTTTTTCTTCTAAAGTAATTTAGGTTTTTCTTTGTGTTTCGTAAAGTTTGGTGAGTGGAACTGTACAACGTACTGTACCTGAGGTCTGACTAGGGTATCGTAAGGATACTGTTAGCTTTACTGTATGCAGATAGTGCCACTACTGTGTGTCCCGTATGTGATTCAAGACTTCCTCTCTGAGGGCGTTTTCTTCTTGTGTTCTTCATATTGGCCCCGGAGATGTGAGCTGAGAACGTGATAATACACTGTGTGGCGAGGCTTCAGGCGTCGCTCCACATCCCGTGTGGGAATGACGAGTTGTGGATGACAAACACATTACGAGCAACAATGACACGAGAAGAAAAAAAAAACCCATAAACCTAATTCCTGTAAAGTTCCTACAACGCTGACTGGCGACCTGATGAAAATAACTCACTCACACATCACATAAACAACCGTAGGATCATCACAACCGGTGAAGTTGTGGAATTTACGACCCGACTCTGTCAGACATGGTCTGGTTAACTGATATAGTAAGAGAGAGAGAAAACGAAATAAGTTGTGGGACCATAAACAGTGGTGACCTCAGACTGGAATTGGCTCTTAAACCACTGAGCACGACGTAACGACCGTTTAAGTATGATAGTACGACCCTAATGCATGAGGTGATGACCCTTGGGTATGATGGCGTGACCTCCGATCTGTCCCTGGGGATCAGGTCATCACCGTACACAGGAGCCGTGCTGAAGGCTGCTTCCACAAGAGACCCTTCCTGTGATGGCTGCTGCCGGCCAGGAGGGACGCCCGCCACCACTCTGCACTGTGGGGCACTGTGTTCAGAGGGAGGCGCCCCTCGGGAGGGATACAGTGAGGAGTTAACACACACACCGTGACCACAGTGAGGAGAGGGAGGGAGGGGAAACCTTCCTAGGAGTGAGGCTGGTGCCACATTTCCCCCGGGAACCAACCAGCAGCTCCTGATGGACAAGTGAACATGGGAATTATTCCACGTATCACAGTATGGACTCTCACGGGGGCTCGTCCGATCATAGCTCGAGTTTCTCCATCATTCCTACGCCGGGCCTACCACACCGTCCACCATATTCTCACCAAATGGAAGATGAAAATAGAAGTAAACGTAGCCACAAAGACAAACACAAAAGAAACGTGGATATTCAAAGGAATAAAAAAAAAAAAGAATATGTGGAGAGAACTCCTGTTGTCAAACGGCTTGAAAACAAAGAACAATCAAGACTTGGAGTTCTTCCAGTTTTCAGCGGATCCCAGGAGAGCTGACCTGAATTGTCAACTAGCTGGTACAACAGCGGCCCGGCCCGCCTACCCTCTCACACCCATACACTACAGACCAGTCCTGACGGCTGCTTCAGCCACATACACTGAGGACCAATACGCCACCGCTGCCCACCGTCAACTTTGACCTGACAGGGACCTCCTGCACCTCACACTGTCTGCGGCAAACATGACGAGTACGTAATTCGGTCCAAAAGGGAACAGAAGTCTGTTATAACTAGACTGGCAGAGAGGTAGCACGGGTTACCTTACCTTACCTACCTCGTACTGGGCTAAGCCAACCTTCCCCAGCCTCTGTCAGTGGCAATGGTACTTCCCAGCAATCACTCTTGACAGCGCATTCAACCATCACTGTTGACAGTGTGTTCTCCACCTCAGCCACCACTGTTGACACGTACTCCACATCAGTCACCACTGTCAACATGTACTACTCCTCACCCACCATCGCTGACAGTGTACTTCACCCCATCACCCACTGTTGACAGTGTACTCACCTCAGCCACCACTGTCGACAATGTGCTCCACCTCAGCCACCACTGCTGACATATACTCCACCTCCACGATAGCTGAAGGGGGTGGGTTGAAATGGTTTGGACATATAGAGAGGAGAAGTGAGGAAAGATGGACAGGATATTTATGTCAGAAGTTGAGGGGACGAGGAGAATGGGGTTGGGGGACCGAACTGGAGATGGAAAGATGGATTGGAAAAGATTCTGAGAGCTTGGGGCCTGAGTATGAAGGAGGGTGGAGGGCGTGCACGGAAAAGAGTGAATGGGAGCGATATGGTAACCAGGAGCAACGTGTTGTCAATGGGCTGAACCAGGGTATATTGAAGCAGCCAGGGACAAGGTCTATGGGGCTTAGTTTTAGGTAGGGAACTGGGGTTTCGGGGCATTACACGTGACAGCGAGAGAACGGATGTGAGTGGATGTAGCCTTTCTTCATTTGCTCCTAACGCTACCTCGCACATGTGGGAAACGGCGAATATGCGGACACACACACACACACACACACACACACACACACACACACACACACATATATATATGTGTGTGTGTGTGTGTGTGTGTGTGTGCGCGCTCATGCAAATAAATATATGGGCATATGTATCTTGGCCTTTAATACATATATATACAAATCTACATACATTACAACTTACGTGAGGCAGGAAGGTGACGGAGGTGACAAACTTACCTGAAAGTAAAGAGACATACATTATTAGTACGGGTGACGCGAGGCATACTCACAGCACGGGGGAGCTGCCCTCACCACGACACTCCTGCTGTATCACGAAGGTGGGGACGACACCATCACGCACCTGTGGGAAGCCGAAGGAAGAGAGAACAAAAAAGAAAGAAAAGAGAAAAAAAAAAGATCACAGGAACTAGAAGAAGAGGAAGAGTGAAAAGAAGAAGAATGAAAAAAAAAAAAACACACATCAGAAGCGACCATAACAATGGCTTACAACAGACGACCAACGAAAACACGAAGAAAAAAAAAAAGGTGATGCGATATGAATATATCTGAGGTACGCCGGTGGTTGAGCTCCCAGCAGCAGCGTTCTCCACGCTGGCCGAGACCTCAGCTGGGACCCATAAAACGGGCCGTCACCTGCTGGGAACAATAGCACCTTTACGACAGCTGAAAAGACATACATTTCATAATATGGAAGTCTGACAATGGTCTCTGGGAAGGGTAGTGGAGCCTTCCTGAAGGTCTGGGGGGGATATGGGAAGGAAGGAAGGGTTTCCTCGACGTATAACAAAGAGCGCAGTGGAGCCGTCTCCTGTTTTTTCACTAATGAGGCCCCGTTCATAGGCTAACTAACGCTACCTTTTGCCGCTACCTGGGATAACATCATCTCTGAACCTCCTCCTGCACGTCAGGAGGGCTTAAGGGGTCGGGAATGACGATTCTTCCACAACCGCTTTAGACCGTTATCGCTGGACTCGGGCTGATGCTGGAATGCGACTGCCATCATGCGTCAGGGTGCGACAGTTCTCAAGACTCTTGAGACTTTCAGCAGCCGAGGCGCTCCAGCCTATCCTCCCAACAGCGACGGTGACGTACTCTCCTGGCGCTGACCCTTCCAGGTGCAAACGGTGGTCGTGCCACAGACCTCATAACGTAGGCCATCTCGTTCCAGCAAATGTAGTCCCACTGACCACCGGGACAGGGCCGCTCAATTCCAGCAACCGTAGTGTCACCACAGACCTCCAGGCAGGAATTGTGTTGCCATTAACAATACTCTCTCGTGCCACAAACTCCAGCGGCTGAACTTTCCAGTAACAACAGTACTAGTGTCAGATTCCTGAGGCTGGAGCCGTCCAGCTACAGTGCCGCAGAGGCCAGGGACGGAGCCTGCCAGTAGAAACAAGAGTAATATTATAGATTTTAACATCTAAACTTTCCAGTACCACCAGACGTAGTGATATAAACAACCAGAGGGGAATTTCCCAGTTCCAGAAACTCCAGGGACTAAGTTTTCCAGTATCAATAGTCGGCCCGAGGCTTTCCAGTACCAAGAAACACAAGCGCCTTAAACTAGGGATGAATCTTTCCAGGGCTTACAGTCTTAGCGCCTCAAGAGTGAGTCTTCCATCTACCAGCTCGACGTCGTAGCTTAGCAGCCTCCAGACGATGGGCCTCGAGCACCAGCAGCCGTAGTGCTTCAGACTCTTGGCATATAATCTCACCAACAACTGTAGGATTGTCTCAGACTCCTGGAAGGGACTCTGTGTCTCCCAGTACCAATTGTCGAATGGCCTTTGGGTCCAACGAGGCAAACTTCCAGCCTCTCAGCTACTGATATGCTGAAGGTTCCAGTAAATGAAACTTCTGGAACCAGTTGTATTTCTTCACGGGGAGTCGAACGTTGAACTTCCTCACACAATAATGGACCTCCGACGTGTAGCAGCCAGACGCACACCCACGAGGCATCACACATCTATCTCACTTCCCAGTACAAGAGGAGGACCCGGGCATACGTCCTTACAACACGAAGTAAAGCCTTGAACTTCCACACACAAATCGGGGTCTAAGATAGCTATATGGCTTGCTAAGGACACACGAGTTCAAAGACATCCATCTCTCAGAAACAGGAGACTAAGAGCCCTTATATATATCTGGCTTGCTAAGGACACACGAGGTCAAAGACATCCAGCTCCCAGAATCAGGAGGCTAACAGCCGAGATGAAATACATCAACTTTTCTGAGAAAATCTGGTCGGTTATACTTCGAGCTGGCTGTGTGGCGCCTCCCTCCCACTGATATTATTACAGACAGCAGAACAGGACGACATTCTGCCTTCCAGGAAGAACGCGTCCATAAAGAGCGACGACCGATGTTGCCACAGTATCAACAATCCTACGTTACGACAGGCAAAATGGCCTTCTTCTATAAAGCTTAATACCTTAATTCAGTAGCAGCCACTTGGTGCTACATGCCGGAGTGGTCTTGGTAGATGAGTGTCAATACCATACTTCTGGAATATTCTTTGAAATATTATATTCGTACTAATACAGTGCTGGATTTCCTCCACTGTACTGTACAGGTAATTTGTAGATACGATCAACTTTTTCAGTAACAGTTCTTCGATAGTGTGTTGTCTACTGTCTACCTGTTGAACACAATGAGTCTCATATATTTAGACAATGATTTTTAAAGCTTCAAAAGCCATGGATCTTATTCCATAAATGTGTAAATTTCACTATGAAGAACAGACGACCACCATCACACTGGAACCTTACATACCCATGTGTATAATGATGTATCTCTCGAAGCCACACCTAAACTGGTGTCAAACATGTACACCGTCAACCAGTAGCACTAACACTTACACCGTCAACCAGTACACATCAGCCATCCTTATCCATACATCTCAATACAGTTATAACATTAGCCAGTACACTAGACAGTTTGCCACATAACCAAGTGTTCTGGTGATACAGTGGGTACAGAGTCGATCCCTAACTCCCTGTCAAACACGGATTCACGTATCTTCTTTGCTGCTTATGGTCATATCGAGGCCTTTCAGTGATTCCTATACTGATCACTTTGCATATGTCTGGGTTGAACTTCACCAACCAGGCATCAGGCTAACTTTGGATCTCGTCCAGATCCCAAAGTAAGGCGATGCTGTTGTCATCTTCATTCTGTGTCTCTCTCTCATCACCATCATCCATAAACACCCCACTGGTAACCTCAACGTATTTCGAAAAGGGTTCCTGTCACAAGCGTCCTCTGTTTCCTTTCTCTTAGATGATATTCGATCCACTGAGGGAATCTCCCGACTTATGCCTAAAAGGAAACTCTGTCTTCTTTACCCATCTCTTGTGTGGTATAGAGTTAAATTCCTTATGGCCGTCCAGGAATCGTCTTGAACGCAGCTCACAGGAACCTATTACTCTGAGACCGTGTTGTCTCTCTCTTAGGGGCTAGTGCAAGGCTACTTTCGGCTGTGGGTACAGAGATAAGATTTAATAGATGTTAAAAAGCACATTGGAGAAGGTACTGGCCACGATAGCAGTCGGCCAGCGGTTGAACATCATGAAACATCGAGGACTGAAAACGTAAGCCAGGGCAGCAGGAGCAGAGGAACTTAGAACTAAAGAAAATATTATGGAAAAAGCGAGTGAGAATCCAAAACCCTTCCATAAAACATATCAGGTGAGTAGACTGATGGATTCACAGTTGCTGAACCTGACGAGAATAAATGACAGCAAGTGAATGGTAAGTTACCAAGTGATTCACAGCGGAGGACGCCTTAACCCTGACACCACTGAGATGGGATGGGCAGGATGACCTGGGAAACACTTGAACTGTTAGAGAAGACATCAATGGGCAACACTGAAGTCCTGATTCAAGCTCATGTTCCTGACGAAGTGGTGTTCTCGCGTGCTCAGGAAATGTGCCGCTGGCTTCATTGCCCAAGACATCGCTAGAAGAATGCGTAGCGCCAGGGAAGCGAAAGAGATTAAATGTCGTGCCAATCTTTAAGATGGTAGGAAGGTCGAGAAAGCGTGCTCTCCAGGCCAGTCCAAGAACTCCTGGTCTGTATGCTGATAGTCCCGCTCTCCTTGTCTTCCTTCCTTACCATCTGTGAGGAGGGCTGCTCTCGCTGCTGCCTCCTGCACCAGCGTGATTGTGTCGTCATTATTTTCGTTAACTGCTCTGGTTCGTTCGAATAAAGTGGAGGATTGTGAATCATCACCCCTATCTTACAAGTTACGCACATATCTACTTTCCCCATACTGACTGGCTTGACTGGACCGTCCACCAGTCAATCATGAAGCTTTAAGCAGTTCCTGATACAGAAGGAGCTAACCCCTTCACCATCTCTTGCCTTCCTTGTTATCATGTATTCCCCACCGCAGAGATATGGATACATCTACAGCATGCTTCGCCTTAACACCTCCACCCTCATCTGGTTTCGTGTCCATAATCCCGTGTTCTACTTCCACCTCGTTTTCTTTTCACTATTGGCAATCCACCAGCACTCGTCCACACTACCCTCAGTCCTACTCCACCGCTATGATATACCTGTGCGCTCAGTGCTAGTGGCAGAGTGGGTCTTTGTTCTAGCCTCCTTTTGATGTCCCTCATTCTTTCTCTCAAGATTCTTTCCTATTCTCTCTCTCTCTCTCTCTCTCTCTCTCTCTCTCTCTCTCTCTCTCTCTCTCTCTCTCTCTCTCTCTCTCTCTCTCTCTCTCTCTCTCTCTCTCTCTCTCTCTCTCTCTCTCTCTCTCTCTAATCTATCTTCCCTCATGAACTCTCCATCAAAGACTTCGAGTACACCAAGTTGCCCAGCCTATATAAAGTACCTCATGGACAACCGTCTCCATTCTGAATGCAGTCTCGACTGGTCGCTCCCTCGTACCTTAACGGTACGTTACAATCCTTTTTTGTCTTAATGAAAATAATTGCAGATGTCCTGACTTGAGACTCAAGTAAATTCTCCTACCTATATTCCTTCCTTTGTTACGTTTTCTAAATTTGTTTGCGTGTAGTCTGGCCCCAGTAGAGCAACATGAGCGGCTGCCTCCTTCCCTCCCTCCCTCAATGCTCGCGCCTGCCTCTTCTCTACAGTCCTGGAGTCTTCTCGTCTTGCCAGGGAGGTACGTCTCGTATCGTCGTCGTCGTCTTCCGAGGTGAGTGGGTTCCGACGTGTCACCTGGCGGGGTGAGTGCGTCCCGGTATGTCGCCCTGCCAGGTGAGTGCGTCCCGGAGTGTCGTCTTACCAGGTCAGTCGGTCCTGGATTGTCGTCATCTGGCGAGGGGCGTGGGTCTCTGGGTGTCGTCTTGCCAGGTGAGTGGGTCCCGAAGCGTCGTCTTTCGAAGTGGATGGTGGTCCTCCCTTGACGAGCATCTGCACCATGGGGTCGACCGGGTGCTCGCCAGCCACTCCGCTCTTGCTGTACTCTCCACAAACAACAAAACACAGAAAATATGCAGGCTATAGATAGAATAATTCTTCCGTTCTATCGTGCATTATAGATAGAATAATTCTTCCGTTCTATCGTGCATTATAGATAGAATAATTCTTCCGTTCTATCGTGCATTATAGATAGAATAATTCTTCCGTTCTATCGTGCGTTATAGATAGAATAATTCTTCCGTTCTATCGTGTATCTTCATCTGAGGCAGAGATAACACGTATCAGTGGTGGTCAGGGCGCGAGGGAGGGGTCGTTAAGGCTTATCAGTGACGACTCATCGTCCCTGAGAGACGTGGCTGGGCTGGGAGGCACGTCATGACGTTCAGTGGCCCGGCTGTGTGCCCACACACACTCCCTCCTCTCTGATGGGGCCAACCCTCCCTCCCGCCGCACATAAACACGACGGCAGAAACTAAAGCAAAACCAACTTGCCTTTTACCACAATGGAAGACGTAAACTTTATAAGGGAAGTTTTCGTTCTCGACTCACAGCCAATAATCACGAGCGCAGATTTATTAGCGTTGCGGGAAACACAGTGCATTTATCGGATGACGTCACCATCCCATTACACCAATTAGGTGGGAGCCTCCTGGTCGCTTGGGGAAGGAGGTGGGTGGAGGTGTGGGGGAGATGATTGGATGAGCGGAGGTAAATAGCTAGCTGCTGCCCAGGTCGAGGGTACTGAGTGATGATCCACCTGACCCCGACCAACTGGGCCAGCCTGGGAGGAGGAGGAGGTCGGCTTCCGACCACGCACACCTAGTGTTGCCCATCCCCCCACACCCCACCTTCCTCCCATCTTCCTCCCATCTTCCTCACCTGACATTAATTTCCCCATGTCTGGTGTCCATCATAACGTACCCGGGTGGTATGATCTAGCCAGCTGGTTCCCACCAGAGGACATCGGAAGGAGGAGGAGGTGGGGTGTGTGGTTCTTTCCTCACCAGCCTGGTCCAGGTCACACTCACATCTCCCTCACAGGTGCTACCCTCTCTCCCAGCCTTCCCCTCACTATCTCACACTCCCTCACAGATGCTACTCTCTCTGTCTCCCAGACCCCTCATCATCTCACACTCCCTCACAGGTGCTACCCTCTCTCTCCCAGCCCCCTCACTATCTCACACTCCCTCACAGATGCTACCCTCTCTCTCCTAGCCCCCTCACTATCTCAAACTCCCTCACAGGTGCTACTGTCTCTCTCCCAGCCCCCTCACTATCTCACATTCCCTCACAGGTGCTACTGTCTCTCTCTCCCAGCCTCCCCCTCACTATCTCACTCTCCCTCACAGGTGCTACCCTCTCTCTCTCCCATCACCCTCACCATCTCACACGCCCTCACATTTACCACCCTTTACCCCACAATGTCCTCTCACAGCTCTCCTCCTCCACCGTCTACTCTCTCCCTCACTCTACCTGTCAATACTCGCCACATCTCTCACCAGCCACGTACGCCTTCCCCTCCTGCATCACCTCCATTACTTCACCACACCACCACACCATCCCTCCTCCTACGACGACCACACTCCTAGTGTCTCACCACACTACCCTTAGTACCACACCACACCACCTCTGCCACTCTAGTGTACCACACCCCTGGTATTAGATCACACCACCCCTGCCACTCAGTGTGTCACATTGCTAGTATACCAGATCCAACTCCACCGCCATTCAGGGTGAAATATATGTAATCTACAGAGAGGGAGTATTACAACTGTGGGGCCCCATATCTATGAACCATCTTAACCATCATACAACATTTCAAACTTTTGTACACTATTCACAAAGCGTTTTTTTTCACTGGTCCACGAATCTTAAACTACAGGACTTCTTTAAATTTTTTATTAAAAATTTTTTTTTGCTTAATTTCATGTTACGGTTTCTGCTTGTTCGTCAACACCTGTCTCTCTAATTTGCTCTATCATCTCCCTTTTTTCGCTCTACACACTTCTACATCTGTCACCTACCAAACAATAACATTCCCTATTTTTCCGCCCCTTACTATCGCACATCATTTTTTCTACAGCTTTTTTCCCCATCTGTGTATCTATATTTTGATGTCGTCAGGTCAGGTGCGGTCCACTGCACCAGTCTTCATGATCCAAGTCACCTGACCAGCCCCAGACACTGCTCCTCCCAGCTGCTGCTCCTCCCAGCTGCTGCTCCTCCAGCTGCTGTTCCTCCAGCTGCTGCTCCTCCCAGCTGCTGTTCCTCCAGCTGCTGTTCCTCCAGCTGCTGCTCCTCCCAGCTGCTGCTCCTCCCAGCTGCTGCTCCTCCCAGCTGCTGCTCCTCTAGCTGCTGCTCCTCCCAGCTGCTGCTCCTCTAGCTGCTGCTCCTCCCAGCTGCTGCTCCTCCAGCTGCTGCTCCTCCCAGCTGCTGTTCCTCCAGCTGCTGCTCCTCCCAGCTGCTGCTCCTCCAGCTGCTGCTCCTCCCAGCTGCTGCTCCTCCAGCTGCTGTTCCTCCAGCTGCTGCTCCTCCCAGCTGCTGCTCCTCCCGCTGCTGCTCCTCCCAGCTGCTGCTCCTCCCAGCTGCTGCTCCTCCCAGCTGCTGCTCCTCCAGCTGCTGCTCCTCCCAGCTGCTGTTCCTCCAGCTGCTGCTCCTCCCAGCTGCTGCTCCTCCAGCTGCTGCTCCTCCCAGCTGCTGCTCCTCCCAGCTGCTGCTCCTCCCAGCTGCTACTCTCCCAGCTGCTGTTCCTCCAGCTGCTGCTCCTCCCAGCTGCTACTCTCCCAGCTGCTGCTCCTCCCAGCTCACACTTCGGAGCAGTGGCATTTCTCTGTATCATGAGTACCTTCTCTTGTTCACCAGCCTTGTAGACATCTACGATTTCTCCTGACCTCTTCCACACTTCAGTAATACAACTCTCTTTCCTCTGGTTATATTTCAGCTGAATTCCTTTCGCGTGAAGTGATATCTGTGTCTCAGTCCCTCCACTACATTTTTCGGACTCCATGCCTTACTCTCCCATCTGATGATACTTCTCAAGTGCTCAGACGTGACCCTTCAACATGTTTGTTTCCTCCTTCAACCTTGTTGACACCTGAGCCTCCTCCTGCTTCTTAATACTGTCTATTAATATCTCCAGCCTTGTGATTAATGCTGATTAATCCTTTAGTTCTTCCCTTCTTCCTCTGGATATAATCATTGATGATTATTTAAGAGTATCTTCTCCTGTCTTGAGTTCACATCCGATTTAGAAATCAAATTTAAGATAGAGGATAAAATGTTAGCCTAGCTTGGCTGTGTGTTTGGTAACAGGCTTCAGTCTGGACTGATTTCGTATAGTCATAATTTCATGTTCCACACACACATACACAACACCTGCAACGTTCCTGTTAAGATACATTATGAAGATACGCTACGTCAAAGGTTCTACGATGAGCTATAAGAACACTATAGTTGAAAAGATGGTAATACAATTACGTATTTTGCTGTCCACTGGCGATTAAACTGTGGGTAGAATTACGATCCCAAGTGTGGGGCAGGGTAGGGGCAGGATGTAGCCTGGCAGCGAGGTATGATCCCAAGTGTGGGGCAGGGTAGGGGCAGGATGTAGCCTGGCGGTGAGGTAACATTTCTGGTGTGGCCCGGGCCACGGCTCACACACACCACACGTGCGAGGTGTGGTGTGGCCCGGGCCACGGGTCACACACACCACACGTGCGAGGTGTGGTGTGGCCCGGGCCACGGCTCACACACACCACACGTGCGAGGTGTGGTGTGGCCCGGGCCACGGCTCACACACACCACACGTGCGAGGTGTGGTGTGGCCCGGGCCACGGCTCACACACACATCACGGTCCAAACTCGGGGAAGAATTTCTGGTGACGTTCCTAAGCTGATATCGGGAGGCGTCTGCACGGCTGGAGGAACCCACGGCAGGGCGACCGGACGCCGGGGATGCTCCTACCACCGTCGCCTACTGACATTAGATGGAGGAGTCTCACGGTGACCCAGTGGAGGCCTCAGGGTAACCCAGTGGAAGCCTCAGGATGCCCCAGTGGAGGCCTCAGGATGCCCCAGTGGAAGCCTCAGGATGCCCCAGTGGAAGGATGCCCCAGTGGAGGCCTCAGGATGCCCCAGTGGAAGGACGCCCCAGTATGCACCAGTAAGAGCCCAATCCGAGGGGATGTAGCCCTGAACCATAGCATGACAGATGGCGATCACCCAAACCCCTCTTGGATCATCCAGCACCACCCACATATGTCCTGCCTGGTGACGGGGTTGGCTTCCTGTGGTACCCGTGCGTGCAGGAGGAGGGCTGTGATAGCAGGTGGGGCGGTGCCTGGCCCCCAGCCGCCATCACTGTCCAACATCCTCCATCGATTTCCACTTTCACGCCCAGTTTACCCTGAGACCATCCTTAGGGTGTCACACACATCCCATCCCTCACAGGTCATGTACGACCCATCCTCCTCCTCCTCTCCTCCTCCTCCTCCTCCTCCTATATAATACAACAGCAATTAAAAACCGTCAATTAATAACATATCCGTGCAGCCAAACTCGTCCTACTCATACTCACTACGCCGGACAGTATTTTGACGAGGAAACTTCTTTTACTAATAAAAGAATTACGTTAATCCAACCAATTTTCGTTAATTTACACCTTCATAACATCCACCACTTCCCCAGTATTTCTTCGATCCAAGTTAGATCACATAATGCGCGCCAGATACCACGGTAATCCAGAGCCATCCACGGGTGCTCGGTGCCCGTGTGAACCACCACCACCACCACCACAGGAGAGAGCAGCGGTCATGACAAAATATTGGCAACGCTTAAAACCTATAACCGCCACACGATCTGAGAGCCCACCCGTGACGTCATGAGTGTTGCCTTAACAAGGGGTTGTTATTTGTCGACAGGGGATGAGAGGGGGGGGGGGGGGGGGGTTTGGCGCTGGCTATCGGTGCCTTAACAAGGGTTGTTCACTGTCGCTGGGAGACAAGGCTGTCAGGAACAAAGGACGGGAGTAACAATGACAGAAACTGGTGTTGACTGGTGCTCATGGCTGATGAATCTGACGGGAGTCCGTGGTTCTTTAATGGGGCAGGGTACACTGACTGGGGCAGGGTCCACTGACTGGTGCAGGGTACACTGACTGGTGGAGAAGACAGCAACTGACAGGGTACACTGACTGGTGCAGGGTACACTGACTGGGGTAGGGTACACTGACTGGTGCAGGGTACACTGACTGGGGCAGGGTACACTGACTGGTGCAGGGTACACTGACTGGGGCAGGGTACACTGACTGGGGTAGGGTACACTGACTGGGGCAGGGTACACTGACTGGGGCAGGGTACACTGACTGGTGCAGGGTACACTGACTGGGGCAGGGTACAGTGACTGGGGCAGGGTACAGTGACTGGGGCAGGGTACACTGACTGGTGCAGGGTACACTGACTTGTGGAGGAGACAGCAACTGACAGGGGTCCCAGTAATGGTGTGAACGAGACGATTCAGAGAAATAACAGGAGACCAAAGTTACGACGGCTACAGCCCCGCCCCACAAGACACCATTAACCAATCACGACACAGATCATCTCCCACACCACAAGTAAGCTCCGCCCAACACAACACATTAACCAATCCCATCTTCGATCATCTCGCATAAATATATCAGAACACAGCCCCGTCCAATGCTACACATAACCACAACCCACATGGGGGGTCTGTCGAACCTCCACACACTCACTCACACTCACACACACGCCAGGGTGTCCATCGCTGCCCTCCAGTTGGATTGCCCTCCGCCATCCTCAACTCATCATCTTCCAGCCACTCTTCCAAGAATGATTCCATCATTCTTTTCCAGCAGTTTCTCCCCCCGGAGACCACTTGTGTTATCGACCACAGCACTGATATTTCTTTCCCCCCCATCTTCGTTCTGAGCTCACCTGACGAGAAACTGTTGTGAGGTGTGAGGTGGGACAACCTCGAGTCGGGGCGGTCCGTGCTGGGAACCTCAAAACCCCCTCCCTCCTACAAGTACCTCATCATGATTCTGGTCGTGTCTCGCATTGTAAGAGCGGTTGGTGACAGAACCTGCCGCTCCCCGCCATACTCACTCACCCACCCAGAGTCACCCGTGCATGGCCATCACTGTTCTCAGTGGCTAGCAGCCTGCCTCTCACGGTGTCCTGGTGTGGGGGTCTGAGGGAAGGCCGGTGTACAGGGCTGGTGCTCACTGCTCACTCGTCTGTCCACAGGTCCTGGGCTCCTGGTCGGAGGGATCAACATTGGCAGTCCTGAGGTGTCACGGCCTATGTGATGTGTGGGGTCAAGTGTCATGACGGGTGTGTGTGGGGTCAAGTGTCATGACGGGTGTGTGTGGGGTCAGGTGTCATGACGGGTGTGTGTGGGGTCAGGTGTCATGACGGGTGTGTGTGGGGTCAGGTGTCATGACGGGTGTGTGTGGGGTCAAGTGTCATGACGGGTGTGTGTGGGGTCAGGTGTCATGACGGGTGTGTGTGGGGTCAGGTGTCATGACGGGTGTGTGTGGGATCAGGTGTCATGACGGGTGTGTGTGGGATCAGGTGTCATGACGGGTGTGTGTGGGGTCAGGTGTCATGACGGGTGTGTGTGGGGTCAGGTGTCATGACGGGTGTGTGTGGGGTCAGGTGTCATGACGGGTGTGTGTGGGGTCAGGTGTCATGACGGGGGTGTGTGGGGTCAGGTGTCATGACGGGGGTGTGTGGGGTCAGGTACACAACACAGACCTCACGACAAAGAACGGTCACTGTGGTCCCATGTGTAGCATTCTCTTGCCTCCTCTTTGATAACAATGGACTAAATTATATCATAAATGGATCTTGATAAAGATAAACTATTACAGCATTATGACGAGAGGGAGTCGGTCAGAACGGTCTCCTGGGCCGAGATGCATTACATCACCACCTCCATCTTCTTTGCCAGACCGTTGCCAGCCAACTATGACGTCCACGTTCTCAAGTTCTGCAACAGCAGCAGTGTTGCAGTCGAGAGAATACTCCCTTTTTTATCTACCAAGTCATGACCTGTCGTAGACAATGGAGTCATTACTGCTACGGAGAGGGTAATATAAGGAGAGAAAGGGTGACCCCACGTGAGTCCCACCTTCGTCAATCGGTGTCTTACGAGACGAAGGAGGCCGCGTCTTGAACGCTCTCACACAAGAGTTGATTCAATTTGTGGCGAGACGGAGGAGGTGGTTGAAGGTGGCGGTGAGGGAGGGAGGGGCGCGGACCCACCTCATACACACAAAAGGTTGGGAGAGTCATCCCAGCAGGACACGTTGTCTCCGACACGGAGGTGGTGGACGTCCATCCTCCCCCCGAAGGACTCTTCACAACAGCACTCGACCAGAAAACATCCACCGCCATATCTGCGGCAGACTGAGTTCTCGCTGGATTGATTCCGACGCACACGAGAACCATTCAAGATGTCTGAGGACATGTCGGACGTAGGATGTATTCAGAGAATTTGGAAATCGAGACAAAATAGAGGAACGGGACGTTAATTAGAGGGGGTTCGAACGTCCGTCCTTCTTTTGAATGGGATGGAACTATATATACACACTCCTTCAGTGTATGGGGATGGACGCTAGCTGGTTCATGAGCCTTGCTTGCGTCCTGAGGGAGAAAAGTGCCTTTCCAACATGATGAAAAGAAATTAAAGGGAGGATACAGGAGCATCACGGGTGATACATATACAATATGCAAGGCAGCAAGAATCTGTAATGATACATTATATGTATAGCAGCAGGTATGTGTCATGATACATATACAGTGAGCAGAGCAGCAAGTATGTGTCATGATACATATACAGTGAGCAGAGCAGCAGGTATGTGTCATGATACATATACAGTGAGCAGAGCAGCAGGTATGTGTCATGATACATATACAGAGAGCAGAGCAGCAGGTATGTGTCATGATACATATACAGTGAGCAAAGCAGCAAGTATGTGTCATGATACATATACAGTAAGCAGAGCAGCAGGTACGTGTCATGATACATATACAGTGAACGGAGCAGCAAGTATGTGTCATGATACATATACAGTGAGCAAAGCAGCAAGTATGTGTCATGATACATACATAATGTATCGGTGAACATGCAGGATTACCTGAGCGTATGTAAGTCGAGGGTTATTTAGTCGCGTACCCAGTTCCTGAACTCCCTCTCGTACGTGTACATTAAGCTGGGACGCAGATCAACGCTGATCAACACAGCTGTTCGTCTCCGGGATTACCACCACTTAGCGTGTATGTGTACTCGTCCTGTCTTGTTTTGTGACACCGGCAGAGTTCCATGTGAGCTGCCGCACAGAAAAGGCAGGCCACTGTGTGATGGCGAGGCGTCCCGTCACCAGTGAACAACACCAGGACCCTGACCCTAGCTGTGGCGATCTCTCTCTCTCTCTCTCTCTCTCTCTCTCCCTAAACACACACACACATATATATATATATATATATATATATATATATATATATATATATATATATATATATATATATATATATATATATATATATATATCCTCCCCTCTCATTATTTTTTCTTTCTTAATTTTCCAAAAGAAGGAACAGAGAAGGGGCCAGGTGAGGATATTCCCTCAAAGGCCCAGTTGTCTGTTCTTAACGCTACCTCGCTAACGCGGGAAATGGCGAATAGTTTGAAAGAAAGATATATATATATATATATATATATATATATATATATATATATATATATATATATATATATATATATATATATATATATGTTAATAACGGAGACACAAATCTGCATCTCATTTAAAAGAGACAATAAGACATGAGTGAAGAGAGTCACAGGAGGTTGAGGAAAACATGACCGTAAGCATCACACACACACAATGTGTACAAAGGATGAAAGAAAAGCAAGTACACATCTTGTGAGGTATCTATTATGGGGCAAAACTACATAGTATGTTACAATGACACCAGAGGTCCTACTTGAATGACACCAGAGGTCCTACTTGAATGACACCAGAGGTCCTACTTGAGTGACACCAGGGGTTCTACTTGAATGACACCAGAGGTCACGAAGGGGACTCCTCCCCCATGTGAAGTTGCCGGGTGATATACCACGGGGGGGAGGCCTCCCCCATGTCAAGTTGCCGGGTGATATACCACGGGGGGGAGGCCTCCCCCATGTCAAGTTGCCGGGTGATATACCACGAAGGGGACTCCTCCCCCATGTGAAGTTGCCGGGTGATATACCACGAGGGGGAGGCCTCCCCCATGTCAAGTTGCCGGGTGATATACCACGGGGGGGAGGCCTCCCCCATGTCAAGTTGCCGGGTGATATACCACGGGGGGGAGGCCTCCCCCATGTCAAGTTGCCGGGTGATATACCACGGGGGGGAGGCCTCCCCCATGTCAAGTTCCCGGGTGATATACCACGGGGGGGAGGCCTCCCCCATGTCAAGTTGCCGGGTGATATACCACGGGGGGGAGGCCTCCCCCATGTCAAGTTGCCGGGTGATATACCACGGGGGGGAGGCCTCCCCCATGTCAAGTTGCCTGGTGATATACCACGAGGGGGACGCCTCCCCCATGTCAAGTTCCCGGGTGATATACCACGAGGGGGAGGCCTCACCCATGTCAATAAAACCTAGCAACGTTCTGCCGACCTCAGGGCTGCCAGCGACTGTCTTCCTCAAAACAAATGGATCAATTTCCCGTAAGTGTGTGTGGAGCACCGCCAGTGTTGGCTGGCAAGACGGAGGGGAACCTGCCAGCAAGACAGTGCTTATCCTTAAGATCGAAGTCGGGCCACGCTGTACCGCCGTGGCTGTACCCGGTGGTCTGGCCACGCTGTACCGCCGTGGCTGTACCAGATAGTCTGGCCACGCTGTACCGCCACAGACATACCAGGAACTCTAGCTAGGCTGTACCGCGAGAGATGTACCGGATGGTGGTGGCTAGGCTGTACTGGTGCAGCTGTAACGGGTATGTGGCTGGGCTACTGTACCGGGTAGACGTCTGGGCTGCACCACAGTAACTTACACCAACCACAATATTGGAAGTGTGCTGTAGAGGATTGCAGCATTTTCACCTGCTTTAAAACGGACACACACACACACACACATACAGACATCAATGCCTTCACAGCACCGTCGTCAACCCCTTGTGCACGACGGTAAGACCTTGTGCACGACGATAAAATTCTTGTGCAAGACGGTGCGACCCTGGTGCACGACGATACGACTCTTGTGCACGACGTTACGACCCTTGAATACGACGGTACGACCCTTGTGCACATCGGTACGACCCTTGTGCACGGGTACAACCCTTGAGTACGATGATACGACCCTTGAGCACGACGGTACGACCCCTGAATACGACGATCACCCCCTCCCCCCTCCAAGGCATTATAGCCCGGCCTTTAACCCAACTTAAGAGTAAGGATACAGAAATGATGAGGACTTACATCTAGCATTAAGACAGCAGTGCCAGGTCATTGGTGGGGGTCAACATGGTGACCTCAACTGGACCTGTGAGATGAAACAGGGGACGTGACCTGGCTCTGGGGGGGCAGGGGGGTGAACGGGGGAGGCATGGGACGTGACCTGGATCTGGGGGGGTATGGGGTTAACGAGGGAGGCATGGGACGTGACCTGGATCTGGAGGGTAAGGGGTGAACGGGGGAGGCATGGGACGTGACCTGGATCTGGGGGGGTATGGGGTTAACGGGGGAGGCATGGGACGTGACCTGGATCTGGAGGGTAAGGGGTGAACGGGGGAGGCATGGGACGTGACCTGGATCTGGGGATGAGGGGGTGAACGGGGGTGGCATAGGACGTGACCTGGATCTGGAGATGAGGGGGTGAGCGGGGGTGGCATGGGACGTGACCTGGAGTGGTGAGAGGGAGCCCTGACTCGAGTGAGAGCCAGGCTGGCCGAGGGCATCTCACTTAGCCCAGATAACGTCCTTGAAGGAGGCTTATCTTGTTGACGGGTCCAGAGGGGGGCGCCTCAAGGGTAGACAGAACCCCCCACTACACACTGTACTTGCGACGACTGTGTTGTACCTGAGGCTTGATGTGCTCTGCTGCTGGTAACAGAACGGACAGAGACCGAGCTCGACGGAAGATAACCCGGAGAGGGAAAAGAGGAAGCTAACGATAGCCCTGAGGGGGTTAAGTTGAGGAAACCTATGGTGGATTTGAGGAAGCCCAGGGTAGGGTTGAGGAGGAGGCCCAGGGTACTTGAGGAAGCCCGGGGTAGGGTTGTGGAAGCCCAGGGTAGGGTTGTGGAAGCCCAGGGTGGCCTTGAGGAAGCCCAGGGTAGGGTTGAGGAAGCCCAGGGTAGGGTTGAGGAAGCCCAGGGTAGGGTTGTGGAAGCCCAGGGTAGGGTTGTGGAAGCCCAGGGTGGCCTTGAGGAAGCCCAGGGTAGGGTTGAGGAAGCCCAGGGTAGGGTTGAGGAAGCCCAGGGTAGGGTTGAGGAAGCCCTGGGTAGGGTTGTGGAAGCCCAGGGTGGCCTTGAGGAAGCCAACACACCAGCCTAAAGAGCAGACATTCTTCCACAACACCCGGAGTGACTCGCCGTTACGTAGGGGGAGTAGCGCTACGGGGGACGAAGCACCCTAGACTGTCTGATCCTTGATCTCCCACTCGGGTCGTGTGGAGAGGAGAGGCGTAAAGTCTAACGATCCCATTATCGATAACCATGTTGTCCATCCAGGCTCTGGCGGATGCAGAGGCCACGGAACACGAGGTCAGGCAAGGTTGAACGGCTCGACCATCCGCGGTCCATTGGAGAAGTTCTTCATCAGCAACCCTTCCTGCCGTAAGTGACGCAGGGAAGACATGTGTGATGGTGCCAACAATACCAGTCTTGCTACTGGACTTGGTGGAACCTATGTAATAAACAAGGTAAAGAGGAGGTTTGGGAGACATACCACCGTCATGTTCGTCGACCACAGAGCAAAACGAACACATCATCTTCACGACCTAGCAGTAGCAGCAGAAGGAGGATGTTCCTCAGTCTTGATATAATCAATTATTCAACGTTTGTATACAAATGTGATCTATGTTTGTTTTGATAATCGGTCAAACTTGTTGACTAAGGACGCCATTCATTTACATTCATTTATCAAGTACTATGTATAAATAGTGTGTAGTGTTCGAAAAAATTTCACCTTAGAAGCAATTGAACTAATATATAAATAAATAAATAAATAAATAAATATATATATATATATATGCGTGTGTGGGTGTGTATGTACATACAAGTGTATGTGGGTTGGTTGGGCCATTCTTTTGTCTGTTTCGTTGCGTTACCTCGCTAACGCGGGAGACAGCGACAAAGTATAATATATATATATATATATATATATATATATATATATATATATATATATATATATATATATATATATATATTTTTTTTTTTTTTTTTTTTTTTTTTTTTATACTTTGTCGCTGTCTCCCGCGTTTGCGAGGTAGCGCAAGGAAACAGACGAAAGAAATGGCCCCCCCCCCCCCCATACACATGTACATACACACGTCCACACACGCAAATATACATACCTACACAGCTTTCCATGGTTTACCCCAGACATATATATATATATATATATATATATATATATATATATATATATATATATATATATATATATATTTTGGAAAGAGGGGCAAGTATGAAGTCTGTTGTGGATGAGAGAGCTTGGGAAGTGAGTTAGTTGTTGTTCGCTGATGATACAGTGCTGGTGGCTGATTCATGTGAGAAACTGCAGAAGCTGGTGACTGAGTTTGGTAAAGTGTGTGAAAGAAGAAAGTTAAGAGCAAATGTGAATAAGAGCAAGGTTATTAGGTACAGTAGGGTTGAGGGTCAAGTCAAGTGGGAGGTAAGTTTGAATGGAGAAAAACTGGAGGAAGTAAAGTGTTTTAGATATCTGGGAGTGGATCTGGCAGCAGATGGAACCATGGAAGCGGAAGTGAATCATAGGGTGGGGGAGGGGGCGAAAATCCTGGGAGCCTTGAAGAATGTGTGGAAGTCGAGAACATTATCTCGGAAAGCAAAAATGGGTATGTTTGAAGGAATAGTGGTTCCAACAATGTTGTATGGTTGCGAGGCGTGGGCTATGGATAAAGTTGTGCGCAGGAGGGTGGATGTGCTGGAAATGAGATGTTTGAGGACAATGTGTGGTGTGAGGTGGTTTGGTCGAGTAAGTAATGTAAGGGTAAGAGAGATATGTGTGGAAATAAAAAGAGCGTGGTTGAGAGAGCAGAAGAGGGTGTTTTGAAATGGTTTGGGCACATGGAGAGAATGAGTAAGGAAAGATTGACCAAGAGGATATATGTGTCGGAGGTGGAGGGAACGAGGAGAAGTGGGAGACCAAATTGGAGGTGGAAAGATGGAGTGAAAAAGATTTTGTGTGATCGGGGCCTGAACATGCAGGAGGGTGAAAGGAGGGCAAGGAATAGAGTGAAATGGATCGATGTGGTATACCGGGGTTGACGTGCTGTCAGTGGATTGAATCAGGGCATGTGAAGCGTCTGGGGTAAACCATGGAAAGTTGTGTGGGGCCTGGATGTGGAAAGGTAGCTGTGGTTTCGGGCAGTATTGCGTGGCAGCTACAGACTGAGTGTGAACGAATGGGGCCTTTGTTGTCTTTTCCTAGTGCTACCTCGCACACATGAGGGGGGAGGGGGAAGGTATTCCATGTGTGGCGAGGTGGCGATGTGAGTGAATGGGGGCAGACAGTGTGAATTGTGTGCATGGGTATATATGTATGTGTCTGTGTATGTATATATATGTGTACATTGAGATGTATGGGTATGTATATTTGCGTGTGTGGATGTGTGTGTGTTTACATTGTGTATGGGGGTGGGTTGGGCCATTTCTTTCGTCTGTATCCTTGCGCTACCTCGCAAACGCGGGAGACAGCGACAAAGCAAAATGAATAAATAATATATATATATATATATATATATATATATATATATATATATATATATATATATATATATATATATATATATATGTATATATATATATATATATATATATATATATATATATATATATATATATATATATATATATATATATATATATATACATACTGTAATTTGCATACCTGAAAATTAGTTTAAAAACTAAGAAGAAAGATTTCGTATCCGAGTATGTAATGCCCGAGGTGTCCTCAGTTACAGCAGACAACTGTGTTTGGTTCGTCATCCTTTACGGAAAAACCGAAGTGGCTGTCAGCAGTATCGGCTCCAGTATTGCACAAATGACATATACGCTGTCTATCATCACAGCAGTCGTGGGAATAGTTCACAGGCGAGACCTACATGGGTACCAGAGGTAGATGACCATTGAGACGTACTAAGTTTGTAATGAACCCGATCTTAAGGTAGTGAAAGATGTGTACACTCGCGTATGGAAGTTGAAGAGGAACTGTTTCCAGTAACCCTGGAGACATTCGACCTCTAAGAAACTGACTGGTATTGGACCATGTTCCAACACTATTACGTTGAGCGACCTACTCAGGTGTACCAACGAATGAGGATCTTGTCTTTGACTTATTTTGCTTGGGTAAAGTCCATCTGAAGATGGGTTCAATACCACTATCAATGTTCGTCAATACATCAGTCTGACACACATATTTCAATGAAGGTTCGCATCGCTCGTGACAGGAGGATAAGCTGGGACGACACTGAGAACGAACGATGTGGATGTAGCCTTGGAAAGCCTTCAGTATGGAACTGAAACTCGTAAAGTGGAGAGGGAGCCTGGCTCTCGTGAGGGGCCGGGTGGGATAACAAGCCCAACCCACTAGGCCCAGTGCTTAGGTCCCCCTCACTACCGGTGGTGCCGCCCTAGAGCATAGGGCCCCGCGCCTCCTGAGCTGGAGGCAGGTTTAATCTCAGACAACAAACAGCAAAGAGAACAATGTGAGCCAGTGCATGGCAGGCGGCGCTCTTCCCAAAACTTGGCCAAAATGGTGGAATAATGAAACAGAGAAGTGCCAGTTGGCCAAGAAATTCACGTACAACAAACTCATGAGACAGTTATAACCAACGTGATGGAGCACCTCACGTATACCTGTGATGGAAGAAAAATACGCCAAATACAAAGTCACTATGAACCATGTATTGCTGGTGAGAGCAAAAGTAACCCAAAGGAAGACCACAGTTATGATATCAGCGAGAAAGATGTTAACCCACACCCCAGCGGCCTGGCTCACGACACTATCAAATCAAGATGATGGAAACCTTCCATTATGGTCAATACTTGTATTAGATCACAGCTTAAACCTGTTATTTTCTGAGGTAAATAGATTCAATTAGTTTAGTCGGCTCTCATAGGATTTGTTTCTCAATCCAGGGAATCAAGTATGTAGTTGGACGCTGTGCTCTCTCCATTCTGTATAGTCTTTTTTTTCTAGTCAGGTGACCCAAACTGAACGTGATATTCAAGATGGAGACAAACCAAAGAACTGTTATGAGTAAGGATGATTTCCCTCGACTTTCATTCGAGAGCCTTAACTATGAGTCCTAGAATCTTGTTCGTTCTTTTCACTGCTTCTAGGCGCTGCTCACTAGGCTTTGGATCACCAGAGATTATTACACCCAAGTCTTCTTCCAACTTAAACAGAATTCAGACTACGGCTTACCTTTTCGTGTTTACTACCGATATGTAAACAAACTCCGAACTTTTCGCTATTACAGTTCGGTAGCCACCTCTGTGCTCAGTCCATCAGTTCGTCTCTATCAGTTTGAAGCTGCCAAAGTTCATTTGCAGATTCATTTCTTGGCTTACTATCATCGGCAAATGCTGATCATCCTACCCTGCAGCTCATTACTACTATCATAAATACACACGAGAAAGAGAACCGGCCCCAAGATGGATCCCTGTGGCACACCACTTGTTACGTCTCGCCTTTACGGGGCTTCACCATTGATCACAACTCCTTGCTTACGGGCCAGTACACCAATGTGTTACCCACCGAAGTACAACCCTATCAGTACCATGTGATTGAGCATTTGCTGATAAACCTTTGAGGTGGACCCTCATCGAATGACACGGTTGTCCCTTGGTAACCCCGGCTCTCCACACGAGGATGAGGCCCGTCCATCTTGCCCTTCCCTCCGGCTTGTAACATATTCCCTCCACTCTTCTAGCCCTCCATCATTCCCCCTCTCATCCTCCCAGCCCTCCATCACCTCCCTCCAATTCTCCAACTCCAGGCCCTCCACCCCCACCACCATCTTCTATCGTCACCCACAAATCAAATCATTATTGACAGATTTGCTTTATATCTCCCATCATTTTTCTCCCACTCTCCCTCTACCACCTCCATCATTCTTCTCCCTGTCAACCCCCTCCTCCCTCCTCCCAATCCTCCCTCCCCTCATTCTTCTTTCATCCACTCTTCTCAATCCCATTAGTCTCCCCCTTCACGTGTCCTTCCCATCATCAATCTCCCATCATGTACTCCTCCCACCATCAATCTCCCATCATGTACTCCTCCCACCATATATCTCCCATCACACACGCTCCTCCCACCACCATCATCCTCAGGTACTCACGTTCTTCTCCCATTCCTTCCCATTATCTTCCTCCTTTCATCCTACCACTCCCATCTCTCTCTCTCTCTCTCTCTCTCTCTCTCTCTCTCTCTCTCTCTCTCTCTCTCTCTCTCTCTCTCTCTCTCTCTCTTCCATCCTGATCTATCTTTACCAGCAATGTCCTTCTCTTTCCCAACTGCTACGTCATCCTCGCCTCCCTCCTATTTATCCTTGCTTGGCTTCCCTCTACTCTCATTACCATCTCCTTCCTCTGATCTAGTCTATACACTATAGTGTATAGACTATAGACTGTGTATAGTGTATAGACTGATCTAGTCTATACTCTATACACATATCCCTTCCACTTATCTTTCTTCATAGGTCTCTGTCCTCTCATTATGTCTTCATTCTATCCCACTACTGAGGCCTGTCAAAGACTTTCTCGTACGTACCTGGACACCTCATCCCAGCAAGTGGGAGGGCGATGGGTCGCCTGGGAGAGTGGGAGAGTGGCGCGTCGTAAGGAGAAGGATTCCATGGAAGGGGAGTGTGGGAGGGGAGCGTGGGAGGGAAGTGTGGGAGGGAAGCGTGGGATTCCCTTGAAAGTTAGAGTGGGAAGGGGAAGGATTCTCTGGCCAGGGTGGTGTGGGGTGGGGGTGTGTCCTGTGAGTAATGGCACAGTTGTGCTCACCGCCCACCTGCTGTCAGCTGACCCTGGCCAGCCCACACACTGCTCACCCACCCCGCACTCTGATGACCCCGACCTACTCTAAGGTCATGTTATCACTTGAACTCAGAAAAAAGTGATCCGTGTGAGTGTTACGGGGAAGGAGTTTGACTTTAGTGTTGCCTCGGCTCTTAACCTTGTACATATACCAGGCATTAATCTGACACACACACACACACACACACACACACACACACACACACACACACACACACACACACCTGGGCTAGCGCCAGGTATCCGTTTATCGACCAGCTCCAGAGGGGTGGATGAACAGCTGGGTTGGTTGTGAGGCGGCTGCCTAGCAACAGGTCTCGACCCTGGGTCCGTCACTTTGTGGGTCTGGGCTAGCGCTAACCGATGCACTCCGAAGTCTTGTGTAATTAATCAAACTGAGCAGTACGGGCGAGGGAGTTCTGCACTCGTGGGGCCTCGTCCCCTTCGAACTTCTCAACGACCACGTAACTTTCTAAACGCAGGCATAACGTGAGCATTTACAACTTCCTCATTTAATTATTCTACTCACCCACTTGGTCCTGACACGATGTAAGGACCTCCTCACTCACGAACCCCTCTGGCTTCGTCTCACGTTAGGTGCTGTGGGTGACTCTGATCTCAGAACCTTCCGAGGGGTGTGGGTGTCGTGTGTTGATGCCATCGCATCACACAGGGGTCGGGGCTACGTCGTCTTCCATGGTGAAGACACATCGGACCTCCTCATCATTCATCACCTGAGTTCCTCCGGCCTGATTAGCTGCTCTTCGTGTAACACTCTGCTCTTGATGAATCTATGGGCAGGGCTTGGAGTATGACCTGCCAATGTGCAATATATAGTTATCGCCGTTTCTCTATTCCTTCTTTTTTATCCATTATCACTAACTCCTCACTCCCTCATACCTCTCAAATGCCATCTGGTATGAGTGCTGCCTCCATCTTCTCAATAGCACATCTGCTTTTTTGGATATATTTCTATTTCACCGACATTTTTCTCTCTTTTCAAACTCTTCCAGTGTGTCTCTGAAGTCAAAGGTACTCGTGTTCCTAATACTTCATTTGTCAAGTTCACAGAACCTTCTCCATCAGTGACCTGCATTGTGTCTAGTGAACTACATGTCCTCATACATATTGCTCAGTTCTGTGTGTGTGTGTGTGTGTGTGTGTGTGTGTGTGTGTGTGTGTGTGTGTGTTGTCCACGATTGCGTCTCCTCATTGAGCATTATCATTTCATCTGCCATTTGTCTCTTTGTTTATGTCTTCAGTCACCACACAACCAGAGTCAAGCATCACCATCACTTGTACCAGCTGGTGTGTCCATGTATGACACTCTCAATTACTTTGTGTGTGTGACGATATGATAGAAGTATAATGGTACACCAGCACCTCTCATTCTGGTTCGTTCAGTGACCTGCTGGTGAATATACTCCTAAGAATCTGTGTCTCCATGATTCTCTCTCTCTCTTCAAGAGAATCTAGATTCTCCCAGTCTGCCTCGTTATTATTAAGATCTGCTGTTATGTTACATCACCACGTCTGAGACGTTCCTGTTTCATTACTTCACGTATGGTTCTGACTGTGTCATAATCTGGTATTACTGAATATCTCTTCTGGTTCACCACTGCCACGAATACTAACACCACCACCACCACCACTACCATTAAACACCACTACCCTTAACACCATCACCGCCACTACCATTACCACCACCACTACGATTAACACCACCACCACCACTACCATTACCACCACCACTACGATTACCACCACCACTATCATTAACACCACCACCACCACTACCATTACCACCACCACTACCATTAACACCACCACCGCCAATACCATTAAATAACACTACCATTGACACCACCACTACCATTAACACCACCACCACCACTACCATTAACACCACCACCACCATTAACACCACCACCGCCACACCACGTGAGCCAAGCACCAGTATACACGACACCAAAGCACGGCAGTAATTAGACGAGAGCAGGGAGGGCCCCACCTGCAGGGAGGGCCCCACCTGCAGGGAGGAGGGGCCCCCAACAGGGAGGGTGACCCACCTGCCAATTCAATTAACATGAGTCAATGAGAAAATTACTCAAATTGCAAATTAGTCGACAACGCCTTCGATTCCCCGTTACCTCTCTCTCTCTCTCTCTCTCTCTCTCTCTCTCTCTCTCTCTCTCTCTCTCTCTCTCTCTCTCTCTCTCTCACCGAGGGAGAGAGTATCATCACACGACTCTCTCTCTCTCTCTGCTCCCCACTACCCTAACCTCCTCCTCCCGGGGGAGAGTACCATCACATGACACCCCCCACCATCAGCCTGGCTCTGCTGGCCCCCTCATTCTCTCCCTGCCACTCCTCATCCTCTCCCGTCACCTGCCTCTCCCTGGACCACGTCCTCTCTTCCTTCAGCCTCCATGCCTCTCTCTCTCTCTCTCTCTCTCTCTCTCTCTCTCTCTCTCTCTCTCTCTCTCTCTCTCTCTCTCTCGTGAATCACTACTCTCTGCAATGTAGAGAGGACACACACACACACACACACACACACACACACAAGCCCGATGACCTGATTACAACCTTTAAGGCCTTAAACCACCTCGATGACGTAGTGAACAGTTTCTGGAGAGATGTAGGTACATAACAACCTGAGGGTGGTTACAACATGCAATTAAGCATGAAAGTCGTCGGAGAGGATATAAAGGAGTGATCTTATAGCATTTGTGTGTGACGAACGCTTGCAAATAAACTTGAGTTTCGAATACTGATTGTGGTCAACACACGCAAGTTTGTACTGTTGTATAAGACAGTTCAAGATTGTGGTGTCCTTACATGGGTGCGTAGAACTCCCTTCCCGTTCAGTTTAAACGTGGACTTACAAAAAGGTACAAATGTACACACACACACATGTGTACACCGTTCGTTCGTGGAACACTCTCAAAGTACTGGTAAGGACCAGGAGGTACAGCGGTGTCACAGAAGGGTGCTGGACCAGCAGGTACAGCGGTGCCACAGAAGGGTTCAGGACCAGGAGGCACAGTGGTGCTACAGAAGGGTGCAGGACGAGGAGGGTCACAGCGGTGCCACAGAAGGGTGCAGGACCAGGAGGGTCACAGCGGTGCCACAGAAGGGTGCAGGACCAGGAGGGTCACAGCGGTGCCACAGAAGGGTGCAGGACCAGGAGGGTCACAGCGGTGCCACAGGTGTCACAGAAGGGTGCAGGACCAGGAGGGTCACAGCGGTGCCACAGAAGGGTGCAGGACGAGGAGGGTCACAGAGGTGCCACAGAAGGGTGCAGGACGAGGAGGGTCACAGAGGTGCCACAGAAGGGTGCAGGAACAGGAGGCACAGCGGTGCCACAGAAGGGTGCAGGACCAGGAGGAACAACGGTGCCACAGAAGGGTGCAGGACCAGGAGGAACAACGGTGCCACAGAAGGGTGCAGGACCAGGAGGAACAACGGTGCCACAGAAGGGTGCAGGACCAGGAGGGTCACAGTGGTGCCACAGAAGGGTTCAGGACCAGGAGGCACAGTGGTGTTACAGAAGGGTTCAGGACCAGGAGGGTCACAGCAGTGCCACAGAAGGGTGCAGGACCAGGAGGGTCACAGCAGTGCCACAGAAGGGTGCAGGACCAGGAGGGTCACAGCGGTGCCACAGAAGGGTGCAGGACCAGGAGGGTCACAGCAGTGCCACAGAAGAGTGCAGGACCAGGAGGGTCACAGCGGTGCCACAGAGGAGTGCAGGACCAGAAGGCACAGCGGTGCCACAGAGGAGTGCAGGACCAGAAGGGTCACAGCGGTGCCACAGAGGTGCCCCCACATGTGTGTAACATAAGTATACTGCAGGAGCCAGTGTTGTCAGGGGCAACACAGTGCGCGCCAGTTATCAGCAGACGGCGTCTTATGTCGATCAACCAATCACCCGGGAAATGAAGGAGGATTTGGAAAATTAATCTCCTGTTCCCATGGACCGCGAGGACTAGCTGGCTGGCTGGCTGGCTGGCTGGGTGCGTGTGGGGGTGGTTGGTGAGGGGTGAGGAAGGACCAGGCGGGTCAGGCGACGTAACTCAGAGGCAGGGAGGTGCAACTCTAGCTCTCCAGGTGGTACAGCAAGTGCTGCGTGAGGGGGATACACGAAGATGGGCAGAGAGAGAGAGAGATCTGAGGGAGGAGAAAAATATAACTTGAGACTAAAAACAAATCACAGGGAGGTGGGAGGACTGTCAGAGATGTGGAGGAAGCGAGAGAGAGAGAGAGAGAGAGAGAGAGAGAGAGAGAGAGAGAGAGAGAGAGAGAGAGAGAGAGAGAGAGAGAGAGAGGGTAGTGAGTGAGTGAGTGATGCAGGTGTGAGGGGGAGGGGAAGCTGGCGGGTGCGGTGTGTGTGGTGGACGGTGTTGTGGTGCAGCCACGCACCACCAGGACAGCGAGGCACGAGCCTTGGAGGAAGACGACCACGCTCACTCTAAGGCACAAAACGAGTCGAGGAAGAAGAGGAGTGAAACTTGAGAGAAATCACAGCCGACATAGTGTGATCTAGGGGGAGGTCGACGGTGTAGTGGTTAAGGAAGGAACGGCTCGAAAATGTTGCTGTTTGAACAAGGACGTGAGTCATGCCTGGACGAGGTAAGACCCACAGTCTGTGTCCTGCCGGGGATATGCCAGCCCCACAAACTGTGCCACGTTGGTGCCATACCAGGCCCACAAACTGTGTCACGTTGGGGTGCCAGGCCCACAAACTGTGTCACGTTGGTGCCATGCGAGGCCCACAAACTGTGTCACGTTGGTGCCATGCCAGGCCCACAAACTGTGTCACGTTGGGGCCATGCCAGGCCCACAAACTGTGCCACGTTGGTGCCATGCCAGGCCCACAAACTGTGTCACGTTGGGGCCATGCCAGGCCCACAAACCGACGAATCATGTGAGGTTCCCGAGTTCTGAACATGCGTAAGTCAAGGGAGGAAGGGGGATAATCAATGACGGGAAAACAAGAGAAAAAATAATTAGCTCAAGTGGTGGGAGTTCGTGTGTGGCGTGTACCCCAGGAAGGACTGGGTTGAGAACAACCGATAAAAAACATGTGATCCACAGTAACGTCACAGGACACATGTTTGATCACCCTGAAAGGCTAAAAAGGACACGCCAAGGGGGGCTGGTGACACATCTGAAGGCGAAAGTTGCCGAAGAAGTTGAACCACACGCAGGTTATCCTTCCATCAAGGATATGCTCACGGAAGGACCAGGGTACAACATGAGACGCACAGTTGGTCACAGCAGGCCGCACCTCCGTGAGAGCCAACCTCAGCTCATAGGAGGCAACATCTGCTGCTGGAATCTTTAAACCACAACATCAACAAAATCATGATGAAGAAAGTCCGCCCTGACTTTACGCTCCACCGCGGGAGAACTAATGATGGCCCAGCGCCAACCTTTGATGGCTACAACGATCATCCGGGACTCTTCCTCCATGAATACAACAAAATCCATAATTTCCTCCCTATTAGTGTTTGATGTGTGTGTGTGTGTTGAGAGAGAGAGAGAGAGAGAGAGAGAGAGAGAGAGAGAGAGAGAGAGAGAGAGAGAGAGAGAGAGAGAGAGAGAGAGAGAGAGAGAGAGAGAGAGAGAGAGAGAGAGAGAGAGAGAGAGAGAGAGAGAGAGAGAGAGAGAGAGAGAGAGAGAGAGAGAGAGAGAGAGAGAGAGAGAGAGAGAGAGAGAAACACAGATTTCAGGAGGGCAAAGAAAACAGAGCTATACATACAACGGAGAGTAAACACGCCAGGCGGAAGGAGGGCAGTGCACGCGAGGCGTGAGTGGACGAGGGATCACACCAGACAAGAGGGAAGAAAAATTGTGAATAAATCAGGGGATCATCCGTTCCATAAATCCCCTCAGTGTCAAGCGTCAGCCAGGGAAGAAATGAATGAGAGTAACGAAGTCAGATGGGAAGGCTGTCCGACATGGAGGAGGACACGTATGGGTAACCGGAGTTCGATGCTCTCTCACTGTGTCCGATGCGAGGACCCACAGCTCCCAGCACCGACCATGGCTGGGGAAACTTACCCAGTTGACATCCTGCCCACCACGTCCAGGGAGCGTACACACACACACCCTGGACACTTAACACTTTTTATTCCTGTTAGAAATGATTCACTTGAGGCAGGCTCTGTGCCCTGAGGGAGAGAGGAGAGCGTCCTCTGTTCCTGTACTTAAGTAAGGTGACGGGGGTAACGTTTCAGTCCGGTGCTATGGACTAAATAACGAAGGGGAAGACCAATGACTGACTCATATCCTGGTGGCAAGAACTGCATGACTGAGAGGCAGCAGACACACGATATACGTACGTCTTGATTCTGTATGAATGACACTGGGGGATCGTGTGTTCACCGCCTTCCTTGATCAAGATGGCTGATCCTGTCTACCTTACAGGGTCCGGAACACGAAGTTTTAAGATGCCACTTCACTTCTAAGCTTCGTCCACAAGTAATGGAACCTCACATAAGGTGGCCGGACCCGCCTGCAGTTTATCTTCCCCAGCTGACGCCAGGCAACCCCCCTCCCACACAACGACGACCATCACCAGAGGAGCTGAGCAGCAGCTGGGTTCACTGCCAGCGGGTTGCCAAGTTCGGGTCTCTCGAACTCAGGCCACGGGGTTCATTGCCAGCGACGCACTCTACCTGAAGCGACTAAAAATGGGATCGAACTGTTTACAACGAGGGTCAGATGGGGTGAAGAAGCTGATCAGGGGACGCCTTGACGAAATCAGTGAAGGGATCAAGAAGGAATTCCTCAAGGTTGGACGCTGGAACCACTGGTGTTTTTGAGCGACGTGCATCATCGACACACAGTGTCTGGGTCGTGCCTCACTCTGCCTGCAGACGGTGACGAGACCAGAGCACAGTCCGGATCCTGCCTGAGGCAACCCATGTTGAGCGGGACCTGAGACGGGCTGTAGCTAAGGTCGGTCACACAGTTGCTTCATGGTGTCTGATCCAGACCAATGGACATTTGGGACGACCAAACCCAGCCTGAGCGATGAAGACCACTGTGGTGGAGGGAGTGAACTGTGAGGAGCAGATCACGTATTCCCTGCGTGTCGTAGAAGACGACTAAAAGGGGAGGGAGTGGGGCGCTGGAAATCCTCCCCTCTCGTTTTTCATTTTCCAAAAGAAGGAACAGAGAAGGGGGCCAAGTGAGGATATTCCCTCGAAGGCTCAGTTCTCTGTCCTTAACGCTACCTCGCTAACGCGGGAAATGGCGAATAGTTAAAAAAAAAAAAATATATATATATATATATATATATATATATATATATATATATATATATATATACAGAGAGAGAGAGAGAGAGAGAGAGAGAGAGAGAGAGAGAGAGAGAGAGAGAGAGAGAGAGAGAGAGAGAGAGAGAAAGAAAGACTTGCAAAGATCTTTTGCTAACGCACTACAGAAAGGATCGGCAGGTGTCACTGTGTGACGCTACTGGGTAGCGAGTCTGCACTTAGACAGCGGCCTGGGTCACGGGCGGATAACAACGAGTTGTATGAAATGGAGAGGGTGTCGGTACGGTCCATCATGCCAAGGGAAAGGAACAGACAACTGAGTCTTACGGTACGTACTCCTTGTGATCCACATTACTGACCTGGTGCCATATGACCCCAAGATCTGCTGACGAGTTGAAAATTACGACATTCAGAGACACTACGTCACACTGGGGGTCAGGGGTCAGCGATAGGGGTCAATGTACTTCAGTAAAGTACATTTGCGAAAAACTGTACATTTTTTCGGCAACAGAAATAGTAAATACTACACCAGAATGGCAGTGTACGTCTTACTTGGAAGAAAACGAAGAAATGGACTTCGTACGAATCATCAGCAAATACCTTCGGCAAAATTCGTGCGCAGCTGCGTGTGGCGACAGCTACAACGAATGTTACAGTTCACGGCACACGAATGTAAACAATATCACGAAAAGGAAGACACCATAAGCTTCATAAAACCTCGGTTGGACGACGTTCAAGACCAACTCATCACACCTCCGCTCACCAAACGTCACCTTAAAAAACTTTTTAACACAGACGAAGCGGAACGAAAACTAATACCAAAAAAAAAAAAGACGATCAAAACTCAACCCGTCGTTCAGTAATAAAACTTGTAAAGAGGGAATCACAGATCTAAAATCAATTGTCCCCCCCACACCCCAACCCCCAAACCCCTCCACCTCCCCAAAGAAAAAAACGATCAAACTCCACAAAGACATCCAACGCAAGTTTCCAAAATACGAAGTGATTTCAACACCCCCCAAAAAAATCCTGTCACTGTCTCCAGGTTAGATGGAGATATCATGACCAGAAAGAAGGTAAAGGGTTCGACATGTAATACAAACGTGGACAAAAGTATTCCACTTTCTTCAGTACAATGACTGAACAGTGTTAGAAACCACTAACCGGTGTTGTCAAGGTAGGAATTATTCAGTCCTTGAGAAACTAATTCTTTAATGAAGATAAATCATTTATCATCCTTCTTGAGCAAGTGTCTTCACTGATGCATTAGTAAATAAACCTGTTCAAGAAGGATAATATATATATAATTATTTCAACGTTTTTCTTCTTAGTTCTCACCCACGCATGCAGGATATCCACTAGTCGATATGTTAAGTCACACTGTATTTTCCATTTACACTTTCCTATAATCTTCCCCAGGCAGTATACTCATGCTTGATGCATTAGTAAATAAACCTGTTCAAGAAGGATAAAATATATAATTATTTCAACGTTTTTCTTCTTAGTTCTCACCCACCCATGCAGGATATCCACTGGTCGATATATTTAGTCACAATGTATTTTCCATTCACACTTTCCTATAAACTTCCCTAAGGTAGTATACTCACGCCTGTATGGTGTTCATTCACAGCTATTTTGCTTCCGGCTGACGTGTGTCTCCTGTCTGGAGAACATCAGATCTTATCACATTTCTGCACAGCACTTATCGTGTGAGACCATCAGGTCTTGTGTACCCCGTCCTTCCTAAGTACTCTCCCATGTTCCATGTCCTCACACTCTCCCATGTTCCATTCCTCACACTCTCCCATGTTCCATGTCCTCACACTCTCCCATGTTCCATTCCTCACACTCTCCCATGTTCCATTCCTCACACTCTCCCATGTCCTCACACTCTCCCATGTTCCATTCCTCACACTCTCCCATGTCCTCACACTCTCCCATGTCCTCACACTCTCCCATGTCCTCACACTCTCCCATGTTCCATTCCTCACACTCTCCCATGTCCTCACACTCTCCCATGTTCCATTCCTCACACTCTCCCATGTCCTCACACTCTCCCATGTTCCATTCCTCACACTCTCCCATGTCCTCACACTCTCCCATGTTCCATTCCTCACACTCTCCCATGTCCTCACACTCTCCCATGTTCTCGTCCTGACACTCTCCCATGTTCTCGTCCTCACACTCTCCCATGTTCTCGTCCTCACACTCTCCCATGTTCCTCTGTTCTCCTCGACCTCACAACCTCCCGCGCTTGCCTGACCACAGGACACCGTGACCTGTTTCATGATGATGTAGACGTGTTTTTCAATGAACTTGTGGTCCTGTGTTCAAGATGTTATAAAAAAAGGAAAGACACAGCGCGGATCTACACACACACACACACACACACACACACACACACACACACACACACAGATCTGGAAAATTCATGAATTCAATTCGTGTGATGGAAATGTGAAAGTTACGTCTATGGGTCTGAGGTGCGGGGGGGGCATCACCTTGTGGCCACTTGGGTCAATTGATCACCAATGCCAAGTGCTTTCTAGTGGGTAAGTCAGGCACGAGACATGACCGTCACCCAAATCAATAGTTCATCAGCAGGTTGGGGGGGTGGGGCGGGGCGGGGCGGGGCGGGGCGGGGCGTCCCCGTCACCATGGCAACCCACCTTCCACGCACCATCATAAATTTCCCCCCCCCCCCCAAAAAGTCGGGACGTAAAGCTGGCGAACACACACACACACACACACACACACACACACACACACACACACACAGGAAGACTTTAACAACAATGGAAACTCATATTTCTCTCCTCGGTGGCTCGAATCACCTTTACACAAAAACTGAAAATTTCCAACATACAACGCAGACCAGACAACCACAACATTACGAAGAAGGAACGACAAACCGTAGATATATCTTCTCACCCTCCAGCAAATACATAATTCTGCTGGTGTACTTTCCTTACAACGACCCAAAATGGACCCACCAAGACATATATCAAAGAAACAAGTATAAGAAGAGGCAAAGGGACTGATATGTCTCTCGGGTAGTATAACTGTGGGACTTAAGGTAATACGTCATTTTTAGAAGAAAAGAAAATATTACACAGACTAAGGACGTTTAGGATCCACACGAGGGTAACGTGACATAGAGGATCAAGATCCTAGGGAGCACAGACGGTAGTGGGGAGAGAGAGAGAGAGAGAGAGAGAGAGAGAGAGAGAGAGAGAGAGAGAGAGAGAGAGAGAGAGAGAGAGAGAGAGAGAGAGACTCTCTCTGTACCACTCAGACATCACAGAGGCCATCAGGGTTAGTGACCTCAGAAATGAATATGCATCACTTACGACCTCCATGTACTTGGGAAAAAAGTAATTACTCTTGTATATGTGTGAGGGACTACCCATTATTGGAGACAGGAGAGGAAATACTTATAAAGATGAAGAGACGAACATACTTGGAATAAAGTATATAGAAGAAAATAATGAAGCCTTAAACGTGTACTTTTAAGGTGGCAGACTGGGAGGAAATATCCCAAAACTTGGGCACAGTGCACACCTATGAAAGATATTTTGAAATTTCCGAGAAGGGTGTAGAGAGATGATGTGTACTACCAGCAGTAAATATATATATATATATATATATATATATATATATATATATATATATATATATATATATATATATATATATATATATTATATAATCCCTGGGGATAGGGGAGAAAGAATACTTGCCACGTATTCCCTGCGTGTCGGAGAAGGTGACTAAAAGGGAAGGGAGCGGGGGGCTGGAAATCCTCCCCTCTCGTTTTTCTTTTTAATTTTCCAAAAGAAGGAACGGAGAAGGGGGCCAGGTGAGGATATT
The DNA here is from genome assembly GCF_036320965.1 of Panulirus ornatus. Lineage (NCBI taxonomy): Eukaryota > Metazoa > Arthropoda > Malacostraca > Decapoda > Palinuridae > Panulirus > Panulirus ornatus. Next base: position 55,869,717 of record NC_092242.1, read on the forward strand.
CCCTCAAAGGCTCAGTCCTCTGTTCTTGGCGCTACCTCGCTGACGCGGGGAAATGGCGAATAGTATGAAAAAAAAAATGAATATATAAACTTATTGAGAAAGGATCAAAAGTATAGTTTAACAGGCGTAAAAGACATGGTCAAACACTCGGCCACTATGGTAGAAGAAATATGGAAGACACAGGAAGGAATCCAACTTTATTTACAAGACACAAGAAGGTTCGGATACTATGGTAGAAATATGGAAGACACAAGAAGGAATCCAACTGTATTTACAGGACACAAGAAGGTTCGGATACTATGGTAGAAATATGGGAGACACAAGAAGGAATCCAAGTGTATTTATAAGACACAAGAAGGTCTAGATATGACGACATTACCATAAGACGGGACGAACAAGAAACACAGACGATGAGTCACGATAACACACCCACCGAAAACCTCACATATTGTGACAGACGTAGCAACAGTGCGGAACCAACTCAGGAGGAGGAGGAGGAGGAGTTAAGGAGGCAGCAGGTGATGACATATGTGAGGAGCTGAGTGTTTAAAGTTTCAAAAGTGCGCTTAACCTCGAAGACCCCCGGGTGTACCATCCACTCCAGAGCCAGGGAAGGGAAGGGAAGAGAGAGAGAGAGAGACTTTAGAAAATACTGAGATATATCAAGTGGAGCTGTGGGGGGGTTCATGGCCTCATGAGGGAGCAAGACCAACACAAAGTCCTGGACTAACTGCCACTCCACATCTGTCCCTAGGAAGCACGCGGTCCGACGCCCTCGTCAGGCCATGGTGGAAATGTCCCAGCAGAATGGACGACAGCCAACATCGAACTCACTTTTAATAAAGTTGACCAAAGAAGTGGCGTCGCCCTGAACCATGCCCATACCAGGATGACGAACGAACCTAAGCTACACGATACTGGAAAGAATAACTTGGAATTACGGCTGGAGTAACAGGCATGACTGGGACGAGCGACTTACGTGGGGGACAACATGGATTCGGGAGGTGAGGAGGATCTTGCAAGGGTTGTATGGGTGAGTGAACACCGTCCAGGATGCAGTGAGGGACGAGTGTATTCCTGGACCGCTAGCGGGCCTCTGGCTCTCCCTCCCGCAGGCAACTAGACACATCCCCAGGCCGGGACCTGAGGAAGGCACCTCTACTGGACCTTCCTGGTGTAGCGCTTACCCTTCCAGAACCGTGACGCATTCACGGGCTGCTCTGGGTCAACCGCCTAGGTTCGAATCCTAGATGCGGCAGTCGGTCCACAATCAACCCAGCTGTTCATCCTCACCGAGGAGTTGGTCGATCAAGTGGGTACCTGGCTCGGCTAGGGTATATATATATATATATATATATATATATATATATATATATATATATATATATATATATATATGTATATATTCTATTTATCATACTTTGTCGCTGTTTCCCGCGTTAGCGAGGTAGCGCAAGGAAACAGACGAAAAAATGGACCAGTTGCCTCAGTTGCCCGTGCCGTCTCAGCTAACATAAGAAATGGAAAGACAGTCACCTAACTGTAAGAGGAGATGGAGGACAGGGCAAGCAAGCGTTCTCAAGCTGGGCGAAACGTGACAGCTACTGAAGTGGGGGGTCACTAATCTTCCCCATTTCCTACGGCGGGTAGTACCGGTAATATTACTCCCTGGTGGTCGGTCGGTGGCTGCCGGCCACCTACTGGAGAGAGAGAGAGAGAGAGAGAGAGAGAGAGAGAGAGAGAGAGAGAGAGAGAGAGAGAGAGAGAGAGAGACTAATGACAGAAGACCCACTGGCCTGTAACGAGATTACCTGACCAAGACTCGGCGGGTCTTCGGTCTATCCCCCCGCCTACATCATGGCAACTTACCCTGTAAGGATAACAACCATTACAAAGTTGTTGATCAACTACACCAGCAGTGGCCACTCATTCCAATTCTCAGTGACCTTAGTTCTAAAGACACATCTGCCTGTGTGTGTATGTGTGTGTGTGTCTGTGTGTGTATGTGTGTGTGTGTGTGTGTGTGTGTGTGTGTGTGTGTGTGTGTGTGTGTGTGTGTGTGTGTGTCCCACTTCAGTTTTCGTCCAGTATCATGTTACAGGATCCCTCTGGACTTCCTGTGATACAATCATATATAAGTTATAACAATTCTTAAATGTATAAAAATTGCCTACGTCACCAAAAGTCTATGCTCCCTTAAAGGCTTCTTCTTCCCTCCTTCTCCTCAACCTTCCAGCTTGTAGACAGAAGAGTTCATCACTCTCAATCTTTCCTCATATTAATGGTTTCTAGTCCTCCTGTTCAGCTTCTTACACTTGTCTGGAATCTTTGAAGCTGGTCTTGGGTGGGGCAGGTGGGGCCCGTCATCATGTCAGAGTGTGGGGCAGGTGGGGCCCGTCATCATGTCAGAGTGTGGGGCAGGTGGGGCCCGTCATCATGTCAGAGTGTGGGGCAGGTGGGGCCCGTCATCATGTCAGAGTGTGGGGCAGGTCGGGCCCGCCATCATGTCAGAGTGTGGGGCAGGTGGGGCCCGTCATCATGTCAGAGTGTGGGGCAGGTGGGGCCCGTCATCATGTCAGAGTGTGGGGCAGGTGGGGCCCGTCATCATGTCAGAGTGTGGGGCAGGTGGGGCCCGTCATCATGTCAGAGTGCGGGGCAGGTGGGGCCCGTCATCATGTCAGAGTGTGAGGCAGGTGGGGCCCGTCATCATGTCAGAGTGTGAGGTAGGCTGGATCCTCAGACAGACCAGCGTTGGTAGACGAGGATCCTTCAGACAGATTAGAATGTGGGGCAGGAGGGGCACTGGGACAGGTCAGTGTGGTGTGTGGCAGGAGAGGCCCTGGGACAGGTCAGAGGGAGGGAAGCAAGAGGGCGTCATCCAGGTCAGGAGGGGGGTGTGCGGGATGGGCGGCTGAGGATGCACTATTAACGTCAACAAGTGCAGCACATACTGCCACCTGCAGTATTCATATCAGCCGCCGCCACCAACACAAGCAACGAATATTCAACACATAGACACTGTGTGTGTGTGTGTGTGTGTGTGTGTGTGTGTGTGTGTGTGTGTGTGTGTGTGTGTGTGTACATCTGCAGGGGAAGTAGTGATGGTGTGAGCTTCTTCCGTGATGGTGGTAACGTTCTTCCCTCACTTGGTTACGTCACCCACACAGCGACCCACACTAGGGATACCACACAAGGCTCCAACAGGAGTCACTGGCCGGACTCTAGTGTTCTAACTTTCGTCCACGAAAGTTGGGTCGTCGTCGTGGTCGGAGTTGAGGAGCAGAGAAGTGATACGTGTGTGTTCCAGTCAAAGGGTGGCACTGGCTCGGTCGGCAGGTGCTGGCCTGCTGTACCTGTGTGCTTGTACCAGAGGTTGACACTGGCTAAGGAGGCAGGTGCTGGCCTGCTGTACCTGGTATAATAAGTGGAGATCAATCCGACCGTGTTTGAGAAGGTCTTCAACAAAACCTCCGCACAGTAGCAACCTGATACACGAGTGTTAACGAAGTGGTTTCACTCGTGTTCCTCTGTAGGAAGGGCGGGGCGGAAGATGTAATGCAAAATACATGATGAGGGCAGCAGGTCACGCCTGTGTGCCCGGACTGTGCGAAGTTTAACATTGGTGCAGGACTGATGTAGCTCTCCCTCACAAACCGGCAGGACGCCCCTCACCACACACTACCAGCAGGTCGCCCCTCACCACACACTACCAGGAGGACGCCCCTCACCACACACTACCAGCAGGACGCCCCTCACCACACACTACCAGCAGGACGCACCTCACCACACACTACCAGCAGGACGCCCCTCACCACACACTACCAGCAGGACGCCCCTCACCACACACTACCAGCAGGACGCCCCTCACCACACACTACCAGCAGGACGCCCCTCACCACACACTACCAGCAGGACGCCCCTCACCACACACTACCAGCAGGACGCCCCTCACCACACACTACCAGCAGGACGCCCCTCACCACACACTACCAGCAGGACGCCCCTCACCACACACTACCAGGAGGACGCCCCTCACCACACACTACCAGGAGGACGCCCCTCACCACACACTACCAGCAGGACGCCCCTCACCACACACTACCAGCAGGACGCTCCTCACCACACACTACCAGGAGGACGCCCCTCACCACACACTACCAGCAGGACGCCCCTCACCACACACTACCAGCAGGACGCCCCTCACCACACACTACCAGCAGGACGCACCTCACCACACAATAGTCAGTGTGTGGATGATGAACCCTTCATAGTCGTCTGAATTAAATGTTTCAGAAACAATGTGTCATGTCTCTGTGATGGTAACGACACCAGACATTACTGATCTGACGGATACTAACGAGCTCATTCATCTTGACAGAGACATAACACCTGACGGTGGCCCGTCCGCTGGGCTGGCTGCTACACGCGAGGCGGGTAATCAGGACTGATGGAACTGGGTTGATCCAGTCACCTCCCACATGACATGACTTGGATCAGTTTCTAAACAATTTGACCTTGTCCGCACTAGAGAAACGTTGGTGTGTGTGTGTGTGTGTGTGTGTGTGTGTGTGTGTGTGTGTGTGTGTGTGTGTCTGTGTGTGTGTGTGAGTGTGTGTGTGTGTGTGTGTGTGTGTGTGTGTAACTACTACCTGTTTACCATCTGTGTGTTACAAGGAGAGAGTTTTACACTTCTGTTGCCCCATATCTTAACACTGTCTCTATGTAGCATGCATTTACTCCTATGTGTGTACAAACACTCAAGCGAGGTAGCGCTAGGGAAAGGACTCTAGCTGTCATGTGTAATGCACCGAAACCACAGCTCCCTTTCCACATCCAGGCACCACACAACTTTCCATGGTTTACCCCAGATGTTTCACATGCCCTGGTTCAATCCATTGACAGCACGTCGACCCCGGTATACCACATCATTCCAATTCACTCTATTCCTTGCACGCCTTTCACCCTCTTGGATGTTCAGGCCCCGATCGCTCAAAATCTTTTTCACCCCATCCTTCCACCTCCAATCTGGTCTCCCACTTCTCGTTCCCTCCACCTGTGACACATATATCCTCTTTGTCAATCTTCCCTCACTCATTCTCTTCATGTGACCAAACCATTTCAATACACCCACCTCTGCTCCCTCAACCACACTCTTTTTATTACCACATATCTCTCTTACCATTTCATTACTTGATCAAACTAGCTCACACCACATATTGTCCTCAAACATCTCATTTCCAAAACATCCACCCTCCTCCGCATCCATATCCATAGCCCACGCCTCGCAACCATACAACATTGTTTGAACCACTATACCTTCAAACATACCCATTTTTGCTTTCCGAGATAACGTTCTCGACTTCCACACATTCTTCAACGCTCCCAAAACCTTCGCCCCCTCCCCCACACCGTGACTCACTTCCGCTTCCATGGTTCCATCCGCTGCCAAATCCACTCCCAGATATCTAAAACACTTCACTTCCTCCAGTTTTTCTCCATTCAAACTTACCTCCCAATTGACTTGTCCCTCAACCCTACTGTACCTAATAGCCTTGCTCTTATTCACATTTACTCTCAGCTTTCTTCATTCAAACACTTCACCAAATTCAGTCACCAACTTCTGCAGTTCCTCACCCAAATCAGCCAACAGCGCTGTATCATCAGCGAACAACAACTGACTCACTTCCCAAGCCCCCTCATCCCCAACAGACTGCATAGTTGCCCCTCTCCAAAACTCTTGAATTTACTATTATCATTACTTTTATCATTATTATCATTATCATTATCATTATTATCACTATCATAATTACTATTATCATTATTATTATCATCTTCCTCATTAACGCTACAGTTATCATTATCATCCTGTCATCAGTTCCTGCTGCAGTACACAGTGTGGGCAGCTGTGGGAGCACCAGCCTTAGTACCCAGCTCTGTTGGGGAGGTGCAGGGGTGGTGGGGGCTCCACACCAGCAGCAGTCCCCACCACCCTCACCAACCCACGGTTGAGGTTAACGAAGACGTGCTCACAGGAGACGTAACCAAGGTCATAACACCCACAACAAGAACAACAACAACCCTTGGGTCTCATAAAGAGCAAAAAGCTCTATAGTTGTGATGTGAGACTTGTGAGGTGAGGCACGGGCGGGAGGAGAGGCGGAGGACACACACAAGGTGAGTGAGGAGGGTGTGAGTGGTGGCTCCTGCCGCCTACAATGAACGCTGCCTCTCAGGAGGACTACATAATTACCTGGCGCTGAGCCCGGGGCGGCCGGCGACGAGGTGGCCTGACAAGGAACATATTACGGCTCTTATTGTCATGATTACCGAACATAGTGACACTCATCATACTTAATGGCACACACACACACACACACACACACACACACACACACACACACACACACACACATCTACCAGCAGGACTGTGACTAACAGCTGGACGTGTCATGAGAGAGATAAAGAGGGACGAGGATTGCATGAGCTTACAAGGGGACCCAGACAAACACCAAAGTTGGTCTGATAAAATGGCTGCGGAAATTCATCCCAAGTAAATGCACAAAGTAAAGATGTTGGGAGACAGTGACCGAAGGCCTCAGAACAATTACTACCCAGTAAGAAACAAGCTACAGGAGACCGCTTGTTAAGAGAGACTTGGGAGTCGAACGTGTGTCGAACCCGTTACCAAAAAAACGACACATCACGAGCGATGTTAGGGAGTCAAAGTGTCCGCTGGCAAGTGTCAGTGTACCATCATGTCTATGGTTAAGGCAGTGTTCAGCAAGCGAGTCACAACGGTACGTCAGAACCAAAACCAGAACACAATCGTTCCAGTTTGGTCACCGCCGTGGAAAAGATCCTCTCCGACAGTGAGTAAACAGAGAAGAGCACCAAGGATGGTGTCTGATCCACGCGAGGTGAGCTTCGACAGACAGACAGACAGACAGAAGGTGGAACCAATGGAAGACAAGACAGTAAGGAGGGACCTGATTACTGTCTCAAACAATCTGTACTAATGGGTTGATGTCGACAGTGATCAGGTCGGCGTGAGATGCTGTGACAGAGCTGCCAGAGGGCATGGCGAGAAGCAATGAAGGTTGCGTATCAGAAAGGATGCAGGGAAACGCATCTTCCTTATCAGGGGTGATGTCTGACTTAGAGCAAATCATGCGACGGTATGGTAAATATAGGCAACGTGTAGAGCTTTAAGATAAGCTTACTCATGGTACACAAAGTAAATTGGTCTAAGTTTTCAGATGTCTTTTTCAAGCTAAGACAAAAAAAAAAATGCTTAATGACTACTGAGTTTTAACGCTCTAACCAATTCCGTCTATTCAATTAAGGAACACAAGGACAAAATACACAGCCCTACTCAGTACAAATAGTCTACAGAATCCACTCACACAATCAACATGGTGCAATTGAAAACAAATGGTATAAATAAGAAAACCCAGCCACACGTTTTAACCTGCGCTAACAACACAAGGCCTCGTTCATTTAGCCATATTTACTTCCAGATCCATTTTCCTTTACCTTTAACAATGTAGAACTTTAAGACGATATAACAAGTAAAAAGACGACGTCTTAGAAGTCATATATATATATATATTAATATATATATATATATATATATATATATATATATATATATATATATATATATATATATATATATATATATTCCAAATCGGATAATAAATCGAATCATCCCTAGATATACGAATCAAATCGAATCACGAATTGAATCGCCTGTGCAGATATAGCCTATGGGGTTTACAGACCGAATCAAATTCTAAATCAAAAAGAAAATGGTTTCTTACCATACGTAGAGTTCTCCTACACACAAGTAATCATGAGTTTAAGTTTTCCTGAGAACAAAATATACGGTAAATCCTTCTGGAAAACAGAGTAATTTATTCTATCATCGAGAAGAGGAATCGTTGAACAGTGTAATAAAATCGTTCTTGTACTGGACGTAAGTCCTGGCAAGAGACAAGAAATAGATAAACGAGAAAGAAAATGAGGTTTGGTATTTACAATGTAGTTCCTGATTGGAAATAACTATACGCGTTAATGTTCCTATAAACAAAACAAAAATCACAGCTTTCTGATATTCTTTCTTTACACGGACAAAAGTCCACCTCAAGGCCGGGCCTTCATTGAAATGCAGAGAGGTTAATGAAAGGGAAAAAGGAGAAACAAGGGAAAATATTTAATAATTTTGGAGAAAGTGAACATAACTTGTCTTTATAAGTGTGTCAGGTTACAGTTGTTGGGAAAGACAAGAGAGGGGCAGAGAGTTCCACAAGTTTGAGGTGCAGGGAAAGAAACAGTTATCAAATCGGCCCACAAAGCAAATCTCTCTTAGGAACAAAGGACATAATGTGTTCATGCATCAGGAAAAAATGATACATCAGTGAAGCAAAAGTGTTCTAGCGGAGGAGATCAGGAAATCATCCTTGAACCTAAACTCTCGTTGCTTGAACAAATAATCACAAGAACAAGACTTCGTATCTCCCAGGCCAGATCAATGTGTCTGCATTATGTACGTCCCTGGAGAGACATGACGGGGGTGTCAATCGATATATCTCCACCTGCTGAGTTCACTCTCTCTCTCTCTCTCTCTCTCTCTCTCTCTCTCTCTCTCTCTCTCTCTCTCTCTCTCTCTCTCTCTCTCTCACATGAACAATATGTGGACCGACTAAATCACACCCGCTCCCCCTTTCTTTGCCTTGCCGACAGAGGATACGTACCGCCGTTTTCTTTTCTAGTATAACAGTTGGGCTCACCATCACGAGCTGTCATTGGTTGCCTACAACACCATTCGCTTCGTACTGCAATCTTGGTCAAGAGTGAGGACTTGCTGACGACGCTGCTCTCTCATACTCTCTCGCTGTGTTTGTGCTCAAACCTAACACCACCACAAAACATGACAAGAGATACATACTGACAATGCCGTTCATTCACAACAGGAGATACAATCACGTAAAACAGAAAAAAAAAATAAATAAATGTTGCTAAATAAGCCACAAGGGCAAAACTCATTACCTAGTGTCACACAAACGTGTCACGTCAACTCATTGACCCTTGTAACCCAACGTTATCATTACACTGTTACATCTGTTACATCACACAACGCAAACCATACCACACATATGCAAACTCGGCCCAGAGTTCGGCATTAAACTTAACCAACTGAATAAACATCCAACCAGCACCATAACATGATAAATCCTGGTGATGATACGAGATTCAAGCTACGCACATTGCAACGAGGTGGCGCCCTTGGCCCTCACCTTCTCGTGTCTTCCAGACGTGGCTATATATATATATATATATATATATATATATATATATATATATATATATATATATATATATATATATTACACGTCTGGGTGAAGGTTGAAGGGTACGCACGCGCGTGCTGCCTCCCGGCACAGATTTTTATGTTTGTTTACATGGTGGGCAGGTCGCCAGTCACGGAGGAGGTGCCAGGTAGTGCCAGAGGGAGGCACGCACACGGGTCTCGGGAAAGCGGAGTCTGGCTCCAGGAGATTATAATTCTTTGATGAATTAACCCGCAAAGCAAACATCCCCCGTGACTCAGCCCGCTGAAGAAATATTCAAGAACTGAGGATAATTCTTTGTGTCTGTGTGTGAGAGAGAGAGAGAGAGAGAGAGAGAGAGAGAGAGAGAGAGAGAGAGAGAGAGAGAGAGAGAGAGAGAGAGAGAGAGAGAGAGAGAGAGAGAGAGAGAGAGAGAGAGAGAGAGAGACAGAGAGAGAGAGAGTGAGAGAGAGAGAGAGAGAGAGATGGACAGACAGTATTTAATCATTACTGAAGACGACATTTTTAGCCCCGGGCAGGGCTGGTGTGTGGAGCCCACCACAGGTAAACATTGTGTTAAGATGAACGAGCTGTGTGTGTGTGTGTGTGTGTGTGTGTGTGTGTGTGTGTGTGTGTGTGTGTGTGTGTGTGTGTGGGTATCACGTCTGATCACGTGTTGTGTGTGGTGTGGAGACACTGTATAGCAGTGGAGTGACAGCCAGCTGTTCAGGCGTGGGTGAGGCAGGAAGAAAAAATAATAATAAAACAGCAATCTGGGCCAAAGGAATGATCCTTGACAGCCACTGACATGCTAGCTGGGCGCGCGACCTCCCCGGTACCTAGGCGAGCTCGTAGAGCCAGCAATACAGTCCCTGTGAGACCTCCTCACCTGTGGTAGGACCAGCACGAAGTCCTCACAAGTATAGCATGTCTGATCAAGGAACCTACCTTACTCTGCCGCCGCTCCTACGCTCGCGGCGCAGCCGTCCGTCAACACTGGACCTATATATCAACGTGTCTTCAGCCATTCATCATGACTTCCTGTGTTCAACCCAGACACATGTCTTATTTCCCACATGGTAATATAGTGATTAAGTGAGTGCAGGTTTTTGATCAGGCCTCTCCTTCGTCCACACGCTATATATACCGTGTATATATATATATATATATATATATATAATACTTTGTCGCTGTCTCCCGCGTTAGAGGGGTAGCGCAAGGAAACAGACGAAAGAATGGCCCAACCCATCCACTTACACATGTAAGGATATATATATATATATGTATCCTTTTCTAAACCTCAAAGTTCAGGTGATTTTCAGGTTATTTCAACATCTTAGACAAAATTTCAATTATCCATCCCTCAATTCTCCTTGTCTCTCACCTTTCTATTCTTTCTTTTTTTTTGTCTTTTTTTGATGTGTCTGTCTGTCTCTCTTCATGGTGACCATATGATACGCCTGGAGTCAATTCAGCTTTTATTCTAGGTGCTGAACACCCTCATCATTTCTATGTCTCATAATGCATGTTCTCATGAACACACTTGTTCATTACTCGACCAGGCCATGTTACTGCACCAACGTGTTCTCCAGGTTTCCCTAACTGTTCAATGGTATGTATTGAACTCTGTGTTCTTCACAAACATCCCCTCCCGTTGATACGGGGTTACAATCCCACCACACATCCCAGGCAGGACATCCCAGCACACATCCCAGGTAGGACATCCCAGCACACATCCCAGGTAAGACATCCCAGCACACATCCCAGCACACACCCCCAGATAAGAGATCCCAGCACACATCCCAGGTAGGACATCCCAGCACACACCCCAGGTACGATATCCCAACACACATCCCAGATGGGACATCCCAGAACACGTCCCAGGGACATGAAAGGGCAGCCCTGGATCAGCACATCAATTATGTACACGAGATAAAGTTCAGGGTGGCGTGGAGGCTGCCGTCCGCCCCACCTGCATATGTGTTGACCCAGCCACCCAGCCTGCCCACCACCACCTGCCTCACCCACCCCTCACCTGGCCAGCCTGCCACCCAGCCTGCCCACCACCACCTGCTTCACCCACCCCTCACCTGGCCAGCCTGCCACCCAGCCTGCCCACCACCACCGGCCTCACCCACCCCTCACCTGGCCAGCCAACCACCCAGCCTGCCCACCAACACTTGCCTCACCCACCCCTCACCTGGCCAGCCAGCCACCCAGCCTGCCCACCAACACTGGCCTCACCCACCCCTCACCTGGCCAGCCAGCCACCCAGCCTGCCCACCACCACCGGCCTCACCCACCCCTCACCTGGCCAGCCAGCCACCCAGCCTGCCCACCAACACTGGCCTCACCCACCCCTCACCTGGCCAGCCAGCCACCCAGCCTGCCCACCAACACTGGCCTCACCCACCCCTCACCTGGCCAGCCAGCCACCCAGCCTGCCCACCACCACCACCAGCCTCACCCACCCCTCACCTGGCCAGCCAGCCACCCAGCCTGCCCACCACCACCAGCCTCACCCACCCCTCACCTGGCCAGCCAGCCACCCAGCCTGCCCACCAACACCACCAGCCTCACCCAGCCTGCCCACCACCACCAGCCTCACCCACCCCTCACCTGGCCAGCCAGCCACCCAGCCTGCCCACCAACACTGGCCTCACCCACCCCTCACCTGGCCAGCCAGCCACCCAGCCTGCCCACCACCACCGGCCTCACCCACCCCTCACCTGGCCAGCCAGCCACCCAGCCTGCCCACCAACACCCCCAGCCAGCCACCCAGCCTGCCCACCACCACCAGCCTCACCCACCCCTCACCTGGCCAGCCAGCCACCCAGCCTGCCCACCACCACCACCAGCCTCACCCACCCCTCACCTGGCCAGCCAGCCACCCAGCCTGCCCACCAACACTGGCCTCACCCACCCCTCACCTGGCCAGCCAGCCACCCAGCCTGCCCACCACCACCGGCCTCACCCACCCCTCACCTGGCCAGCCAGCCACCCAGCCTGCCCACCAACACTGGCCTCACCCACCCCTCACCTGGCCAGCCAGCCACCCAGCCTGCCCACCACCACCAGCCTCACCCACCCCTCACCTGGCCAGCCAGCCACCCAGCCTGCCCACCACCACCACCAGCCTCACCCACCCCTCACCTGGCCAGCCAGCCACCCAGCCTGCCCACCAACACTGGCCTCACCCACCCCTCACCTGGCCAGCCAGCCACCCAGCCTGCCCACCACCACCACCAGCCTCACCCAGCCTGCCCACCACCACCAGCCTCACCCACCCCTCACCAGGGACCACGTGTCAGGGAAGGAACACCCGTCATATTGTACTCATCAAGAACCAATCAGGTCGACGTAGGTGAACCACGCCACAACGCGCCGTACGAGTGTGGGCGTGGATGACCATGAAATGCACCCAGCTCATGTGGCACACACAGTCGTCATGCACGTCAAGCAGAGGTACACCGAAGAGGGGGTGACGGTGACGACATCAGTGTGACCTAAGACTTGGATCACCTGACCCACCCCCGCCCACTCCGACCCCCATCCCTTCCCCGCTGGCCACCATTAATATGCCAATGACCGACTGGCTTACAAGTCTGTCCAATTCAACATGTAAGTCCACCGTGGTCAAAATACGTAATAGACGTGTAAAATATACAACAGAGGACTTTGTGTGTATGTGTGTGTGTGTGTGTGTGTGTGTGTGTGTGTGTGTGTGTGTGTGTGTGTGTGTGTGTGTGTAACTGCTCAACTGTGCAGTGTAGGGAGATAATCTTACATTTGTAGGGCCCTCATCTCTGGAACCTTCTCTACCATCATACATTCTTTCACACTTAGGTATGATGTCTGCAGTGACCATTTCCTCCCTCAGTCTGTTCAGCTCATCCACCACACTTTATAATACTACATCTTTACATTCTTTTTATTGTTATATCAGTTGATCCCTCAATTCCATATTTTGTTCTTCGGTTGTTCTACCTCTTCATCTTTAGAACGGTTCTGTTAGACACAGAACCGTTCTAATCTGGGTTTAGAAATGAAAGTCTGTGATCTACTCACCTCTCACTCTCCTCTCTTCCGTGTTGTGGGAACTGAAGGAAGGCCTCGAGCCTTTTCCCTGTAACTCAAGTCTCTTTATTGTTGTACCAGCTCCTCTGCACCTTCTCTATCAGCTCCTTGTGCTTCTTTAGACGATGTGACCAAGCCTGAAGGTCAAATTCTGGTATTGGCCTCATGCCAAACATGGACAGCTGGCTGCGTATGCCTTAACCATGAACCTTAATGTAACTCTAATATCAGCCAAAACACAGGTGGTTTCCTTAACTATACTATCACGGGAGGACTCTGGCGACAGGTTATGGACACGGAGTCCTGCAGCTTATTTCCTGTGGAGTGATATGGACATCGAGGTCTTCTCTAACTCTGACCCATCCTCATCAGCCAGGTACCCGACCAAGTTTAGAATCTGTCTAGGTCCCTTTGTTCGCTGATACAATCCTCCTCGTTTTTTTTTTACTCGACCTTCAGGTCATCTGCAAACATATTTAATTAGGAGTCCAGTCCACGTCCTCTGGTAAATCACTGATAGAGATCAAGAAGAGTAATGGCCCCAGATCAAAACCCTGCGGAACTCCACTGTTTACCTCAACCCATTTGGAGATAGCTCCACTGACATGCGTCCTTTGTCCCCTCCCATGAGGTAATCTTTTAACCAATAAAGATGTTTCCCTCCCCTCATTCCTGCTGGTGATCTGGTGATCTAAGTTCTTAATCAGCCTCCCATACAGTTAGTGTCAAACGCTTTCTGTTATCCCGGATACAAACAACCCACCTAGCCTTCTCTTTTGTCTACCACAGAGCTCACTGTCTCGTGGAAATCTAAGAGTTCCGTTACACATGACCCTCCTTGCTCTGAAACCATCTCGTTTCTCCTCTGCAGGAGATCATCCAATGACTTAACTGATTATCTTTTCCAGTACCTTCCAGACTACACTCGTCAGGGAGACCCGGTCTGTAGTTCACCGCTTCTTCCAGGTCTCCTTTTGTATACAGAGTACGAAGCTGCACTTCCTCACTCTCCACCGGCACGCCTCGGCCGTTCTCCAGCGACATCTTGATCAGTACTTTCAGAGGTTTTGCTAACTATACCTGACCACGTCTACAGCACGAAAGGTGAAATTATCATCAGGACCCTGAGCTGTGAATGGGTTATGACCCTTCACCATCCCTCCCACACCATCAACAACCCTCCCCACACCACCACTATCCTCCCCCACACTATCAACAACCCTCCCCACACCACTCTCCTCCCCCACACTATCAACAACCCTCCCCACACCACTCTCCTCCCCCACACTATCAACAAGCCTCCCCACACCACCACTATCCTCCCCCACACTATCAACAACCCTCCCCACACCACTCTCCTCCCCCACACTATCAACAACCCTCCCTACACCACTATCCTCCCCCACACTATCAACAACCCTCCTCTCCCCTCCCCACACCACCAACACCCCCGCCCTCCCCCACACCACCAACACCACTATCCTCCCCCACACTATCAACAACTCTCCCCACACCACCACTATCCTCCCCCACACTATCAACAACCCTCCTCTCCCCTCCCCACACCACCAACACCCCCGCCCTCCCCCCACACCACCATCATTAAACAGGCTACCGCCTCCGATTTTATCCACCACACAACAAAGGATTATTAGTTCATCAGTGTTGGTGGGCGGAAGACTTACCAGGGGATACAATACCCTCGCCCCCCAGCTCCCATCCCCCACCACCAAAGCCACACTCACAAGACTTCACTTTCTTCAAAGTCTCTGGGGAGGGGAGTGCTGGGGACGTGCCTGGCGGGAGACGGGCAGACCTGGGGAGTGTATATGGTACAGGTGGTGGTGGTGAAGACCTGGGGAGGTGTATGTAACAGGTGGTGGCGTCCGAGACCTGAGATGTCTGTCATAGCCTAGCTTGCCTCACCTGCCACCCAACTCCGCCAACATAACACCCTCACCTACACATATTAAGGGACACACACTCATCAGCACCACAAACTGTCATGGTGCATCGTAACATCGTAACTGCCCTGCTTCCCTCCCTGAATAAGTGTGACATCATTGTGAAACTCTATAAATCTCTAACTATACCAACAGTGAAGAACATTATGTAGCGGAGCAGCGATGTATATAATGTAGCAGCGCGCCAATGTAAGTCCAACAAACAGTGCCAGATGAGTAAACACAGTCATCATCCAGGACAGTTACAAGCTTTCAGAATCAATTCTGTTTTCCTGACAGCATAGTATGTCACTTTGATATAGTCTTATGACACGAGACATTCCCTCATATCACCGTAGGGTATTATATAAACTTTATTAGAACGGAATGCTATCAGGGAAGTACAATATCATCTTGAGAGTTATAATCACAATCACTTTCCAAAATGAAAGTTAAAGTTCGTTCCGACCGCTGAATCTCCTTGTGAGAGAGCGAAAAAATGATCCCGAAAGACACAAGTTAATGGAGGGAAAGTTGTGAAATGTATGGCGGGATTTCCTGCTCCAGCGCGGGTGTATCTTAGACGGCGGGTGCGGGAGGCGGCCGGGGTATACAGAGGGAGGAGGACCGGGTGAGGGATGCGGCCGGGGTATACAGAGGGAGGATGACCGGGTGAGGGATGCGGGCGGGGTATATAGAGGGAGGAGGACCGGGTGTGGGAGGCGGCCGGGGTATACAGAGGGAGGAGAACCGGGTGTGGGAGGCGGCCGGGGTATACAGAGGAGGAGGACCGGGTGTGGGAGGCGGCCGGGGTATACAGAGGGAGGAGGACCGGGTGTGGGAGGCGGCCGGGGTATACAGAGGGAGGAGGACCGGGTGTGGGAGGCGGCCGGGGTATACAGAGGGAGGAGGACCGGGTGTGGGAGGCGGCCGGGGTATACAGAGGGAGGAGGACCGGGTGTGGGAGGCGGCCGGGGTATACAGAGGGAGGAGGACCGGGTGTGGGAGGCGGCCGGGGTATACAGAGGGAGGAGGACCGGGTGTGGGAGGCGGCCGGGGTATACAGAGGGAGGAGGACCGGGTGTGGGAGGCGGCCGGGGTATACAGAGGGAGGAGGACCGGGTGTGGGAGGCGGCCGGGGTATACAGAGGGAGGAGGACCGGGTGTGGGAGGCGGCCGGGGTATACAGAGGGAGGAGGACCGGGTGTGGGAGGCGGCCGGGGTATACAGAGGGAGGAGGACCGGGTGTGGGAGGCGGCCGGGGTATATAGAGGGAGGAGGACCGGGTGTGGGAGGCGGCCGGGGTATACAGAGGGAGGAGGACCGGGTGTGGGAGGCGGCCGGGATATACAGAGGGAGGAGGACCCAGGCACAGCAGACGCCACGCCACCACTCTCCCTCCAGGTACACTACTGCCTGGCCACACTGCTCATTAATACCGGAACTAATGACACACACACACACACACACACACACACACACACACACACACACTAAAGACTCTCGTGGTGTGGTGTTTAGCGTAACTGACCGTGATTCACGGACGGGCCCGCCCGGGTTCGAATCATGAGCGAGGCACTCGGCTCATAGCCAGTCCTTGCGACACACAAATGGTAGTCACACCCATACACCTACACACACACACACACTCACACACACACACACACACACACACAGAATCCAACATACAGAGACACAGACTCCCCCCTGGTCACCCGGTGCCCTGACCCAACATGTTTACCTGACAAAAGAAAACAAATAACGATCACACAGGAACACGTTCATCAACGGGGAGCAGCAGACTGCATCCTTCACCACGCGATCATCCAATCATAACACACTTCACCACACGATCATCCAATCATAACACACTTCTCCAACCCACGACGTCGGACGATACATCTCCCGGGAGTTCTCATGTCCCTCTGGCTTTGAGGCTGGCAGATCGTTCTCTCTCTCTCTCTCTCTCTCTCTCTCTCTCTCTCTCTCTCTCTCTCTCTCTCTCTCCCTCTCTCCTGGGAATATACATATATAACCGAGAGATAGAGAGGAGAGAGGAGGAGATACGTGATAGTAGCACATACATGGCCGTAAAGAGCAAGGTACGAGAGCGTACCGTTATAACACTGAAGTCGTCGCAGCAAGACAGATGCATCGTTAACATCATGTTGGCAATGGCATCTGCCAACATCATAATACGAGACTCCCGCGAAAAAAGAGGAAAAAGATCATTTCGTTCAGGAGCAAGAAGAGAAATATACGAAACACATGTGGATGGACGAGACCCACAGTCCTAGACTCATGGAGGAAGCCAACCCATCATGAACATGGAACTGACAACTATATAATTCAATGAGCGAAATATGCGATGTAGTGTTGCACTCCATCATGCTCACCACAGACACACACACACACACACACACACACACACACACACACACACAACAAAACACAGCTTGACTACACTAAGGGGTCAGCTACTGGAGGAGGTGTGACGGGGGTCAGCTACTGGAGGAGGTGTGACGGGGGTCAGCTACTGGAGGAGGTGTGACGGGGGTCAGCTACTGGAGGAGGTGTGACGGAGGTCAGCTACTGGAGGAGGTGTGACGGGGGTCAGCTACTGGAGGAGGTGTGACGGGGGTCAGCTACTGGAGGAGGTGTGACGGGGGTCAGCTACTGGAGGAGGTGTGACGGGGGTCAGCTACTGGAGGAGGTGTGACGGGGGTCAGCTACTGGAGGAGGTGTGACGGGGGTCAGCAACTGGAGGAGGTGTGACGGGGGTCAGCTACTGGAGGAGGTGTGACGGGGGTCAGCTATTGGAGGAGGTGTGACGGGGGTCAGCTACTGGAGGAGGTGTGACGGGGGTCAGCTACTGGAGGAGGTGTGACGGGGGTCAGCAACTGGAGGAGGTGTGACGGGGGTCAGCTACTGGAGGAGGTGTGACGGGGGTCAGCTACTGGAGGAGGTGTGACGGGGGTCAGCTACTGGAGGAGGTGTGACGGGGGTCAGCTACTGGAGGAGGTGTGACGGGGGTCAGCTACTGGAGGAGGTGTGACGGGGGTCAGCTACTGAAGGAGGTGTGACGGGGGTCAGCTACTGGAGGAGGTGTGACGGGGGTCAGCTACTGGAGGAGGTGTGACGGGGGTCAGCTACTGGAGGAGGTGTGACGGGGGTCAGCTACTGGAGGAGGTGTGACGGGGGTCAGCAACTGGGAGGAGGTGTGGCGGTGGAGGGTGTCTCTGTAGAGGACCAGGGGCTGACACATGGATGGGCGGGTGGGGGAATCGCCAGCTGGTGCCAGAGATAACAGTACAGGAGGCGGTGTGGGGAACCGTACGAGCGAGCTTGGGGTTACGGTGAGCAGGAGTGTCTTAAAGAGTAGGTAGGAGAGAGACGCTGGATGTGGTGGCTGTGAGGACGAGGGTGGGCGGGCGGACGTGCTCAGAGGGAGAGAGGCGAAGAATGGGATATTGCTGCATCAGGCACACTGGGAGCACTTCGTGCCTTCAAGCACTGTTCCGGGAAGTGCTTCAGTCGCGACACAAGACCGGGCGAGGAGTGGGTGATAGCGGGTCAACATGATGGCAAGATTGTCATGACCTGGGCTCCGGGTACCAGCAGCAGCCTCTTCTTCCTCCTCCTCCTCGTCCTCACACACCAGACGTGGGCACGACCGGTCCGCACAATTACCAGGCATGGAGCTGTGAGGTCAAGGGAAGTGTGGAGAGGCTTCTGGCAGGCCAGGACCTGGGCTCCGGGTACCAGTAGCCTCCTCTCCCTCCTCCTCCTCTTCCTCCTCCTCACACACCAGACGTGGGCACGACCGGTCCGCACAAGTACCAGGCATGGAGCTGTGAGGTCAAGGGAGTGTGGAGAGGCTGCTGGCAGGCCAGGACATGGCACAGTGACGTCATGAGGATGGTGGCGAGGGGTAGGGAGGTGCAGGGTCGTCCTAGACCTGAGGGAGGTGGCAGGAGGCATACGTTATAGGGATCCTGCCACGCACATTGACAACACTGTGTATGGATGAGACGGAGGGGGGAGCCAGAGCGTGTGATACCATGTGGCGTGAGGATGGTGCTGGTGTGGTGTCTGTGCCACACCATGTGGTCATGGTGGAGGTGTGGGGACTGTGGATGTCTGTACCACACTAAGTGACGAGGGCCTGTGGTGATGGTGGAGGTGTGGGGAGGGCGGTGTCTGTACCATACCATGTGGTGATGGTGGAGGTGTGGGGAGGGCGGTGTCTGTACCACACCATGTGGTGATGGTGTTGGTGAGGGGAGGGTGGTGTCTGTACCATACCATGTGGTGATGGTGGAGGTGTGGGGAGGGCGGTGTCTGTACCACACCATGTGGTGATGGTGGAGGTGTGGGGAGGGCGGTGTCTGTACCACACCATGTGGTGATGGTGGAGGTGTGGGGAGGGTGGTGTCTGTACCACACCATGTGGTGATGGTGGAGGTGTGGGGAGGGTGGTGTCTGTACCACACCATGTGGTGATGGTGGAGGTGAGGGAAGGGGGGTGTCTGTACCACACCATGTGGTGATGGTGGAGGTGTGGGGAGGGTGGTGTCTGTACCACACCATGTGGTGATGGTGGAGGTGTGGGGAGGGTGGTGTCTGTACCACACTATGTCACGTGGGAGAGATCTAGTGTACAGTTCCACTAAGATTCTTCCTGCACTGTGTTTCAGACCCTTACTGTCCCCTGCACCTACGCAATACACGTTATCAATATAAGCGTCAGTGTAAACAAGTGTTACATAATTGCCATAATTATCGACTCTGGATGGTAACTACTACCCCACACACACACACACACACACACACACATACACACCTGACCACCGACTCTCCGTGTTCACGAAGGATCCAAATGTTTACATTGGATCAATTCTTTTTCTTTTACGGAAAAGATTCGCTTTCCGGACAAGGCGATTTGAACTTTTGAACATCGAGGGAAATAATGAGAACATCGAGGGAAATAATATGAACATCGAGGGAAATAATATGAACATCGAGGGAAATAATGTGAACATCGAGGGAAGTAATGTGAACATCGAGGGAAATAATGTGAACATCGAGGGAAATAAATGTGAACATCGAGGGAAATAATGAGAACATCGAGGGAAATAATGTGAACATCGAGGGAAATAATGAGAACATCGAGGGAAATAATGAGAACATCGAGGGAAATAATGTGAACATCGAGGGAAATAATGTGAACATCGAGGGAAATAATGTGAACATCGAGGGATATCACATCAGGGGTTTGGTGAGGGTGAGGGGATCATCATGCGAAGTGGACTGAAAACGGGGAAGGTCGTGATGGTGAGGGCAAATACACGGCTCAATAAATAATGGGTACAAATAATAAGAAATGGGTAACAAATGACCAGAAGCTATGGTTGCCATACCTAACTCCTCTCCCCCTCCCTCAGTTACCTTAATCATTCAAAGTTGGTTGTTGAACTGTGTCTGTGTTACGATCGCGAGCCCAGGATCGTGTACACTGGGAACTACAAAAATACACGTGACGTATGAGGGTTGAGTGTGGCTCACGGAAAGTCTCCTCAGCTGAGCATCCATTCAATAATTATCTTATCCTAATTCACGTCTGGAAGCAACGGTGTCTCGCCCACAGGAATATCTCTCACAGGAAGATGCTCCTTAGGTGTCGGGTACGAGGAAGCAAGTGGAGTAACCCGTGGCTGTTGGCAGACGACCACAACTACGACGTACTTTTGAAATAAGAGGAATAATGAGGTGCGAGAGGCGTCCTCCCCCGTTCACCCCCAACTATGGGGAATCGAAGCAGAGTTCTGATGAGTGGGTTTGATTTGTGGATATACTTTCCCTCGTCTTCCCGTGATATGACCCCTATACTTCCCTCTTCTCATATCCACTGTCCTTGACCACATCACGGGCCTTTCCTGGCTACAACTGGGTTCAGCCTAACCGAGCGGGACCAGCTATAACGAAACCAGTGGTGCGAATTTCTTAGTTATTCGCTGGTTCAGTTCTTCGCGTCTCTGGGGAGTACGTCCACCACACGTGGGTCACTTCATAAAATCAAGTGTATCTTCCGCACTTTATATATCATCTTCCTTCATACAACACACAACGGTGTAGGGAGAACGCTCCAGCATCAGACTTGATGACTGACTGTAATACATAGCCAAAAGGTCGGTGGAATGATGTGGCTGGCGGGAGTCAGTTACCAGAACAACTATTGACTGTATTCCCCTCAAGAGGCGAGGCGTCCCCTCCCTCCCTACGTAGACTCCGGCGTGAGACGTAGTCACCAAAACCTACCTTGATGCCCGACAGTCATTCTCTCCCAGGAAATTACGCAAGTTAGGCGAGAGCATTAGGATGGGGGTCTGTGCCCCCTAGCAAAAGTTTGTAGTCTTCTTAATAGACCTTTCAGACTCTATTTTCCTTCTGTGTGAGATGAAGGAAAGAGAATGGGCGTATATTTCTGGACGCGTTCGTTATAATGTACACATGGCTGGTGTGTCCTCCTCCCGACACACACCGTTACCCTGTACGACCTGAGTGGACACAATGCTACAGTCTGAGTCTGGAGATGTTAGTGAGGTGATATGGAGGAGGAGGAGGATGTGTAGCGTGGAATACTCAATACTCGAAACCCTGGACCTCTGCTTTGGCACTGAAGACCCTACACCTCATCTCATTCCAAAATATCTCAGTATTTACACTGTCGAAATGGTAATCATCTCTCCCACATTCATACGTTGAACTGATGCATTTTACAACCTAGTGATGTTTATGGTTTGCCATAAAACATTTATCCCCACGCCCCCCTTCAGTCACGTATTTACTGGTTATTTCAACAATACATCATGATTCGGTGAGTAGGTGCTGGCTGGGTCACAGAGGCGTATACCAGTCCTCAAGCGAGGTTTCATGCAACACAGCTCAACACAAACATCTGCAACACAAACGTACTGTACACTGCAACACAGACATCTACAACTTTGACACAAGTACAAGTTTATGCACAACTAATACACAAAATCATTATGTATCCAAATGAAATAGAAAAGCACACACACACACACACACACACACACACACACACACACACACACACACACACACACACACACACACACGTGTGTCATCTACAAACACATCTGCGGATGACGCAAAACTCATGAGGGAAGTGGAAAACGTAGAGGACTGCATCAGCATACAAGGGGACCTTGACAGACTCCAAAGTCGGTCTGAGACACATGGCTGATGAAGTTAAGCCACAGTAAAGGAACACTGAACACGGGGTCACAATGACAAAAGGTTCCGATTATGAAAATCATTAATAAAACGCTTCAATGTGAATATCATCTGGCAGGTAAATAAGCTTCAGGAATCCTTCCTTGTATGAGAGACTTGGGTGTGTTGGGCTTCGTCCCTGACCCGTCGTTAAGGACCCCCACATTAGAACAGTGACGGAAACCAACTGTGAGCTGGTAAATATCAATACTGCAGTCGTGTTAAACGGGAAAGGAATTATAATGATCTAACTATCCGGCCAAAACTAAAATGTGCTTCTCAACTTTGGTCATGTCACAAAGAAGCACAAAGAGCCAGTAGAGAAGGTCCAGAGGAGGACAACAAAGATGGTGCCAGAGTAAAGGGACCCGAGTCACAGGGGAAAAGTGCTGGAGGCCATAAATTTGCCCACCATGGAAAAGAGAAGAAAAGTGAGGAGTGACTCTGAGCAGAACTTTAAAGTTTTTAAGCCATACTGATGACGTAGATAGTTAAGAGTTCTCTAAAATAGTTGGGGAGGGAACAACTTGAGGACGTAGCATAAAAAATAGACGAGAAACGTACTGAAAAATACGTAAACAAGTATAGTTCTACAGCATAACGGTAGATGAACGGAATAAACTGAAAGACGGATGTGGTAAAATGTGGACAACATACATAAGTTTAAAGGGCTGGACGATAGTCGAGAATGTTCGAGATGGGGGCCACACGAGTGTATAATCCCTCCTAGTACAGTACAAGTAAGTACGTAATTAATTACACACGCCTTTCTTTCTTTGTCCTAACAGACAAACACCCACCACACGATTCCCGTAAGTGACAAACACAAACAAACACCCCCCCCCCACACACACACACATCTTACCCATCAGAATCCCCACCCCGCCATCCACCAACCCACCCGCCCACCCACCCAGTGTTTTAAAACGAGATCAAGAGTTATGAACAAAGGTTTTGTGGCTTGTTCGTGGAGGCCGTGGACCACTGCGGGTGTCGGGGCTTTTTGGTCCCGACCTTTGCTCGAAGCCTCGAAAGGAACGTTTAAGTCTCGACTCGCGCAGACTTGACGCGAGGCCGACGAGACTCGTCCGTTCTCGCGCGACCTTACCTGCTTCTCCGTGCCATCTCGTCCGTGATGCAGACAACACAAGCATTATAAATGACTTCAAATACTGAATCATACAAGCAAATATCAAGAAAAAAAACACATGAAAATCATGAAAGTAAACGAAAGAAGAAACACTAGTCTGAAACACAGAAAGAGAGAGGGAAGGAAGCGAGAGGCGAGACGATGTGTACAGAGGGAGACATGGCAGGCAAATGTTGGGTTAAGCAGCTTAGATATCTGGCCACCAGGGGTGCGGCCTGCACCACCACTCCTCCCTCACCACCCGGGTCAATCATCTGTGAGATTTTCAAACCACATCACATCCCTCTACTGTTGACACACACACACACACACACACACACACGAGCTGCTGCCCCCCCACGAGGGTAAATTCCCTCCCCCAGTACAATACCAATACATTATTACACACCAACTGATGCATCGTATCTTGATCAAGGTTCCCCCACCCAACCATGTTGCCAGACGTAAGGATAAGATCTTGTATTGACAGTGTAGAGGAGGACCTTATCTCTCTAGCGGCGTTGCCGGGACATGGAGGGTGGAGTTACCGAACCTACGTCATGTACTAGCGCCAGTGTTGCAGACAAGAGAGAGGCCGCTGCACCATCACCACAAGATCAGATCTCGCAAGACGCAGGAGCTCCAACAGACGGGGGGTCCCAGACAACATCACGGCTCCTCTGGTAGAGTCATATGGAGTGATTATGAATAAATAAATACATAAATAAACAACGTGAAGAAAAAAAAGACATAGGATACACCATTTGGGAAGTGTTCATGTTGTGCTTGAATCTGACGGTGTGGTCCCATGGTGATGACATATTTACGAAGACAGGTCAAAAGGAACCCAGACTGAGAGAGAGATATATAAACATGGTGGAGGTAACAACGAAGTTTAACAAGTTATTGGGAGCATCGTAAATCGGCAGTTGGACCTCCGCAGTGAGAATATAGAACATTCTTACACAATCGTCTGTGTCATCTAGAAAGGGTTAGAATCTATGGGTATCTCTGGTCGTAAATATACTTAGAAATAACAGACTAGTAGACTCGCTGGCCCATAACGGGATTAATCTGCTCAAAGCCTCTCTATTGTCAGATGTTTTTCCCCAGTCATCACACGGCTCTGTAATCATCTAGTCGCTTCCTGAAGGTTGCAAGTTTGATTATATTAATCTTACCGTGGGATAATCCCTTCTAGCGTTTGATTACTGTTGAGTAATAACTTGCTTTTCATATGTGTGATGACATAGTTTCCCCAGTGATTCTCATTCCGTTGCTCCTGGTTCCCTGGTGATCTGCAGGTTGAATCATACACCTTCATGACGGATTTTCTAATTCTAGTATGTCCTACGATCCTGTATACGATCGCCCTTGATGTGTTCATTTGTTTATTAGGAGATATTAAATTCCTTCGTCTGGGTCTTTCCTCGTGTGGCTGGTTACGAGACCCCGGGCATCAATGTACCACCTCAGCCCTGGTCTCTCTCAGGACCATATGTTATAACGTCTGGAGACCCAGACCTCACGGGATATTCGAGCTGTGGCCAAAGAGACGCATCACATCAACCTCGTCTCATTTCTTGGCCTCTCCTGGAGGTGAAGTTTCCACAGTGGATCCTAACACTCCGCTACCTCCTTGAATGGTATTTAATCTTACTTTTGTATGAGTAACGTCGTTGTTAACAAGGACCATCGCCAGATCCTACGCGTCACCCACTTGCCATAGTTATCCTTCGCCTATCATACACGCATGCATTAGGTTCGTAGCACCGTCCATCGTGCATACTGTCTTCTGTCCCACGTGAAATGTCATGGCCCTTGTGATCACTGGTCAAGATCAGTTGGTAGGATGTGTTGACAAACGTCCATGGATGTGTTTTTCCAGTCTTCGTTTTCTGTTGGTAGTAAACATGGAATGTCTACCACCACCTACCTGCCCACACCACCAACTTCCACCGCAATCCACCCACCACAGCAGCTTCTACCACCATCCTCCCACCACAGCAACTTCTACCACCATCCTCCCACCACAGCAAATTCTACCACCATCCTCCCACCACAGCAAATTCTACCACAATCCACCCACCACAGCAGCATCTACCACCATCCTCCCACCACAGCAAATTCTACCACAATCCACCCACCACAGCAGCTTCTACCACCATCCTCCCACCCACCACAGTAACTTCTACCACCATCCTCCCACCCACCACAGCAACTTCTACCACAATCCACCCACCACAGCAGCTTCTACCACCATCCACCCACTCACCACAGCAGCTTGTTGCCACATAAACATAATATATATGCAAATGTAAACGTTGGAGTCATAGGTCCACAAGTGTTATTCTTTGTTCATTATTCTTGCTGCGTTTTATAATGTTTGTGATCAAATAAATGTAAATTAGCTTCCGGTTAATTAATAAGTTTATTTGAGGTATTTATATTGTTTCAAAACACACTGGTTCCCTGCGTTGTGTAAACCTGCTTCCCTGTTCTGGCTATATTCTTTTTATCATTATTATTACTCATATTAATAATATCATCATTAATATCATCATCATCATTTAGATGTACGTAACAATAAACTCTGTTATTTACCTAGTTATCAGTATGAAATTTGGAGGATATCAAAATTTATCGTCATACACACACCCACACACACACTTACACTTGATCGTCTTCTTCCGCGTTTGCGAAGTAGCGCTAGGACACAGACGAAGAGCGAGTTATATAT
Source organism: Panulirus ornatus (assembly GCF_036320965.1). NCBI lineage: Eukaryota > Metazoa > Arthropoda > Malacostraca > Decapoda > Palinuridae > Panulirus > Panulirus ornatus. The sequence goes on from NC_092242.1 coordinate 55,896,234, forward strand.
ATATCCATTTACTAATACCCACGAGGAAAATGAAACAAGTTCCCATTTGCACTTTCGTGAAATGATCACATCATCAAGGGAAACACAATAATAACCATAAGAATACTATAAAGAATATCTTAATCAAAAGCTCACCCGAAAAGTCTGCAGGCTGTGTTTACAGAATACCATGTAGAAACTGTAATATGTTTTATACTAGACAGACTGGTAAGGATCTTCATGTTAGACTCAAGCAAGACAAATATAGTATAAGAAAAGGACACGAATCAAATGCTTCAAATGAAAATAAAAAAGTACAAGTCACGAGAATTCATTAAAAAAAATCTTAAGATAAAAGAACCAAAAATTCTGAATGCCAATATTCCTGAAGATGACAACAGAATCATCCACCATGGTCGACCGGCCCCTGGTGTCGACCCCATCACCAAGCCGTCGATTTACTTGTACGCTTCGTGACTGAATACAAAAAGAAAATAATAATTGCCACCGTCAACTGATAATCTTAAAAGCCGTGTCGTTGCAATTATCTGTGCATCAGGTGAATTACTGCGAGCACAGATGTCATAAAGCTTTTCCCTTAATGAGACATTAGTATTACACAGGAACTAAAATCTCAAAGGGGTTGGTGGTCGTGACGTGATGCTCAACATCTATCAACCTTCGTCATCTATACAGACGAAAGAGACTCTTTGATACTACACGGATTACCTGTGATGGCAGAGAGGATAAGAGGGGGAGAACCTGTGATCTAGTATGTCACTACCCACTGCTAACAAAACTGGCTCAGCCATCACATATATATATTTATTTTCGAAAGTCCGAACATAATGCTAGGCTGTGTGGTTGGTTGGTGGACTGGTTGAGCTCTAAGCCTACTATCAACAAACCGTCACTAAAGTCAAGCTACATATCTACTCAACCCGAAATTCTTGAACACCTTTTTTTTCTGGTGATCAACATAATTTCAAGACTAAATACATTCTATATGGGTCTCGAGGTGATTGTTCCTGTTTTGGCGAGGCTGTAATCGTATCATTTCTCGTGGACGCACTAAAATGTAAAGAAAAATAAAAGAAAAAAGGGAAAACGATGAACGGAAGAAGCTATAATATTACAGTAAGATGTACTGGGGAAGTATAGGGCAAGTGGGCTGTCCACCTGGCGGAGACCATGTGAACCCTTATCTATTTTCTTTTGTTCTTGGTAAACCAGGCAGGGTTATTGGAGTTGGAAATTTATGCTCGCGGTACAGACTAATATTTTCTGGATAATATTAGGTTCAGATCTTTTTCCAAATACTTTTGAAATAGGATAGTTGCATCTTACCTTCACTCGTTCATACTTTCTACATTAATGTGTTAGGTTATCACTCTCACATTCCTGTAAGCGAACTATAAACATACGATCCTGTAACTGTACGAGAGTGTCAGCTTTTGTGGACAACCACACGAGAGTTATGAAAATATATTCATGACTTAAAAGTTTTAATAGTTTAGTTACGCTGTTCATCTTTATCTTCATTCTTCTGGGTATAATTTTGCTGTAATATGTTACCTCTTAACTAAGGTTCTGAAGATGATGCAAGATTGTGTCGAAACCTCAGCTAATAAAAACAGATAGATAGATATATAGTTAGATAGAAAGATTAGATAGATTAAATAGATAGATAGATATAGGGTAGACTTATCAGTGCACTTCAGGGAAAATAATGTTTTTGTTGTGAGAACATGAAACTAAGCGGTAGCATCAGTGAGGGAAGCGGCCGAGGGAGTGTGGTGACAGGCAAAGAAGAGGTAAAGAGGAGATGAAATGAATATTGTGACGGACTGTTGAATGTGTTCCATGACAGGATGACAGATGGAGGGTGTTTGGAACGGAGAATTATAAAAAGCAACAGAGCCCTGGTTAGTTGTTTGGTGAGACGAACACAGGTGATGAAAGTATTGCATGATAGGGACTGTGGCAAAACGGCTGGAGTGGATGGGATTACAGCTGAATTCCTCATAGAAATAGAAATAGCGTTGTTGACTGGTTAATCAGGATTCTTAGTGTATGTATGACTCAAGGCGAGGTGGCTGAGGACCAAAGGAATGTGTGTATAGTTCCACTGCATAAACGTTGGGGAGGAGAAGGTGAATTTCCAAACTGCGGAGGACTTACCTGGTAAGTTTTACTGAAGAGCGGTGATTGAGTGTGCAGAGCATCGCACTGGTGAGTTAATTAGATGGTGTATGCAGGTGACACGGCCCTAGTGGTACACACGAGTGAGAAACTACAGGAGCTGGTGTGTGAGTTTGAGAGAGAGAGAGAGAGAGTGTGTGTGTGTGAAAGGAGCAAGTTGCGAGTAAATGTGAATAAAAGTAAGGTTATGAGGTTTCACGAGGGAGAGAGACAGTTCGGTCTGGGTGAGAGTTTGAATGAAACGAACCCAGGAGGAAAGGGGGTCAGGAATGTTCTCCATACCTGAGGATAGCCATGACAGCGGATGGAACTATGGCCCGTGAAATTAAGTGGGAAAAGTCCTGGGTGCACTGAGGAATGTGTGGTGACAGGTGAGGTTACTATCCACGAAAACAAAGATGCGTTTGTCTGACGGGGCAATAGACCCGTCGGTGCTGCATGGATGCGAGTCGTGGATCATCCATGCCAAAGTAGGTAATACAGAGGATGTGTTGTAAATGAAATGCCTAACACCAATATCTGGTGTGAGGAGGGTTGATACGGGTAAGTACTGACACTGTGAGAGAGTGGTGAGCTAGTAAAAGGAGCATGTTTTAGATGGTGGAGCAGGGTGCGCTGAAATGGTTTGGACATATGGAGAGGATGAGTAAATAGAGACAAAGTGAATATATTTGTCATAGTGGAAGGAGCAAGGAGGGGAAGACCAAGGACAAGATGGAATGATGGAATCAAAGACACTGAGTTATCGGAGCATGAACGTGCAAAAAGATGTGATGCGTGCATGGGATGGAACAGACTGGATCGATGTGATACAAAGGGGGCGACGTGCTGTACATGAGCTGAACTAAGACACATGAAGTGGTCAAGGGTAACGACTTACAGGGGTTTGGCTGTTGTTTAGAGTCTCTGGTTTCAGCACATGACACATAACAGCCAAGGAGTGGATGTGAGCATCTAAATGCCATTTCTTTGTTTCTGGCGCTCCCTCGCTCATGCGGGAAATATAAGGTTGTTGAGGTGAGCCAAGATACACAGCAATGATGGCAACATATGTAGACGACATGACCATACATTATCACCCGGATACTTCCTGTCGCACAGATAATCACAACACCGAAGACGCCAGACAGAAGCTGTTAGCCAACTAAAAGACATTAACACTTGAGAGAGGCGACCACGTCTGTGTATTAACATACGAGATTTCCTTATTACCAACGTCAGGTGGACCCGGGGTGGATCCCGGGTTCTGTGGTTGCTGACACAGATACCTTAACCCCCTGCACCAGGCACACTATAACCTCCGCTGTATAGGAGAACCTGTCTGTCTGGTTACGAGATCTGTTGACCTTACTCGTGGCAGCATATCTTTTATGTATGTATGAGAGAGAGAGAGAGAGAGAGAGAGAGAGAGAGAGAGAGAGAGAGAGAGAGAGAGAGAGAGAGAGAGAGAGAGAGAGAGAGAGAGAGAGAGAGAGAGAGAAATGCAAAAAAAACAACAAAAATCTATATACCTGTGCAGGTTGGAGATAGGGAAGACAGTGGGTGCGAAGGAGGTGGATGATATAGCGTTACTCAGCAGTCCACACACACACACACACACACACACACACACACACACACACACACACACACACACACACACACACACACACGCCCGCCGCACAACACTATTGTGGACTCGGTTTTCCCTGAGATCTGGTAAATTTGCTAACTTGATTTCATTGACCCACATCATTGTGTGGCAGAAGTTGGACAGCCTGACACCATTGTGAGGCACCAGATGGACAGCCTGACACCATTGTGAGGCACCAGCTGGCCAGAATGACTGGTGGCGGACCCCGTCACGAGTGCCTCCCAGGTGGTACACGAGTCGTGGCACACGTGCTCACCTGTCTGAGGCATGAGTCGGGGTGTTCGTATGGCGTCTGCCCGGCGCAGGCCGTACAGAGCACCGCCTTACCTCGCGTACACGGGCCCTGCCACCACGTACCTGGTGTCCACATCTCTGGACACGAGGAGTGGGTGGTAGTGGTGGTCGTCTGGGTCATGGAGGGCGGCCACCCTTCTCAAGAGCTGTGATCTGAGCATCGTTGTCTGTTTATGATGATATGTGGAGGTGGTATATGAAGGTGACAAGTGCTCCCTTGAGTGTGTAGGTAGGGCGTGTATGAGACAGTGATGAGGAGTGTAGTGTGAGTGTCGAGCGAGGTCGTGCATGAGGCAGTGATGAGGAATGTAGTGTGTGTGTGTGTGTGTGTGTGTGTGTGTGTGTGTGTGTGTGTGTGTGAGTGTGTGTGTGTGTGTGTGTGTGTGTGTGTGCGTGTGTGTGCGTAAATGTTTCTGAAAGTATTCTAACACAAGAGACAGAATCAAAAGTGGTGTTGGACCGTTAGTAGAACATTACAACGGGTTACGGCTGACTAACACCTGCAATACTCCAACCCTAGCTCAGTTTAGAGATTCAGAATGACACCAATGGTACAGCAAGCAGAGGAAAGGCAGTTTGACCTCTGACAGCTTTGAACATTATTACTAAAGACATCTGTCAAGCTGGGCAACACGAACGCCATCAAACCATCCGGTCCAAATCTGTGGAAGCCAAGACTCTTCATGACTGCAGAGATTAAAGACGAACGAGTGATCATCTTCAATACCAGTCAGCAGATCCTTATAACGATATTGTCTTGCCAAGTGACATGACCCGTGCAGGTTACCACTACGTATACACAACAGGTGACAGAAGCAGCCTGTCAACTCCAGACCCGTGAGCCAGATATCTCCTGTTGACTGGCAAACTTCTCCGACCAATAACAACAGGAGACACATACGAGGAATATCGTGAAGGAAGGAAGGTGATGACCTATGCTCATCATGGGTCTGGGAGGTCAATACACCTTCTTTCAGGGTCACAACTTTACAGTAATTCATCCGTCTTGCATGACCAGACCGAAGGACTTAACATCGTTAGATCTTTTTGGGTTTATCAAGACCTTGGACAAAGTACCTCACGGTAAAATCTGTTGAGATCAAATTTCTAAGAACAGTTTGTGACTGGTCTGAAGACTGGCTGAAGGACGCGCAACAACGAATTGTAAACAACGTCGTTCCCCAGGGTTTATGGCTGGATCCTAACCTATTCATGAGATACTCGGATGTTACGGTTGTTGGATTAATCAAATGACATCAGAATCTGACGCCATGAAATAGGCAAGACAGTATTGTCAGAGAAGGTCAGATGTGGTGTAAGGTAGCTAAATGGTCGGGTATAAGATACAAATGCCCTTTTATCGTGGGAAGATCCCGGCTGAAGTAAAATCACTGTCGATTGTGCATCGCAAGTCAAAGATTTCGTTGTCACATTGACAAATAACCCGGAGCCTTAGCCACTATGTGAGGAAGCGACCTAAATGGCAGAGAGATTGGTGGGGTCGACTGTGAGGCGTCACATACATTGCGCGGCACATTTCTGGTCCAAACTTTTTTGGATGTGAAAAAACAAGCAGCTGTATATGGCTAGGCCATAACCCTGAATCTGTTCACAATATACAAACCGTAATCAAGGGAACAACGACCGACCAGTCTCCCTGACCTGGTGTGGTGTGTATAAAATGCTGGAGAAGATAATGAGAAAGCAAATGAGTGACTTCAACAGCGGAGCTACCCACGATGAGAGACAACAGTGACACAGGGAGAAGAGGTCACGTGCAGCGAACCTCTTGGATGTCTCGTGAAACTGAGCTTTTGCTGAAGGCAAAAAAAAAAAAAAAAAAAAGGAAAGTTGGCTGGACTGTCTGTATGTGGACTGCCAGAAAGCATCTGACACTAACCTACCTACAGAAGGAGGCTCGTAAAAAATCCTGGAACTCCAAGCAGGAACACGGGAGAGACGCCTTACAGACCCAGGTGCTTTAGCTCGAGCACTTCCCCGGAAGCAGGTCTGCAACATGTAAACCTCGTTTTCTCCCTCGTGAAAGAGGAGAAAGGATGAATCTTTAGATCGCGCAATAACGTCGCGTCCAGTTTTGATAACATCATCCGCAATTATGTGTGAATTACTGGTGAAGGTGTCAGCATACAGGATCCCAACCAGGAGTAGTTTCAGGGGTGTCAGGTGGCAGGCAGGACTGAGGGTGTCAGGTGGTAGGCGGAACTGAGGGTGTCAGATGGAAGGTGGGACTGAGGGTGTCAGGTGGTAGGTGGAACTGAGGGTGTCAGGTGGCAGGTGGGACTGAGGGTGTCAGGTGGAGGCACCTGTGTGAAAAGACGAGTGACCAAAACTGGCCTGATCCATTTGCTCCTTAGCGCTCACCCGTGGCACCGAGTTAGCACTCTACTACCACCCCGTGTCTTTCTAACTCTCTACCCTGGACGACCTTCAGGAAGAGCTCGAAGACTACGTGGCCGGTGCGCTCCTCACAAGAGTGGCAACAAGTGTGTGTGTGTACACCTTCTGGATTTGAAGTAACTCTGCATCAACTGACCGTCACTACCGGAGGGTGAGACAGACGACCACTGCCGTGGATAACACAACCCCTAGCTATGACAGTAGATGCCTCACTCTAGCTAGTGTGTGTGAGATGGGGAAACTGTTACAGGAATAAAGACTAACATGGCTTCAGGACAAATTTCAGAAATCCAATAGGAATATAGTGGAGCCCCCCGATACCTTGCAGCAGTCCCCCGCTCTGAACGCCAGCAGCATACATCACACTGTGTAAGTAAATATTTGTCAGGTCCACACAGCCGGAGGCCAACCTCCCTCTCTGGCTGGATATTATTATAGAGAGAAACTGAAAATCTCACACTTTTACCCATTCTCTTTGATTTATTCCGCGGCCAGAGAGTGAGGGTGTGTGCAAACCCAACTTGCACAGAATCTCAAATAACCAAATATTACATCTAAAGTAAAACCAAAATTCCTTTTGAACATACGTACGTACGTACATACATCAAAGATACTAAAGATAAGCAAGCACCAAAACGAAGGATAAACAAGGTCTTTTAAAAGTTCAGGATGACCTCGAGGGAAACAAATGGAACAAAAATGACTCCTGTGTCTATATTTCTCACTCGACTCACACAGATTCCTACCATGCGAGAGCGAGGTGCACGTGAAGATGATGACAACATCCCAGCCACCACTGAATGTTGCAGCCCAGAATGAAGGACTATCCTGTCACTCAGGAGCAGCATGTGTGGGGGGAATAACTAACCACACAGCTGACCCATGACGTGCAGGATACGTGCCTCATGCCCAGACCCAGGGAGGTAGGTCGTCCCTCCACACACTGCTCCTTACGTCTGTACTTTCCTGTATTAACTGATCCACTGGTGAATGGAGGTGAAACGTGTGGCCAGAGAGTCGTACAGGACGGCTCTGACTCCAGCCACGACAAAGAACATAATTGGAATAAATGAACATATCTCAACGGCAGAGACCTCGAGCACGAAGTGAGACCACTTCAGCACGAGCACGACTCTTGAACACGACAGCAGAACCCTTGAACACGACATTACGACCCCCTGAGCAGGACGACAGAACACCAAAGCACGACGGTATGAGCCATGAGCATAACCGTACGAGACTTAGGGCAAGCGAATACGACCCTCAGACTGAGGGTAACACCTTGAGCCTGAAGGCACGACCCTTGAACACGATGGCACGGCCTTTAAGCACGACGGGAGAACCTCGGAACACGAGGAAACGACCCGTGGTTACAGGTGGCCTGAGCTCTGACCTTATCCTTACTGGTGAGGACGACGAAGCTCACCATCATACCAACGACTCGTATTTACCATCGTGTCTAATACGTCACAGTTTCGTGAAGATGAGAACTGAAACTTATTGCATTTGAAATGATGTTTCAAAGCCTTGCTTTGTAAGTATTTTAACAGCTGTTCGACAAATGTCTGTTAAATGTTGGAAATGTACACATATCAGATATGAGGAAAACAACTAAATCTCGCTCGTTGTTGACTTAAACATATAAAAGGTTCTATCAAAAGATTATCATGGAAATAGACTTATCTTATTTAATATATATATATATATATATATATATATATATATATATATATATATATATATATATATATATATATATAGAGTTGATAGAGATGCCCTGTGGAAGGTATTAAGAATATATGGTGTGGGAGGCAAGTTGTTAGAAGCAGTGAAAAGTTTTTATCGAGGATGCAAGGCATGTGTACGTGTAGGAAGAGAGGAAAGTGATTGGTTCTCAGTGAATGTAGGTTTGCGGCAGGGGTGTGTGATGTCTCCATGGTTGTTTAATTTGTTTATGGATGGGGTTGTTAGGGAGGTAAATGCAAGAGTCTTGGAAAGAGGGGCAAGTATGAAGTCTGTTGGGGATGAGAGAGCTTGGGAAGTGAGTCAGTTGTTGTTTGCTGATGATACAGCGCTGGTGGCGGATTCATGTGAGAAACTGCAGAAGCTGGTGACGGAGTTTGGTAAAGTGTGTGGAAGAAGAAAGTTAAGAGTAAATGTGAATAAGAGCAAGGTTATTAGGTACAGTAGGGTTGAGGGTCAAGTCAATTGGGAGGTGAGTTTGAATGGAAAAAAAACTGGAGGAAGTGAAGTGTTTTAGATATCTGGGAGTGGATCTGTCAGCGGATGGAACCATGGAAGCGGAAGTGGATCATAGGGTGGGGGAGGGGGCGAAAATTTTGGGAGCCTTGAAAAATGTGTGGAAGTCGAGAACATTATCCCGGAAAGCAAAAATGGGTATGTTTGAAGGAATAGTAGTTCCAACAATGTTGTATGGTTGCGAGGCGTGGGATATGGATAGAGTTGTGCGCAGGAGGATGGATGTGCTGGAAATGAGATGTTTGAGGACAATGTGTGGTGTGAGGTGGTTCGATCGAGTAAGTAACGTAAGGGTAAGAGAGATGTGTGGAAATAAAAAGAGCGTGGTTGAGAGAGCAGAAGAGGGTGTTTTGAAATGGTTTGGGCACATGGAGAGAATGAGTGAGGAAAGATTGACCAAGAGGATATATGTGTCGGAGGTGGAGGGAACGAGGAGAAGAGGGAGACCAAATTGGAGGTGGAGGGATGGAGTGAAAAGGATTTTGTGTGATCGGGGCCTGAACATGCAGGAGGGTGAAAGGAGGGCAAGGAATAGAGTGAATTGGAGCGATGTGGTATACAGGGGTTGACGTGCTGTCAGTGGATTGAATCAAGGCATGTGAAGCGTCCGGGGTAAACCATGGAAAGCTGTATAGGTATGTATATTGCGTGTGTGGACGTGTGTATGTACATGTGTATGGGGGGGGTTGGGCCATTTCTTTCGTCTGTTTCCTTGCGCTACCTCGCAAACGCGGGAGACAGCGACAAAGTATAAAAAAAAAAAAAAAAAAAAATATATATATATAATGAAAACTATCGCTGTATACCAGTTTGGTTACCACTGACTGACATACGTAACCCCAGTGTAGTATACACGACAGGCCAGTGGGAGCAGACGGCCCCTGTATCCCACTCAACACAGACTAACTCAGGGTCCCTCATCCGCCCAGCGGGGAGGGGGTGTGGCAAGGCTGTAAGTACCGTGCTCTCGTTTGGCTCGTATTTTAAAATCCCTGAACAAAAACTTTGACAAAAATGACTAATGCGTTCATTTTTTCCCCTGACCTGAGGCGTGCGCGGTGGAGGAGGGAGGATAGACGAAGCAGACGCACACGTTCTCAACACCTGTAGCAACCGTGAGCACTGGCTCCCATCCACTCACTAACACACTTACGACTTCCAACTGTGACTTCAGAGATGAGGCTACATCTATCACTAGTTAGGATCTCGTACACCGAGGTATATCTTCTAATATACTTTATGAATCTCGTAAAAAAAAAGTTAAGGTTTTGTTTGTCTAACGTCAAACTGGAAGCCAAATTTTTCTGGTTTCGTTCCTGAGTTCGGCTCAGTGGTAGGGACACAGAAGCGCCCCGCCAGTGTAGGTGTGGCACAGCCCAGGTCAGACGTGTATAAGAAGCAGAACGCCAAAGCTTTACCAGCTTCGTGTAGGTAAACTGTAGCAACACATGGTAAACATTTCAGAACACTTCGACACACACAGTGGGATACATCCAGATACATCTAAGTACAAGATTAAAGTGGTGTAACCTCTCAAGTTTCAGTAACATAAGCAACATTCAGCGTGCCTGACTAGCCTGGACGACCAGACTACATCGTTCATGTAGTCTGAAGCTGAAGCAGACGATGGCCACAACAGTCATTATAGGAAACCAATTCCATCACTTGTATACGACAAGGGGGTCTGCCACAACGTGTCTTTTCGTACACCACATGATGCCATACCATATACCATGCAACACCATATACCACCACATACACACACTGTAACCCACACCTGATGTACTGACTGTATGATAACATGTTTTGATTCACGTATTCTACAATATCACTTGTAACATCATCTCTCAATGGTTAATACAGTAGTCGTCTGTCTGTTAACGAGAGACACGGGTCTGACAGACATTTTGCTTCACAGAGTGACGACCATTGATCTCCTGAACACAATGAGGCAGGGACGGGAGTAGCCAGACACCCACCAACATAAAACCGTACACTAATGACTGGAGGGGAAGCTGGTCAAACACAGGCACTGGACTTACTTGAGCCTGGCGAAGGTGCCGTCGCTGGCCCGGCCGAAGAAGGGGAGGGAGTAGGCGACGACCCAGGAGCTGGAGGCCCCGCAGTCGTAGAAGGGATTGGGTGCCCAGAGGCCGTCTTGGTGGCGTGTGAGGGCCAGGGACGGGGCGGAGGACCCACCCAGGGTCAGGCTGGCGTTGATCTTCCGCTGACTGAACCTGAGGAAGAACGACACGACGACGTTAGACGGTGTGGGAGGCTCTGGGGGAGGCCTCAGTGGTGTTATCTGGGGTCGAGTGCTCTTCCCTGGTAGTGTGTGGCCTGTGAGGACAACACGGGTGCTTTGTGGTGTTGCTTGTGAAGTGTTATGTAACAATAAGTTTTCCTTTATTATTCTGCTGTGTTATGTGGTGTTATGAACCCTAGGTTGCTACTTACTTATTGTTCTTTGATGTTACATGATGTTACCTATGGATGCAGCGCTTTCATGTTGGTTTAGTTACATGCCAGGCGGCAATCTATGGGTCATCTCCCCAGTGTCGACCACACACACACACACACACACACACACACACACACACTACCACATCGGTCAGTCGTGGCCGAAGAATATCATTCACAACCCACAAAAAGACACTGGTCACTGCATCACAACAAGGCCTCTACAAGATTCTCCGCAGCAAACTCACGAACTACGCAATACAAGGAAATCTTGTCACATCACTAAACAACATCTGAAACACTCCGATCTTGACATGTGAGAAACTGGAAAAGTTGAGCGGGTTTGAACAGCCAAACTCCCTCCTTCCCTTGCGTTAGGTACCTCTCCAATGGAGCAGTAGTACTTCAACTCACTAACGATCACTACGCCAACAATTGCCGTAAGATTGCCCAGTCTTGACGCCATCTGCTTCCTAGCCTACCTTCCAGCACCAGCAGCCCTTGAGTCATACAAGAATCTCAAGTCACCAAGACATATATACACACAGCCTCAACGTAAAGCCCAGTCAATGACTTACTTATGCGACTTTTGACTTACGTATGAAGCAGGACAGAGGAATCTTCCCTGAACTCTCCACACTCCCCTGCTCCATCATCAGCGCTGTCTTCCTTCAGTTAAGATGCCCCACCGACTGTGAAACTTCACACGTCTCCCCAGAGTCGACACCAACCAGCTCACACTATCTCAGTGAGTCACATCCATCGGCATCACTTCAATCCCCAGCTCAGTGGGTGAAGGCTTAGCACTTACCTAAGCTACAGCCATTGTAAGCTCCATAAACCTTCAACAGTCTAGTAATATATGGATTCCCTCTACCATCCACTTACTCGTCTGTTTCCTACATCATATCTAATGCAGGTCAGAGACGCACACACACACAAGACCTCTGTAGTTCTAACCTTCACTGACCTCACCAGTCGGTCATAATCAACAATGGGCTGTGGAAAAGGCTCACCTTCCGCCCTGCAGACTCCCTCAGCGAGCATGGCTATGCTGTACGGTTCCCATGGGCCGTCTCCTCCCGCTACAAGTCCCTCACCTGCGACACAACACACGGCACAGAGATGGCACCCCGCGCGCCTCTTCTTCCTGCCTCGCAAACGATGGAAGTAAATTGACGACTCTGCCACTGGTCTCGGTGTTGACAACAACAGCTCCCATAACCACACAGCCCATCACAGCTGGTTAACATCGACCAGACCAACATCGTAGCTATGGACATCAATCTAACGATGTCCCACGCTCTACCATCTCTCTAGGCCCCAGACTCACCCAACATGTCCAGTCCACCACGCTTCTTGGCGTCGCTCTGGACGATAAACTAAGCTGAAGGTAACACGTCAGCGGCATCAGCACACCCGCCACCTAACGCCTCTACATTCTAAGTAGACTCGGGGCACTGGGCCTCCCCGCGCCGGAACTCAAGAACAATAATATATTCTTCCTAGCCTCACCTGTCTCCAGTCCTGGAGGCCAGCAGACAGGTGCTGGGGGGGCAACAGTCTAGTCATGGGGAGCAACAGATAGTCCCGGGGGACAACAGACCAGTCACCAAAGGCAAAACCAGTCCTGGAGATAAGAGACCACTCCTGGGGCAAGAGACTAGTCCCGGAGGCAGCAGGCCACTCCTGGGACAAGAGACCAGTCCCAGAGGCAAAAGGCCACTCCTGGGGCAAGAGACCAGTCCCGGAGACAACAGACCACTCCTGTGGAGCAATTGATCAGCGCTGGAGACAACAGAGCAGTGCTGGGGGCAGGAGAGACACACACACGTCCGCGGCACACGTCTTGGGGGAGGGGGGGACGATGGATCACCACATATGGGTCTGGCACGCACCCACGGCCGTAGAGCAGCCGCCAGCGTTAACAGCCTGGCGAAGATACGAGACTAGTGGAGGAAGGGGCGGGTGAGGGAGAAGGGGGGTCCGTGTTGAGGGAATGTGTCAGGAGCAGGTTCCTGGTCACACTAGTAAGATCTAACGCTGAAGAAAAATCTTTGAATAAGAGGATCTTTAGGATGAAAAATATAATGTCTGGAAATAGTGAGGGGGAAAAGATCCAAACTGACGAGTGGTAGAAGCGGGTGACGTGGATGGAGAATAAGAAAAAACAAAACAATGGAGCGTCAGCATCACATGAAGTGTAGAAATAGCAGCCAAATTCTGAGAAAACAGAAACAGAAAACATGAGACGGTAGCAGGAAGGAAAAACGAGCGACAGAAGTCTTTGACGACGTAACCTGATACTGCTGGTGCAGCGGCACAGGAGGAGGGAGTCAGGTGACGCACCCACCTGCAGGGGAACACGCGAGGGGGGGAAGGCAGGAGGAGCCAGCAACATAGGCACTGCCACCTGGCAGGTTCATCGTCGTCATGAGGTGTGATAGAAAACGGAGGCGAGCGGAGTGGCGGAGCTGTGAGGCTTGGTACGATACCCGGGGAAGAGCGCATTCACGACCCAACCCCACCGTCAGATGCCATGCAATACCACACCCTCCACCCACACCGGGGAACCACAGTTTGGACAACACACACACACACACACACACACGCCTACGTCGATGCCCACCGTCACACACGTGCCACGCACCAACACTACACAGATCACCACCAGATAGAAACAGAGTAGGCAGAGGTAGAATATAATATAAACAACTAAAAAAAGGTAAAGATAAACTGGTACAAAAATATTCAGAAGCAGAAGCATTGTGTTGAGGAGCAAGACGACTAGACAGGAGCGACCACGAGGCAGCATCAATGATCGCACGGTCGACCATAGCAAAATTGATGACATTATTAATTCACGAACACATACAAGTACGGATGATGGCCAACGACAACTGACGTATCAGACCTACAAACAGCCACGAAAAAGGAAAAAAAAAAAAAACTCACAGGAAAGAACCATCAAGACAAAAACGACCATATAACATCACCGCACACAGGCCTTCACGACCTCCTGAACATGACCAGCGCCACGATGACCAACACAGGCAACTTTACCGCGAGAAGCCAAAGCTAACTACGTCATCAGGAGCACCAGATACTGGACGACCGAATTACCCAGCCACGTCCCTCTTACGAGGTGCCAGGGAAAATGTCGCTGAGAATAATGAACGCTGCATTAATCAAGATGACACCTACAACATTACAGCCTCTATATCCAATATGAGGTGGAAGTACCATAGCCTCTATATCCAATATGAGGTGGAAGTACCATAGCCTCTATAACCAATATGAGGTGGAAGTACCATAGCCTCTATATCCAATATGAGGTGGAAGTACCATAGCCTCTATAACCAATATGAGGTGGAAGTACCATAGCCTCTATATCCAATATGAGGTGGAAGTACCATAGCCTCTATAACCAATATGAGGTGGAAGTACCATAGCCTCTATATCCAATATGAGGTGGAAGTACCATAGCCTCTATAACCAATATGAGGTGGAAGTACCATAGCCTCTATAACCAATATGAGGTGGAAGTACCATAGCCTCTATATCCAATATGAGGTGGAAGTACCATAGCCTCTATAACCAATATGAGGTGGAAGTACCATAGCCTCTATATCCAATATGAGGTGGAAGTACCATAGCCTCTATAACCAATATGAGGTGGAAGTACCATAGCCTCTATATCCAATATGAGGTGGAAGTACCATAGCCTCTATAACCAATATGAGGTGGAAGTACCATAGCCTCTATATCCAATATGAGGTGGAAGTACCATAGCCTCTATAACCAATATGAGGTGGAAGTACCATAGCCTCTATAACCAATATGAGGTGGAAGTACCATAGCCTCTATAACCAATATGAGGTGGAAGTACCATAGCCTCTATAACCAATATGAGGTGGAAGTACCATAGCCTCTATATCCAATATGAGGTGGAAGTACCATAGCCTCTATAACCAATATGAGGTGGAAGTACCATAGCCTCTATAACCAATATGAGGTGGAAGTACCATCTCTGCAATCGCCATCGCTGCCCGAAATATACAAGAGTTTACCCGAAGCCTAAGGCACTACACCGTCACACTTAAGGTGACACGTAAAACCTTGAACAGTTAGGTATGTCATATATCACCACGAGGCTACTATGCAACTTCCTTAGCCAGAGTACGTCCGACATTCCCCATATCAGCCAGACTACGTCTGACATTCCCCATATCAGCCAGAGTACGTCCGACATTCCCCATATCAGCCAGACTACGTCTGACATTCCCCATATCAGCCAGAGTACGTCTGACATTCCCCATATCAGCTCCACAACGTCAGCAAAACTCTCTTGACTAAGTTCGGTCCCCCCAGAGCAACAACCCCCCGTGGTTGACGCCAGTCGTAACCTACACCAAAGAAATTCCCCTCCCTCTCTCTCCCCACGCCCAATAGGGAGCAAGTCTACGGACATCTCTTTTTACACAGACTCAAATAGTCATCTCTTACAACTCACACTCGCTCTCCCCCCCCAACCCACAGCCGCTGGTACTGTCAGAGACACCCAGAACTCAACAGCTTCGGGGAGGGGGAAAAAAATAGACTAAGAAGTAAAAGCAAGCATAAACCAACTCCTACCATTGTGGCGTTAAAGTGAATAAAACCCAACTACACACATTCACAGAGGTAACCAGATACTGCACCTGGGGCGCTGTAAAACCCACACACACACACACACACACACACACACACACACACACACTCTAACATTACGAGGTTTTATTACAAAAAAAAATAATAATAAAAAAATTGCACAGGGTAAAAGCAACCCTAACAAGCCAGCACGGATCCCTCCACCTACAAGAGAGACAAGTATTACCCCTGGTAAAGGCAATGATCCTCCCCATGCTGACCTACTCCCCTGTACCCACACACACACACACCTCGCCTCCAACGAACGCACGACGAACCTACATTTCTCATATAAAAAAAAATAATACAATTTCTCACAAATGATCGTACCGCTTCTGGACTTTCCCCGTTATTTTCGCTCACTTCAGTATTGTCCCTTGGTCCAGAAAATGAAGGTCATTTCACGGTGTAATTGGACTGCAGCCCAGGAGATGAGGATCATTCTGCCAGTTGCATGTGTACAGTCCAGCTATCAAATTACCCTGAACGTCACAATCCACAAGTTTATTATTGCCAGCGTCCAACCTAAGCCGGGGACGCTCAACCCGCCCCTCACTCTTGCTTGGCCAGGAATAATAACGTTTACCACGATTTTACCATGAAACCTGTTAGCTGGTGTACCATGAGACCTGTTAGCTGGTGTACCATGAGACCTGTTAGCTGGTGTACCATGAGACCTGTTAGCTGGTGTACCATGAAACCTGTCAGCTGGTGTACCATGAGACCTGTTAGCTGGTGTACCATGAGACCTGTTAGCTGGTGTACCATGAAACCTGTCAGCTGGTGTACCATGAGACCTGTCAGCTGGTGTACCATGAGACCTGTTAGCTGGTGTACCATGAGACCTGTTAGCTGGTGTACCATGAGACCTGTTAGCTGGTGTACCATGAGACCTGTTAGCTGGTGTACCGTGAGACCTGTTAGCTGGTGTACCATGAGACCTGTTAGCTGGTGTACCATGAGACCTGTTAGCTGGTGTACCATGAGACCTGTTAGCTGGTGTACCATGAGACCTGTTAGCTGGTGTACCATGAGACCTGTCAGTTGGTGTACCATGAGACCAGTCAGTTGGTGTACCATGAGACCTGTCAGCTGGTGTACCATGAGACATGTTAGCTGGTGTACCATGAGACCTGTTAGCTGGTGTACCATGAGACCTGTTAGCTGGTGTACCATGAGACCTGTCAGCTGGTGTACCATGAGACCTGTTAGCTGGTGTACCATGAGACCTGTTAGCTGGTGTACCATGAGACCTGTCAGCTGGTGTACCATGAGACCTGTCAGTTGGTGTACCATGAGACCTGTTAGCTGGTGTACCATGAGACCTATTAGCTGGTGTACCATGAGACCTGTTAGCTGGTGTACCATGAGACCTGTTAGCTGGTGTACCATGAGACCTGTCAGCTGGTGTACCATGAGACCTGTTAGCTGGTGTACCATGAGACCTATTAGCTGGTGTACCATGAGACCTATTAGCTGGTGTACCATGAGACCTGTCAGCTGGTGTACCATGAGACCTGTTAGCTGGTGTACCATGAGACCTGTTAGCTGGTGTACCATGAGACCTGTTAGCTGGTGTACCATGAGACCTGTTAGCTGGTGTACCATGAGACATGTTAGCTGGTGTACCATGAGACCTGTCAGCTGGTGTACCATGAGACCTGTCAGCTGGTGTACCATGAGACCTGTTAGCTGGTGTACCATGAAACCTGTTAGCTGGTGTACCATGAGACATGTTAGCTGGTGTACCATGAGACCTATTAGCTGGTGTACCATGAGACATGTTAGCTGGTGTACCATGAGACCTGTTAGCTGGTGTACCATGAGACCTGTTAGCTGGTGTACCATGAGACCTGTTAGCTGGTGTACCATGAGACATGTCAGCTGGTGTGCCATGAGACCTGTCAGCTGGTGTACCATGAGACCTGTCAGCTGGTGTACCATGAGACCTGTCAGCTAGTGTACCATGAGACCTGTCAGCTGGTGTACCATGAGACCTGTCAGTTGGTGTACCATGAGACCAGTCAGTTGGTGTACCATGAGACCTGTCAGCTGGTGTACCATGAGACCTGTCAGTTGGTGTACCATGAGACCAGTCAGTTGGTGTACCATGAGACCTGTCAGCTGGTGTACCATGAGACCTGTCAGCTGGTGGACCATAAGACCTGTCTGAACTTAACATGAGACTTGTCTCCTAGTTTATAATGGAAAGGTGTGTGAGGGCCTCGCTGTGGGTAGGGAGCTGTGTTTTCGATGCATTGCCATACCTCGTTAACGCGGGAAACGGCAAACAATTCCTCTGTTGTAAACGTTACCTCGCTAACGCTGAAAATGGCAAATATGTATGAAAGAAATTACATATGAAGTGAAATACACACACACACACACACACACACACACACACACACACACACACACACACACACACACACACATACAGCCCTCAGTAATGCTCGCTCAAACTGAATTTCAGTAACGCTTTCAGTCGTGTGCGCCTTCCCTCCCCACCTTTCCCTCGTCCGTATGTGCAGCAACGCATCATTTCTGGCCACGCACGAAATCGATGCAAACTCCTGGGGCGTCCAGTAAGGTGCCCTCCTTACCCCTCCTCTATTCGGCCTAGCTTATGAACCAACCGTAAACAGTTTATCTACTCAGCTGAACATGCAGCTCACGCATGACTGGCACCTCGGCAGGCACAGCAGAAGGCCCCGTGCATGGGTCTCACAAAACCCAACCGAACACCGGGGGGCTCTCCCTTAATCTCTTAGCATATGAGATCATCAACTCCGGACCAGAGACGACCAACACCTTATCTGTGATCATGCCAGGAGTTTCTACTGCAAGAACCCCCCCCCCCCCCCTAGAGAGCATTATAGAGCTCAGGGCAGCCGTATGTGTGAGGGTCATCAGCGTCAGACTGGATAAGTCTTGATAACGATGGAAGATAGAAGCGTTATCACAGATACCCCAGAAGCCATTTTCCCTTCCCATCTCATCTCGCCACGCACTTCCAGAGGAGGACCTCAGCCTTCTTCAGCAGCCTTAGCAGAAGAAGGCGAATGTTTACGGTCGGCTCTTGAGACGACCACCTGGAACCTCGGTCCAGACGACTCCCACTGGAATCATACAACCCTCCACGCACGACTACGTAGTACTGTGATCCGCACTGCCTCCCAGGACGCCAGTTTAGCTTCCTTACCCTCTCGCTGTTGTCTCCTGTGAACTGATCTGCGAAATAATGCCAGAGGCCCCAGGGAGCTCTACAGGATAAACATGACCCTAGGTTTCATCTGTGCAGCTGGCGCTTGCCGTTACCCTTGAGTAAACACACCCAGACGACTGCTCTGTGCACCAGCAAGCGAAGGCAGGTGGAGGCCGGCACACCCGTGCTGGAGGAACCAGACTCAGCCACACTAGAGCAAGCCTCAGCCGTCCTGGATCAGGCCACAACTGCCTGACGAAGGTTCACCTACACACTGTAGGAGCCGTCCACACTGGGCACATCCTGCTAACTATCCCAGTATCTCACCTGCCATCCCTGCCACCAGCACGTCACCCTCCGTCTGCCACCAGCACGTCACCCTCCGTCTGCCACCAGCACGTCACCCTCCGTCTGCCACCGGCACATCACCCGCCGTCTGCCACCAGCACATCACCCGCCGTCTGCCACCAGCAAATCACCCTCCGTCTGCCAATAGCACAGCACCCTCCGTCTGCCACCAGCACATCACCCTCCGTCTGCCACCAGCACATCACCCTCCATCTGCCACCAGCACATCACCCTCCGTCCGCCTTGTGAACGTCAGGTACAGTGAATGTGACAGGAGGAACTAATGAAAATCCCCAGCTATTGGAGATGGTGGTTGCCCCGGGTGTGTGTGTGTGTGGTGGCCCCGGGTGTGTGTGTGTGGTGGCCCCGAGTGGCTGGCCCCCCCTGATACTTGCCACAACACTGGGAGGGAACCACACACATTGTGGCAACACTGCCCTCTCCTCCCACAACCCCAGGGACGGGGTAGACCCACGCTAAGACTGGAGCTACCACACAGTTTTCCCTGGACGACAAGATACGTAGGAAGACGGTCACCTTAAGGACAGAGCAACCTAGCTTTGTTACGACTTCTCTTGTTCCCCTGTTCATGTGACGACGTAACTCAGGCAAGACCACACTCCCAAGATAGCAGATACCGTCACACAACGCACTCTACATGACGCATTACACATATATACCGTCACACAACGCCCTCTACATGACGCATTACACATATATACCGTCACACAACGCCCTCTACATGACGCATTACGCATATATACCGTCACACACACACCCTCTACATGACGCATTACACATATATACCGTCACACACCCTCTACATAACGTATTACACACATAACCGTCACACACCGCCCACTAAATAACGCATTACATACATATACCGTCACACAACGCCCTCTACATGACGCATTACACATATATACCATCACACACCTCCTCTACATAACGTATTACATACATATACCGTCACACACCGCCCGCTACATAACGCATTACACACACATATACCGTCACACAACGCCCTCTACATAACACGTTACACGCAGACAGTCACATCCGGTGGAGGGTAAATTGGTGGATGGTAACACATCATGTACGTAAAGTTCGTCCTGTGACCACGACTAGTGTGCCCTCATGAGGCAGGTCTGGGAATCATGAAGTTAACCAACTCTTCAGCGCTTCCTCACACACCATCACAAGAACACAACTTCATTACACCTCACACAACTTCATTACACCTCACACAACTTCATTACACCTCACACAACTTCATTACACCTCACACAACTTCATTACACCTCACACAATTGTAAACCTGTGAGGAGGAGGTGAAGATAAACACCTGGTCTGGATTTTTTCCCCCCAATTTTCTGTTTGAGTTTACTTAATCACCAACATTTTCCCCCCAGTAAACAATGTACCATCGTGTATTTCACCAACAAGCTCCACCACAGTATGTGGTGGGCAGGTACACGGAGGCGTGACCCCAGGTCATGACGCGCGTTGTCAGGTCAGATCACCGGCTGATGGTTAGTAACGATCACCAGTGGAACACTGGAGGATCACCAGTGGAACAATGGAGGATCACCAGTGGAACAATGGAGGATCACCAGTGGAACAGTGGAGGATCATCAGTGGAACAGTGGAGGATCATCAGTGGAACAGTGGAGGATCACCAGTGGAACAGTGGAGGATCATCAGTGGAACAGTGGAGGATCACCAGTGGAACAGTGGAGGATCATCAGTGGAACAGTGGAGGATCATCAGTGGAACAGTGGAGGATCACCAGTGGTACAGTGAAGGATCACCAGTGGTACAGTGGAGGATCACCAGTGGAACAGTGGAGGATCATCAGTGGAACAGTGGAGGATCATCAGTGGAACAGTGGAGGATCATCAGTGGAACAGTGGAGGATCATCAGTGGTACAGTGAAAGATTATCAGCGGTACAGTGAGATTACCAGTGGTGCAGTCGTGTTCATACTCTGACTGGTCGAGTGTTCATACTCTGCCTAGTCGAGTGTTCATACCCTGGCTGGTCGAGTGCTCATACCCTGGCTGGTCGAGTGGTCATACCCTGGCTGGTCGAGTGTTCATACTCTGCCTAGTCGAGTGTTCATACCCTGCCTGGTCGAGTGCTCATACCCTGGCTGGTCGAGTGGTCATACCCTGGCTGGTCGAGTGTTCATACTCTGACTGGTCGAGTGTTCATACCCTGGCTGGTCGAGTGTTCATACCCGGCTGGTCGAGTGTTCATACCCTGGCTGATCGAGTGTTCATACTCTGGCTGGTCGAGTGTTCACACTCTGGCTGGTCGAGTGTTCACACTCTGGCTGGTCGAGTGTTCATACCCTGGCTGGTCGAGTGTTCATACTCTGGCTGGTCGAGTGTTCATACCCTGCCTGGTCGAGTGTTCATACCCTGGCTGGTCGAGTGTTCATACCCTGGCTGGTCGAGTGCTCATACCCTGGCTGGTCGAGTGGTCATACTCTGGCTGGTCGAGTGTTCATACTCTGGCTGGTCGAGTGTTCATACCCTGGCTGATCGAGTGTTCATACTCTGGCTGGTCGAGTGTTCACACTCTGGCTGGTCGAGTGTTCACACTCTGGCTGGTCGAGTGTTCATACCCTGGCTGATCGAGTGTTCATACTCTGGCTGGTCGAGTGTTCACACTCTGGCTGGTCGAGTGTTCATACCCTGGCTGGTCGAGTGTTCATACTCTGACTGGTCGAGTGTTCATACCCTGGCTGGTCGAGTGTTCATACCCTGGCTGGTCGAGTGTTCATACCCTGCCTGGTCGAGTGTTCATACCCTGGCTGGTCGAGTGTTCATACCCTGGCTGGTCGAGTGCTCATACCCTGGCTGGTCGAGTACTCATACTCTGGCTGGTCGAGTGTTCATACCCTGCCTGGTCGAGTGTTCATACCCTGGCTGATCGAGTGTTCATACCCTGGCTGATCGAGTGTTCATACTCTGGCTGGTCGAGTGTTCACACTCTGGCTGGTCGAGTGTTCATACCTGGCTGGTCGAGTGTTCATACTCTGGCTGGTCGAGTGTTCATACCTGCTGGTCGAGTGTTCATACCCTGCCTGGTCGAGTGTTCATACCCTGGCTGGTCGAGTGTTCATACCCTGGCTGGTCGAGTGCTCATACCCTGGCTGGTCGAGTACTCATACTCTGGCTGGTGGAGTGTTCATACTCTGGCTGGTGGAGTGTTCATACTCTGGCTGGTCGAGTGTTCATACTCTGGCTGGTCGAGTGCTCATACTCTGGCTGGTCGAGTGTTCATACTCTGGCTGGTCGAGTGCTCATACCCTGGCTGGTCGAGTACTCATACTCTGGCTGGGTTTCAATAAGCCTTTATCTCACACCATGTAACCATTATTTTCTTTCCATTTGCATATAAGGTCAACACGGCAAAGTTGCATATATACATTCATGGCAGCAGTGGTATTCATGACAGTGAAGGACAAAGTGCTTCATGGTAATGAAGCACCAGTCATTAACACTAGCAGTGGCGCAGTTCATGGTAAGATGCACCACTGGGTCATGGTAGTGACGCACCAGCGGGTCATGGTTGTGCCACAGATCATGGTAGTAACGCACTAGCGGGTCATGGTTGTGCTACAGATCATGGCAGTGACGCACCAGATGGTCATGGTAGTGACGCACCAGCGGGTCATGGTTGTGCTACAGCTCATGGTAGTGACGCACCAGTTGGTCATGGTAGTTACGCACCAGCGGGTCATGGTTGTGCTACAGATCATGGTAGTGACGCACCAGATGGTCATGGTTGTGCTACAGATCATGGTAGTGACGCACCAGCGGGTCATGGTTGTGCTACAGATCATGGTAGTGACGCACCAGATGGTCATGGTAGTGAGGGCAGGCCCTGGTGTTCATTTTACAAGTCATATTCATCTCTGTGGCTGACACAGCGCTGGGATGACTTGCCTCCTCCCCTCCAGCCCGCCCCGGACGCAGCTCCTACCCCGCCTGCAGCACCCAGCCCATCCCAACGCCGCCTGCAAGCATTCCAACTCGCCCGCCCGCCCGCCTGCAGCACTCGAGCCGCCACCAGGCCCTTACCCTCATCGCCTGAATATCATTGTCTGCCCTGAGCACTCGGCCTGTGGGCCAGCTCGCTTCTTATATTTACTTTCCTCCACAGTTCCCCTTAAGGGCGGCTTGGGCGTCTACACGTTCCACCAGACTGTCTGGCTCGCTTCTAATGACAGTCTTTTGTACTGTCTTCCAGACGCCAGCGAGGCTGCAATGAGGCTCTTGTCTTCATCAACACAGCGCAGCAGGTCTGGGCATACTACCCAAACAGCCATATTGATTCAAGATCACACACACACACACACACACACACACACACACACACACACACACACACACACACACACACACACACAGAGGACTCCGAGCTCATCATGTGAATCATGATGGAAGGATTCACATGGCTCCTCTGAATTCTTGTGTGGCTGAGCGTAATGACTTTTTTGCACGTGTCGAGGGTTGAGTAATTGCTCGAGGAAAGTTAACAATGATGTGAACCAGACTGCCCCAAGGTTTATCTTCATACATTCCCAATTAGTGATGGTCCGTGCAGGAAAGTCTAACTACGTTCTACATACTACATTCTGTGCATTCTTTATTTCAATTTAATTCATTCAACAAGGGATGTCGGTAGGCGACCTAATTACGTGTTGATAGTGAAAGATACACCGCAGTTTTTGTCTATTCCGTGCATGCCTCTCACGCTCC
Source organism: Panulirus ornatus (assembly GCF_036320965.1). Taxonomy (NCBI): domain Eukaryota; kingdom Metazoa; phylum Arthropoda; class Malacostraca; order Decapoda; family Palinuridae; genus Panulirus; species Panulirus ornatus. Next base: position 55,920,496 of record NC_092242.1, read on the forward strand.
TGAATATTCTGGCCCTCATACCTTAAAGCTTCCACTTTTACTCCATCCTTCCATCTTCGCAGTCTCACCCTTCCCCTTGCTCCCTCCACTGCTGGCACTCCTCGATCAACCTCTCCATGTGCCCAAACCCTTTCCATGCACATGCCACCCCAGCTGGTGAGTGGTAGGGCCAACCCCACCTCCCATCCTACTTGGTATGTGGTAATGCCAACCACACCTGCCGCCCTAGGCGAAATGAGAGGTAAAATAAACCCCATCTACCGCACCAGGTGGTTTGTGGTAGAGTTGGTAGGGCCAACCACACCTAAGGGAGGTGGAATGTGGTACAGAGCCAGACCCACCTGTAGCCACCGCAGCAGCAGCAATGTATCATCAGCCAGACCTTTATTCCGACCATTCATCATTAGTGTGAACCTCGACCCAGAATTACCAGACCCAAACACACCACACCCCGACCCTGACACACACACACACACACCACTCCCTGACCCTGAAACACACACACACACACCACTCCCCGACCCTCACACACACACCACTCCCCGACCCTGACACACACACACACCACTCCCCGGCCCTGACACACACACACACACCACTCCCCGACCCTGACACACACACACACCACTCCCCGACCCTCACATACACACACACACACACACACACACACACACACACACACACCACTCCCCGACCCTTACACACACACACACACACACCACTCCCCGACCCTCACACACGCATACACCACTTCCCGACCATCACACACACACCACTCCTCGACTCTCACACACACACACACACTACTCCCCGACCCTTACACACACCTCTCCCCGACCCTCACACAGCGCTGCTGCTCTCACTGTCTCCTGCCACTGACTCACGGGAGAGAGACGCGTCAAACTACGCCACTCACACATCTCAGCAGAGCTCCTGAATTACGGAGGAGAAGAAAGCGCATACTGGCGGCTATGTCTCACAGACAACACAAAGACGAGAGGCGTGGAAAGTCATTCTTCATCATCAAGATTCCATCAACACAGCGAGCATCGTGTTATCGTTCCACCTCAGACGAGCCTCCTCGGGAGACCACAGATTGCCATGATGAGGGACATAAAAGCTACGTGTCATGTGATTCTAAGAGAGAGATGGAAGAACCCTGTGTGGCGAGGGACCTGCAGAGTCCTCTTGACTCTGTGGCCGTTGACACATGGTTTCCTGTGGAAGTTCAAGTTCCTCAACTTCCGCACAGCCTCCCTCCCTTCGTCGGCCGCGAGCCATCTGCACCACCGCCGGTATCATTTGTTGACAAACAAATATTTGCTTCTTGAGTTACGAAACAAAAACAAAAAAAGTGTTCCCAGAGTTCCGGGTGGATGACACGGAGTTTCGTGTGGCCGAGGTGAGTGCCTCCGCAGCATCCCGTCCCTTGCAAACTTTCTCATGGCTTGGAAAGTGTCGTGGTGTACGGTGTTTTGCACACTTCTCTCAGAGAGGCGGGGGAAAAAAATTTGGTTCCCGCAACTTCAGTATCGTTCAAGCGCCACTGTGTGAAACCTGTGGATAATGTGTGATGACAGAATGTTATATTTCAAGCTCGCCCCAGCACACTGCTGCCACAGCACGGGCCCGGCTGGCCCGTGCCACGATCCTGTTTGTCTGTGCAAAACATTTTATAAGAGAAATAAAAACATTGGTCGTAGTTCATCCTCAAACATTTGCCCTCAACATCAAACGTCATGTTCCCCAGTTGACAGCGTTACCAGCCTTGCTACCTACACCTCCCGTTCCCCTGGGGTCTCCTCTCTGGGTCAGGAGAACAAGGCATCTCATCCAACACAACCATGAGTCTCTCTCTCTCTCTCTCTCTCTCTCTCTCTCTCTCTCTCTCTCTCTCTCTCTCTCTCTCTCTCTCTCTCTCTCGAGGGAGGATCCTCCTCGGCTAGGTGGGAGGCCCTCCTGGGAACATACGGCCACTGATCAAGCCGGGTTCCCTCGTGGTAGTGTCTCTTGCGTCCCCTCCCAGCCTGGTCTCCCCACACAAACTCTTCGTGATGGGTCTCCTGCGTTATTCACATGCCTGGCCCCCCTCATGGACCCTTCTGGATGGCCTCTTGTGTCTCCTCCGGCCTGATTTCCTCAGAGACCTGTTGTAATGGGTCTCTTTCGTCCCCTCCCGCCCTGGTTCCCTTCTTAATGGGTCTCTCTCGTCCCCTTTCGCCCTGATTCCCTTAAGTGATGGGTCTCTTTCGTCCCCTCCCGCCCTGGTTCCCTTGGTGATGGGTCTCTTTCGTCCCCTCTCGCCCTGGTTCCCTTAAGTGATGGGTCTCTTTCGTCCCCTCCCGCCCTGGTTCTCTTCGTGATGGGTCTCCCGCGTACCCCTCCCGGTTTACAGCAGGTCATCCACCGGTGTCCTTCAGGATACAGAAGCCCAAGAGGGCTGGGGCACCGCACCAGCCTCAGGGGAGGAGGGATCATGTCTTGAGCTACTGTCATGGCTGTGATAATACCTTACACACCTCCCCATGGTGGCGATGGCGTGGTAGCCCATACAACCTGGCGGCTTCGACCCACATACGACGCTGCCGTCATCTCGACAGGAGCTCTGACGTCGCATCCATGACCCTTGCGCCACACAACCAGAGGACGCCAGACGACGTCCGCCGGTCATGAAGACAGACGTCCAGTGCCTCAGCTGCGAGCGCGGTGTAAACACGCTTACATTCACCGCCAAACCACATCTACCCTAACGTAATCAGAAGGATTACTTGTGCCAACTGTATACATACAGGTAGCTTATCCACCCACGAAGGTGCGAAAGCAGTCCTGTGAGGATACACGTCTTCAGCCAATCAATGTCGTGCTTACATGACAAAACGCGAGCAAGCACACCGGTAGCCAATCCTCGACGTGTTTATATACATGAGGAGGACGGACTGGTGTAAGGTTAAGTATAACCAATAGCAAAACCCGTCAACAGAGGTCGTGAATTATCTCGTCTCCCACCAACACCACCCACACCTGTAGTCCTCCCACCACCACCCACAGCTGTAGTCCTCCCACCATTACCCACAGCTGTAGGCCTCCCACTCCCACCATCCACACCTGTAGTCCTCCCACCACCACCCACAGCTGTAGTCCTCCCACCACCATCCACAGCTGTAGTCCTCCCACCACCATCCACAGCTGTAGTCCTCCCACCACCACCCACAGCTGTAGTCCTCCCACCACCACCCACAGCTGTAGTCCACCCACCACCCTCCACTGCAGTGGTCCACCCATCATGATGTGTGTGCAGCGGGCCTCACCACCAGCAGTGTAGCGTTCCTACACAGGGTATCAGACCCAGGGTGGAGAACCTATAATACTCCACCTCACAGCCTTGTGTGTAGGGCTCAGCTGTACCCAGAGCCGGGACCCTCCCCTCTCGCCCTAACTAGTCCACCAATACACATGAAGGGATAACTGCCCGTTTCCAGCTCGTTAACGACCCCAAACTGCTACAGGCTTCGTTATAGATACGGATCGTGATGCCCTTCTACCTCCGCTGACAATTGGCAATTGAGACCTAAATGACCGTAATTATCTTTTATCGTCTTAATTGTTCTAAACTGCAATGGGGGACAGGAGGGGGAGGGAGTGTGGTGGGGTCATCACCGTTACAACGGTATGATGTCGAAGCCCTTTGACCTGGCCCTTTAAGGGAGAGGTCAAGGCAGAGACCATCATGGTTCAGACTTAAGGGAGAGGTCAAGGCAGAGACCATCATGGTTCAGACTTAAGGGAGAGGTCAAGGCAGAGACCATCATGGTTCAGACTTAAGGGAGAGGTCAAGGCAGAGACCATCATGGTTCAGATTGGCCTTCATCTTGCGTCTCATAGTCATGCTCAAGGGTCATACCGTCGCCTTCAAGGGTATAGTTCCGGCGTGGTCAAGGGTCGTAAGGTCGTATACCAAGGTCTCAACGATATCTTCAAAGGGTCAACAGGCAGACCAAGACCTGGGTGCCTGTGAGAGGTTATGTATCACTTGGCTCTTGACACACGTGAGATTACGCCCACCACAGGCACGCTGATTATGACAACACAAGAATCTTACAGGCAACACACACACACACACACACACACGCACACACACACACACACACACACACACACACACCAGGCAATAGATAACCCTCCCTCCAACACATATACTGAGTCAACTACTTTTTTGAAGGGGCAACACACACCAGACGATAGATAATCACTCCCTCCAACACATATATTGACTGTCAACTACATTTTTGAAGGCAACACACACCAGACGATAGATAATCACTCCCTCCAACACATATATTGACTGTCAACTACATTTTTGAAGGCAACACACACCAGACGATAGATAATCACTCCCTACAACACATATACTGACTGTTAACTACATTTTTGAGGGCAACACACACCAGACGATAGATAACATTCTCCCTCCAACTTATCTAATGACTATCACCTGCAATTTGAGAGGCATCACACACCAGGGAAGAGATAGACCTCTCCAACAACTAACATCTATTGACTGTCAACTACAAATTTGGAGGCAACACATACCGGAGACGGAACATCCCTCTAACACGTGTAATATTAAGCTGTAGACCACAAGTTTGAGAGGCAGTTCACACCAGGGGATATATAACAACCGTCTAACATATCCAGTAACGGAGAACTACAACTTTGGAGGCAACGCACGCCAGACGAGAGGTACAACCACCTCTAAAACACTTAATGACTATGAACTATAACCATAACTATATAACTATAACTGTTGTAGGTGCCTGGGCGAGGCAAGAGGTTACCTGAGATTTGACCAACAGGAAGCGGAGGTTCGTCTGTAAAGTTGGAGCAATACACACACACACATATCTCCCATCTGGCAGATACCTGCAGATGTTATCATATATTACCACAAGGATGTTTTACACGGTACACAGCCAGGGACATGTGTTAGGTTATACCATCTTCTGTGCACCACGGTACAGAGGCAGGTACACGTGTTAGGCTATACCATCTTCTGTGCACCACGGTACAGAGGCAGGTACAGGTGCCAAGGTACCACCAGTACCCACCTCCTGTGCCTCAGATCCCCTCCACACGTTACATGGTTACCAATGTGTCATCCGGTACAGCCAGCGTAACACCGGCTACACTGTGTCTGTGTGACACAGTGTGTGACACAGGGACAGGTCACGACACATGGTAAACAGAAGGAAGATCTATGACCCCCTGAGGACCATACAGATGAGCAGGGAAACTATAATAACTTCTCGATAGCTACTTTTTTCCCCCCTAAGTTACCAATGATTTATATTTCTGGTCAAGATAAATGATCAGTCATTTCTGATTATCTTTCCCCAGCGTCTTACAACACACACTCGTCAGGGATACTGGTTTTGTAGTTCAATGCAATTTTCCCAATCTCCTTTCGTAAAACGTACAACATTCGTAAATTGTACAACATTCGTAAATTGTACAACATTCGTAAAACGTACAAACATTCGTAAATTGCACAACATTTGTAAACGTACAACATTCGTAAATTGTACAACATTCGTAAAACGTACAACATTCGTAAAACGTACAACATTCGTAAAATGTACAACATTCGTAAAACGTACAACATTCGTAAAACGTACAACATTCGTAAAATGTACAACATTCGTAAAACGTACATTAGTAAAACGTACAACATTCGTAAAACGTACAACATTCCTCGAAACTAAACTCTCTTCCAAAGATGACTTTAAAACTGCTTCAAGAGGCGTGTCCAGCATTCTGGCGCACACTCACTCAGTACACATGGAGAGGCCTCACATGGATCAGGATCCTTGAACAGGCAAGTCTCGTCTTGTCCAATATCTTCAGTGCAACCCAAGTCCTCCTCCTCCTCATCCCATCTCTTTAAGTGTTATAGGTACTTCCCTGCGAACACCCTTTGTATTTACTCAGTTCCTCCTTTAATCTTTCGTCTTCCTCAAGACTCCTTCCTCCCCACTGCATCTCGTACCCTGATCAGCTGTACATCATCCACTGGAAGCTTTCCCCGGATGAGTTTTATGCGACATTTTTAGATTTTCAGTCGATTTGTCCACAAGGCCTTTCTCAAAGCTCTTGTCTCTCTCTCTCTCTCTCTCTCTCTCTCTCTCTCTCTCTCTCTCTCTCTCTCTCTCTCTCTCTCTCTCTCTCCTGCTTTAATCCTTATAAATCTCTCTCTCTCTCTCTCTCTCTCTCTCTCTCTCTCTCTCTCTCTCTCTCTCTCTCTCTCTCTCTCTCTCTCTCTCTCTCCTGCTTTAATCCTTATAAATCTCTCTCTCTCTCTCTCTCTCTCTCTCTCTCTCTCTCTCTCTCTCTCTCTCTCTCTCTCTCTCTCTCTCTCTCTCTCTCTCTCTCTTACTGTCTGCTCATGGTGCCCAGATGCATTAAAAGTGGGGGCAACTTTCTCCCTGTCATTAACAATTTGTACTGTAAGGGAGGAAGGGAGTCTTACGCGCGGGGGGGGACACATCTATTGAACATTATCTACTACCAAACAATCACGTCAAACTTGTGTATGATGTCCGTAGTGGCCACGCCCTCTTTCAGCTTCCTATGAAATTTCCAAGGCAGTATACTCTCTCGATTCACACAGTCACCTGATGCCTTGGGTGTGGCCACCAGCGGCACCTGATGCCCTGGGTGTGGCCACCAGCGGCACCTGATGCCTTGGGTGTGGCCACCAGCGGCACCTGATGCCTTGGGTGTGGCCACCAGCGGCACCTGATGCCTTGGCTGTGGCCACCAGCGGCACCTGATGCCCTGGGTGTGGCCACCAGCGGCACCTGATGCCTTGGGTGTGGCCACCAGCGTCACCTGATGCCTTGGGTGTGGCCACCAGCGGCACCTGATGCCCTGGATGTGGCCACCAGCGGCACCTGATGCCTTGGGTGTGGCCACCAGCGGCACCTGACGCCTTGGGTGTGGCCACCAGCGGCACCTGATGCCCTGGGTGTGGCCACCAGCGGCACCTGATGCCTTGGGTGTGGCCACCAGCGGCACCTGATGCCTTGGGTGTGGCCACCAGCGGCACCTGATGCCTTGGGTGTGGCCACCAGCGGCACCTGATGCCCTGGGTGTGGCCACCAGCGGCACCTGATGCCTTGGGTGTGGCCACCAGCGGCACCTGATGCCCTGGGTGTGGCCACCAGCGGCACCTGATGCCTTGGGTGTGGCCACCAGCGGCACCTGATGCCTTGGGTGTGGCCACCAGCGGCACCTGATGCCCTGGGTGTGGCCACCAGCGGCACCTGATGCCCTGGGTGTGGCCACCAGCGGCACCTGATGCCTTGGGTGTGGCCACCAGCGGCACCTGATGCCCTGGGTGTGGCCACCAGCGGCACCTGATGCCTTGGGTGTGGCCACCAGCGGCACCTGATGCCTTGGGTGTGGCCACCAGCGGCACCTGATGCCCTGGGTGTGGCCACCAGCGGCACCTGGCCCTTTGTATCAGATCAACAACCGGCCCTTGCCTCTCCTGCCCTTCGTTAATCCTCCATAGCAACGAGGACACACACAGGGTGACACACATCCATGGCTCGTAGCCTTCATGCTGGGGACAAGATGCAGCGGTTCCCCGTGAGCCTCTGTGGCTGATCTGGCTACCTGACCTAAGGACGATCCCTGTCAGGTTTGGTTTAAACTGACCTTCGAGATTCAGAGAAAACTGACAAGTGAAGATCGAACGTCCAGATGACGTTAGACGACGAAGACCAAGTGATGGCACGAGATAATCTGGTCTCTCTGATCAGGCGAGGTGACGAAGATTGGTTTAAATTGACCCTCGAGATTCAGAGAAAACTGACAAGTGAAGATCGAACGTCCAGATGACGTTAGACGACGAAGACCAAGTGATGGCACGAGATAATCTGGTCTCTCTGGTAAGGAGAGGTGACGAAGACTGGTTTAAATTGACCCACAAGATTCAGAGAAAACTGACAAGAGAAGATCGAACGTCCACATGACGTTAGACGACGAAGACCTAGTGATGGCACGAGATAACCTGGCCTCTGGTCAGGAGGTGACGAAGAGGAGGGTGGTGAGGCTTGTCCCACCCTTGCATCCCAGACGGCACTGACCACAGCCAGCCACAGCGGCCGTGTGTGTGTGTGTGTGACTCGAACGTAACCCACGCACAACACACAGTGACCCGGACGGTGCTGGACGCTCGCGAACGCTAGCAACATTAAACACAAGAAGATACTGAATGTCTTGAGAGACTATGCTCAAAATGGAAGAAATTCTAACCACTAGAAGCCTCCAGACGGATGGCCAGGCCAATGACGTGAAAGTAATACAGGAAGCGTCACGTGAGGAACAGCTCCTGAGCATGTGAGGGTGGAGGCGTGCGTGCCGGCCGGTAGTGAGGTGAGCAGTCAACAGGTGGCGGGCGATGCCGCGTCGCGTCCCAATGTATGCAGGAGTTAATTATCGTACTGAGGCAGCCCTGGGTAAACACTGTACTAACCATCGTACAGGACGGCCTCCATCATCACCCCACACGCTGCCCTAATGTAAGACTTGTGTGGACTACGGGGAATGGAGGAACCTGGTACCCTGACCAAACTAGCAGCGCTCGTGAAGGCGCGACTGGCAACATGACCATAAAACTGTGCGCTTAATCTTGAATCCACCTGGACAGCGTTTACCTCAAATGGCGCATCGCATCTACCACCACCAGGAATGAACCTAGATCGGTAGGTGGCGCGACTGGCGCTATCGAGACCTGTGGTATCTCGCTACCCATCATGTCCCACCAGCTGCCACGCTCCAACACACCTAACGCACGTTACTCTGGCTCATGATCGGGGTCCACATTCTACCTTGCGTGGGTAGCACAGAGCCGTGGGCCGGGCTGTGGGTCGACCACCCCAGGCTCGTGTCATCCACAACACCAGCAACCCACGCGGGTCCTGCATAAACTATCTTTATACACTGAGCACGACGGTACGACCCTCCAGCACGACGGTACGACCCTCCAGCACGACGGTACGACTCTCCAACACGACGATACGATCTTTCAGTACGACGGTACGACCCTCCAGCACGACGGTACGACCCTCCAGCACGACGGTACGACCCTTCAGCACGATGGTATGACCCTTCAGCACGACGGTACGACCCTCCAGCACGATGGTACGACCCTCCAGCACGACGGTACGACCCTCCAGCACGACGGTGCGACCCTTCAGCACGACGGTACGACCCTTCAGCACGACGGTACGACCCTTCAGCACGACGGTACGACCCTCCAGCACGATGGTACGACCCTCCAGCACGACGGTACGACCCTTCAACACGACGGTACGACCCTCCAGCACGATGGTACGACCCTCCAGCACGACGGTACGACACTTCAGCACGATGGTATGACCCTTCAGCACGACGGTGCGACCCTCCAGCACGATGGTACGACCCTCCAGCACGACGGTACGACCCTCCAGCACGACGGTACGACCCTTCAGCACGACGGTACGACCTTCCAGCACGACGGTACGACCCTCCAGCACGACGGTACGACCCTCCAGCACGACGGTACGACCCTCCAGCACAACGGTACGACCCTCCAGCATGACTGTAAGACCGTAGGGGAAAATGTCCTAGACTCTGCTCTCACCTTCAAGGGTTCGTTGGGTCAAAGGTCAGGTCATCACACCCAAGGGTCATGCCTAACAGGTTAAGAAACCTGTGCGTCATAGGTCCCTCGAGAGGCACATCTCGTTTGTCTTTTCAAATAAGAGAAAATGTCTTTCAGGAGCCTGAAACGTCTAACATGAACGTGGACCGTCTTACAAAAGCCAGGACAGTCCACCAAGACTCTGGACTGTCCAGTATGAACGTGGACTCTCCAGCAAGACTCTGGACTGTCCAGTATGAACGTGGACTCTCCAACAAGACTCTGGACTGTCCAGTATGAACGTGGACTCTCTAACATGACTCTGGACTCTCCAGTATGAACGTGGACTCTCCAACATGACTCTGGACTGTCCAGTATGAACGTGGACTCTCCAACAAGACTCTGGACTGTCCAGTATGAGCGTGGACTCTCCAACAAGACTCTGGACTGTCCAGTATGAACGTGGACTCTCCAAAAAAGGCTCTGGACTGTCCAATATAAGCCTGGACTGTCCACCAAGACTCTGGACTGTCCAATATAAGCCTGGACTGTCCACCAAGACTCTGGACTGTCCAGTATGAGAACAAGAGTCTGACAGATCTGTGCCTCTTAACCTGTGAAGGAGGAGTGAGGACAACCACCACATCTGATTTACTCCAGCAGCACCAGCCCAGCCTCAGGGTGGTGCTGGGCCACGGGGTGGCAGTGGCGGTGAGGGGAGGAAGGTCAGGGATGGGAGGGCGAAGGTGGTGGACCGGTGGGAGGCGGTAAGGAGAGGTAGGTTAGGGATGGTAGGACGAAGGTGGTGGACCGGTGGGAGGCGGTGAGGAGAGGTAGGTCAGGGATGGGAGGGCGAAGGTGGTGGACCAGAGGGTGGCGGTGAGGGGAGGTAGGTCAGGGATGGTAGGACGAAGGTGGTGGACCAGAGGGTGGCGGTGGCGGTGGCGGTGGCGGTGGTGGTGAGAACGTGCACGCTGCACGCCAACATAAACAACATGACTCCTGGCGTCATGTTGGGTCAATGCCCTCCTCCTGACCACAGGACGGGGAGCTCTCTCTCTCTCTCTCTCTCTCTCTCTCTCTCTCTCTCTCTCTCTCTCTCTCTCTCTCTCTCTCTCTCCTACGCAGGGGTCCCGGGTTCGATCCTGGCTGTTGGAGGTGCGAGTTATACAGCGTTACATGTTTCCAGTAGTCATACAATCAGGGTCACGTCAGGTCTCCCTCCTGCTGCAGGTATTCACATTCATAATGCCGTCCAAACATACACTCATCAACGGAAGGGCAACACCTTGTAGTCGTGGCTGGTCACTCTCATGCGGAGACGAAAATCACTGGTGATATTTCCTTGAATATCGCAGACTTACGTACGTACTTCAGGTGAGACCACTAAGATCTTTTCCTGAACTGGAAATTTAGACTACGATGAGAAGTAAGGAAAAATTCCCTAAAAATATAAGGTACGTTCATCTCCCCTCCTGTGGATATAATAGTTTTGATATTACCAAACAACTCAATCATCTCCCGCAGTATTACCCACAAACTCACACCATGAGTTTGTGACTCACAAATCTATATGTGCTCGGCTCGCTGGCTCGCTCTGCGGTTATAGGGAGCAGCTAGCCACGGATCTCGCCTCTTTAACATCATCAACAACAGAGTTCTCATATATGGAGTCTATCATCAGATATATCGTTAACTCAACCAGAAACTTTTAATAAGAGTTCGACTCGTAGTGAACACTTGGGTCGAACCTTTTAAGAACAGACCAGCTAATGGTGAGTGTGTCACCGGCATGATATCCTCATACCGCTTTAATACCAGGTAAATAAGAGGATGAATCGGACATCTGAGTCTTAAACTCTGAACATATTCGTCAGTCCATGTCAGAATCAAGCTGCATCAGTACCCCCCTCGAACCATGATTTAGAGAGAGCAAGGTAAAGCCTTCAGTTAGAACAGTCTACCATCAATGTCATGACATTTTCTGTTGTGCTCTTACTGTAACTTAAGTAATTACTTTGAATTATTCAGTAAGCGCATTTAACGCATTCAGATAAATTGTCAATTTATCAAATCTATCAAAGTTGTTTGTTGAATCCGTGCTGGTAAACAGGTAACGTTTTCACCAAGTTCTTTTTTGTGTGGGGGGCTTCCTGCCACCCCACACGGTTACCTGAGGCTTGGAAGTCTACACTAACTGTGGGTAAAGAGTTGGATGCTGGTGTGAAGAGATGGGGGGAACAACTGGTGAATTAATAAGTGTTGAAGGTGTGTATGATGATGTGGTCACCGAGGGAGGGAGGGAAGCGACTCTACCCCCGGGAGGCTGGCTAACAGAGCGGGGCACTCTGGCCCCCGGGGGATGGTCGTATATACAGCAGGTGTCAGTAATAACGTTGAGTAGTATCAGTGTCAACATGGGAGACACGAGGTGGCCAAACATGGCCGGCGGACTCAACATCACCTGCCACCCTCACGCCTCGTCCACTGTGGCTCTAGCCTCGTCCACTGTAGTGGCCACGGGTCTCGTCTACCAGCACACTGTAGTGGCCATGGGTCTCGTCTACCAGCACACTGTAGTAGTAGTGGTTCTCGTCCACCAGGACACTGTAGTGGCCACAGATCTCGTCCACCAGTACACTACAGTAGTAGTGGTTCTCGTCCACCAGTCCGCTATAGTGGGAGGGGTTTTCGTCCACCAGTACACTATTAGTAGTAGTGGTTCTCGTCCACCAGTCCGATATAGTGGTAGTGGTTTTCGTCCACCAGTACACTATTAGTAGTGGTTCTCGTCCACCAGTCCGCTATAGTGGTAGGGGTTTCCGTCCACCAGTACACTCTAGTGGTAGTGATTCTCGTCCACCAGGACACTGTCAACATCTACCATCACCAGTACCAGTTGGTGATCCTGTCCATAACCCCACTACCACGACCACTCCTCTGTCCAGTACCCCACTACCAGGACCACTCCTCTGTCCAGTACCTCACTACCAGGACCACTCCTCTGTCCAGTACCTCACTACCAGGACCACTCCTCTGTCCAGTACCTCACCACCAGGACCACTCCTCTGTCCAGTACCCCACTACCAGGACCACTCCTCTGTCCAGTACCTCACTACCAGGACCACTCCTCTGTCCAGTACCTCACTACCAGGACCACTCCTCTGTCCAGTACCTCACTACCAGGACCACTCCTCTGTCTCAGCAGTCTTGTGTAACTCGGCCTCTGACTGTGTATAGACGAGACAACACCACTGGACATCTAACTCACCATCCACACACCCTAGTGTTAACCTGCACCACACATACCTGTACACTCTACCACTCACTCTCTTCTCTTACTCTCCTTCAACTTTCCCATCCAGCTCCTCCCTCACTTCACCCTCCAAACCTTATAAAACAACACCCTCCAACACCTTCCCTCACCACCCGTTATGACACCCTGAACGGTGGAACGACACTCTTCTTCGGTACAAGCACTCGGGCATCCACTACCTTCCTTCTGCATACCCACCAAATAGCCGGCACAGCCTTCTAGTTCAACAAAAGAATATTTTCAAGTACTGGATCTTAGCAGCCAGCGTATGGCGGTTAGTTATCGTCCGTCTGGCAACGTCCTCGTCCTGTCCTCAGAAAACAGACAACAAATATACTTCGCCTTAGAACATCATCATTTTAACAGTGAGGAAATTATCACGCCAATAAATTTGAATTTTACTTTAATCACATAACTTTCGAACATCAATAATAAAAAAAACATTCTTTATGAAAAAAAAATATGAATCTATATTCGACACATGTATGACGTCATCATACTCAAATATGTATATGGGCGTCGTGGCCTTTCCAACGAGCCGGTTATAGAGAATGGAATTCTGAAATGATGATAACACTTCAGCCACACAAAGTGTGTGTGGATACAGTGCAATGAATAAGCTCCATCATAAAAGCCGTGTGCTGTTCTGAAATATGAGTTATAGAACTCTGCCACATTTTTCTGAATGTTCTTTTATTGTTGTTGTATATTCTATTTTCAACAATGTTTATTTTTTTTTCCCTAAACGCGTATCAAATATTCTTGTACACTCCGTTAACAAAGAGAAACAGGTTTTCAATGCGAGGGATGACAGACAACACGAATATTCCAGTGTCTCATAATTCCACAAGTTCTTTCATCCCACCAGCTGCACCCTACAGTTTTCCTATACTGTGTGCCATCACTGGTAAATAAGGACATGTACCATCACTGGTAAATAAGGACACGTACCATCACTGGTAAATAAGGACATGTACCATCACTGGTAAATAAGGACATGTACCATCACTAGTAAATAAGGACATGTACCATCACTGGTAAATAAGGACATGTACCATCACTGGTAAATAAGGACATGTACCATCACTGGTAAATAAGGACATGTACCATCACTGGTAAATAAGGACATGTACCATCACTGGTAAATAAGGACATGTACCATCACTGGTAAATAAGGAGACGACTTCAAAATCTGTAGCTGAAAATATAAAGCACAACAAGTATATTAATACATTTTTCCACACACACACACACACACACACACACACACACACATGCTCGCCATTTTCCACGTGAGAGAAGTAGCGTTAAGAATAGATGAATGAGCCTTCGAGGGAAAGTTCCTCACTTGGCTCCTTGGTCTGTTCCTTCTTTTAGGAAAGTGATACAGGAAGGGAGGATTTCCACCCACCCGCTCCCGCCATCCTTAGTCGCCTTCTACAACACGCAGGGAATACTTGGGCAGTATTCTTTCTACCCTATCCCCTATCCTAGCGCTACCTCGCACACATGAGGGGGGAGGGGGTTGTTATTCCATGTGTGGCGGGGTGGCGATGGGAATAAATAAAGACAGACTATGAATTAAGTACATGTAGATATATGTATATGTCTGTGTGTGTGTATATATATATATATATATATATATATATATATATATATATATATATATATATATATATATATATATATATATATATATGTGTGTACATTGAGATGTATAGGTATGTATATTTTCGTGTGTGGACGTGTATTTATATACATGTGTATGGGGGTGGGTTGGGCCATTCTTTCGTCTGTTTCCTTGCGCTACCTCGCTAACGCGGGAGACAGCGACAAAGCAAAATAATAATAAAATAATGTATATATATATATATACATATATATATATATATATATATATATATATATATATATATATGTGTGTGTGTGTGTGTGTGTGTGTGTGTGTGTGTGTGTGAGTGTGTGTGTGTGTCATCTTCGAGGTCTGGTGCCTCTATACCTCGTTGCGGGACAGCTCAAGAGGAGGGCGAAGACTGACCGTCCAAAGACAACGGCCCGTGCCAGACTGAGGCTTGGAACAGCTTTCATAACATGAGACCAAGCTTACCACGTTGCTTCTTCGCTCAGTCAAGCTGTTTGAGGCAGCGGCCCGTAGGCATGCGTGACCGCTACATCCACTGTGTCAGTATTCTTTGACGAATGTTAGCGTCAGTATCCTGTGATGATGTACACAGCATAC
Source organism: Panulirus ornatus (assembly GCF_036320965.1). NCBI lineage: Eukaryota > Metazoa > Arthropoda > Malacostraca > Decapoda > Palinuridae > Panulirus > Panulirus ornatus. Next base: position 55,935,736 of record NC_092242.1, read on the forward strand.
TGCGATGACCATATACCTCAGTATCCTGTGTTGACGAATGTTAGTGTAAGTATCCTGTCATGATGTACACAGCATACTGCGATGACCGAAGCATGTCAGTATCCAGTGTTGATGAAGCATGTCAGTATCCAGTGTTGACGAAGCATGTCAGTACCGTGGGATTACAGGAACACGTCAGTGTCCTACCATAACCCAAGACGGGCGTCGGGGTCACAACACACACTACAACACCAACAACAACAACAAAGAAGAGCATATTCAGACAAGTGGCCAGTGCTGAGAGATGTTGAGTCTTACAGCAAGAGGCGAGTGTCTCCTGAGAGAGAGAGAGAGAGAGAGAGAGAGAGAGAGAGAGAGAGAGAGAGAGAGAGAGAGAGAGAGAGAGAGAGAGAGCACAGCAAGTCAACCGTGCGAACCCCCGCCGGTCAGTCAAGACATGTTCCCTCACCTGCTGGAGAGTCTGACTCCCTTCCCAGAGTCTGCACAGTGGAGGTGTGTGTGTGTGTGTGTGGTAGACCGTCGAAGCCTCCCTCCCCCGTACTGCTGATGTTTTCACAGTGGCCGTCATCACGGGTCTTTCTCCGCCCCGAGCTATGGCGGGGCTGTCAACGGGCCCCAGTGGTGGTGTCAGTTCATTACCTGCTCGAGAAGCACCTTGTGTGGCCCACTGGCCCGCCTCACCTACCGTCTGTCGTCACCATGACAACGTCAGCTGTACACACACACACACACACACACACACACACACATACACACCACCAACTTGATTGGCCGCAGATCCTGTCCTGATTACGCCTCATCCCGGCTCGCCTGCACACTCTCCCCTAGCCACCATCCTCCCTCCCTCCCTAGAAGTTACATATCCTCCCCACTTACCACTCTCCTGCTCCTGCACACCCTCCCTTCCCTAACACTCCCCCTAACGTTACATATCCTCCCTAAATCTCCCCGTGCCATCATGCGCTCCCTTCATAACACTTCCCTCCTGCCACACACAACCACCCCAAAACACAATCCTGCCCCTATCCTCCCTCCCCAACACATAAATGCGTCTCGGTGATGAACATGTGAAACGTAAACGAAACAGCCTTGAGTCATCATGGCCTGTAATGACGTAAGATAAACAAAGCTGTGTTTAGCGGCTGAGAGTAAACTAAGAGAGTTGTTAAGTGCCACAACTGGAAGCATAAAACTATGGCACGAGAGACGTACACAGTCCTCACAACACCCAGCTCAAACCATGGGGTCAGATCACCACGCTGTTCACCTCTGGCCATCAAACTTGATGGGAAACAGAGAAATGCTGGAACGTACACAGAAGGACGACACACCACGACCATCACTCACATGGAAACATCACGACACACACTCCGAACATGTAATCATTTTCTTTCTACAAAACTGAAGACAACGAGAGGAGACCTGATGCAAAATTTAAATAAATGATAATAATAATAATAACAATAATAATTATAATAATATAGATGATAATAATAAAAATAATGATAATAATAATATTAATAATAATAATAATAATAATAATAATAATATAGATGATAATAATAATAATAATAATAATAATAATAATAATAATAATAATAATAATAATAATAACAATAATAATAATAATAATATAGATGATGATAATAAAAATAATGATAATAATAATAATAATAATAATAATAATAATAATAATAATAATAATAATAATATAGATAATAATAATAATAATACTAATAATAATAATAATAATAATAATAATAATAACAATAATAATAATACGTCATAACAAGATAATTTCTTCACATTAGATGTACAATGACCACAAATACTGCCATGAAGACACAGGGAAGACGTAAGACACACGTGGTTGTTGACGTCTTCAGCAGTTGAGGAGCTGTGTGTGGCACACTGCAACAACCAACACCTACTGCCAGGGTCAACACTATCAATAACCATCCCCCCAACATAACAACGTTAAGGCAATTACGTTCATGACGTCAGCAATCAATGGTTAAGACACTTATAGCGTATGATAATCGTCGTCTTCAAGACTGACGGTATACTGGTATGTGTGGCAACGTATTCTACTGGCCAAGCCACAACCTTCCACGGAGCACCTCGGTGGCTGTGAGCAAATCACTTTTCCATCCGGTCTCTTTTCTCTATACCATATGGCATTTCATCATGATCTCTCTCCCTGCTGGATGTTGAGCCGGAGGGAGCGGTGGTGGTGGTGGTCTGGGAGAAGCGAGTCTTCCTCCTGCTTCACCATCCCGCTCCCATAATGCACAGTCTGGCGGTGGAGGATACTACTACTACTGCTGCTGCTTTCACCCCACAGTACTAACCTCACCTCGTCATGGAGCCAGCATCAGGTCGTCTGATACCTGTGTTACTTGGACAAGAAGATACATGTCTTCAGACCTCCTCTCTCCTCCTCAGCCGCCACCCTGTACCCTCCAAACGATACTAACCTACGGCGCGTTAGCATTCCCGCCTGTGGCACAGGGGTCCCGGGTTCGATCCTGGCTGTTGGAGGTTTGTATCTTCTATGAAGGTGCGCGTTCATATGCACTTTGTTCGTAAATATATAATATATATATATATATATATATATATATATATATATATATATATATATATATATATATATATATAAAGTTAAGAGTAAATGTGAATAAGAGCAAGGTTATTAGGTACAGTAGGGTTGAGGGTCAAGTCAATTGGGAGGTGAGTTTGAATGGAGAAAAACTGGAGGAAGTGAAGTGTTTTAGATATCTGGGAGTGGATCTGGCAGCGGATGGAACCATGGAAGCGGAAGTGGATCATAGGGTGGGGTAAGGGGCGAAAATCCTGGGGGCCTTGAAGAATGTGTGGAAGTCGAGAACATTATCTCGGAAAGCAAAAATGGGTATGTTTGAAGGAATAGTGGTTCCAACAATGTTGTATGGTTGCGAGGCGTGGGCTATGGATAGAGTTGTGCGCAGGAGGATGGATGTGCTGGAAATGAGATGTTTGAGGACAATGTGTGGTGTGAGGTGGTTTGATCGAGTGAGTAACGTAAGGGTAAGAGAGATGTGTGGAAATAAAAAGAGCGTGGTTGAGAGAGCAGAAGAGGGTGTTTTGAAGTGGTTTGGGCACATGGAGAGGATGAGTGAGGAAAGATTGACCAAGAGGATATATGTGTCGGAGGTGGAGGGAACAAGGAGAAGAGGGAGACCAAATTGGAGGTGGAAAGATGGAGTGAAAAAGATTTTGTGTGATCGGGGCCTGAACATGCAGGAGGGTGAAAGGAGGGCAAGGAATAGAGTGAATTGGAGCGATGTGGTATACCGGGGTTGATGTGCTGTCAGTGGATTGAAGCAGGGCATGTGAAGCGTCTGGGGTAAACCATGGAAAGCTGTGTAGGTATGTATATTTGCGTGTGTAGACGTATGTATATACATGTGTATGGGGGGGGTTGGGCCATTTCTTTCGCCTGTTTCCTTGCGCTACCTCGCAAACGCGGGAGACAGCGACAAAGTATAATAAAATATAAATAATATATATATATATATATATATATATATATATATATATATATATATATATATATATATATATGCACGTCACAATGCTTTTGTCGAAGACAAGATATCCTGGTGTAGGAGTTAGGATACACCCACGAGACGGGCTACAGGTCGGATAATCAGGTGAACTAATTTACTAAGTCAATATAGAAGGCGTACCACACAGTCTGTTCTCGGTGCGTGGTGTACAGACCTTCCCACCCCCTCACACCCCAGACAAAAATGTACAGCTTTGTTTGAGGATAATGATCTGTCAGTCATTAACAAACAAGAAATAACTAGGTTTTTAATCACCCCGAATGTAAACCATGTTCCCTAGACGGGTGACTAATAGATGTAATCAAAGATTGATCTTTTAATCCAATGATTCGAGACCCGACGAGAGGGAGCGATTTCAGATTTAGTGATGTCGACAGAGACTTGATTACGGCCTGAGAGCTCGGGGAATAGCAAGGAAAGAGACATTATAACATCATCATAACATGATCATAACATCGTATCATCATAACATCATGTCATCATAACATCATCATCATATCATCATAACATCATAATGATAACATCATAACATCATAATCATAACATCATCATAACATCATCATAACATGACCAAAACATCATCATAACATAATCATAACATCATAATGATAACATCATAACATCATCATCATAACATTATCAAAACATCATCATATCATCATAACATCATAATGATAACATCATAACATCATCATAACATCATCATAACATGACCAAAACATCATCATAACATAATCATAACATCATAATGATAACATCATAACATCATCATAACATCATCATCATAACATTATCAAAACATCATCATATCATCATAACATCATCATATCATTATAACATCATCATGACGTCATAATATCATCTCTGCAAACTCTGATATGAAAGGTTTCTTAAATATCCAATCATGTCAACAACTTGGAGATCATGTCTTTGCTTTAATCACACATTCGGACATTCACACACCAGAAACGGTAAGGTTTCTTCCTATTTTCTTTCAAGATGTTGAGTGATAGAAGATGGGAATAATCAACCACCAGATGTGATAATTGCAACGACAGTAATCATCATCGTCACATAAAGACAGGACAGTATTGACCAGACCTGTACCAAGGGCAGTGAAGTCAGTATTGACCAGACCTGTACCAAGGGCAGTGAAGTCAGTATTGACCAGACCTGTACCAAGGGTAGTGAAGTCAGTATTGACCAGACCTGTACCAAGGGCAGTGAAGTCAGTATTGACCAGACCTGTACCAAGGGTAGTGAAGTCAGTATTGACCAGACCTGTACCAAGGGCAGTGAAGTCACTATTGACCAGACCTGTACCAAGGGCAGTGAAGTCACTATTGACCAGACCTGTACCAAGGGTAGTGAAGTCAGTATTGAACAGACCTGTACCAAGGGCAGCGAAGTCAGTATTGACAAGACCTGTACCAAGGGTAGTGAAGTCAGTATTGACAAGACCTGTACCAAGGGCAGCGAAGTCAGTATTGAACAGACCTGTACCAAGGGCAGTGAAGTCAGTATTGACCAGACCTGTACCAAGGACATTCAGGACAGTATTGACCAGACCTGTACCAAGGGCAGTTAAGTCAGTATTGACCAGACCTGTACCAAGGGCAGTGAAGTCAGTATTGACCAGACCAGTAGCAAGGACATTTAAGACAGTATTGACCAGATCTGCACCAAGGGCAGTGAAGTCAGTATTGAACAGACCTGTACCGAGGACATTTAGGACAGTATTGACCAGACCTGTACCAAGGACATTTAGGACAGTATTGACCAGACCTGTACCAAGGGCAGTTAAGTCAGTATTGACCAGACCTGTACCAAGGGCAGTGAAGTCAGTATTGACCAGACCAGTAGCAAGGACATTTAGGACAGTATTGACCAGACCTGTACCAAGGACAGTTAAGACAGTATTGACCAGACCTGTACCGAGGACATTTAGGACAGTATTGACCAGACCTGTACCAAAGGCAGTGAAGTCAGTATTGACCAGACCTGTACCAAGGGCAGTTGACAGTATTGACCAGACCTGTACCAAGGGCATTTAGGACAGTATTGACCAGACCTGTACCGAGGACATTTAAGTCAGTATTGACCAGACCTGTACCGAGGACATTTAGGACAGTATTGACCAGACCTGTACCAGGGACAGTAGGAAAAGTAATTTCTCTGACCGATGCCACTCACCCACGGACCGCCGCTACCGACCTATTATGACCTTAATACAAAATGTAACAGTCGTTTGGGCACGTGACGCGGCACGTAGTAACGCTGGTGTTACCCAGTTCATGACGAGGAACTGGCTGGCTCACCCATGTAACACAACGGAGTCTCTTGGTTACATCATCATTCCCAGTGGTGTTGTCTTACCCACTAGTGTGGTGACCCAGCAGTGGGATGACACTGTAGTGTGGTGACCCAGTGGTGTGATGACACTGTAGTGTGGTGACCCAGCAGTGGGATGACACTGTAGTGTGGTGACCCAGCAGTGGGATGACACTGTAGTGTGGTGACCCAGCAGTGGGATGACACTGTAGTGTGGTGACCCAGTGGTGTGATGACACTGTAGTGTGGTGACCCAGCAGTGGGATGACACTGTAGTGTGGTGACCCAGCAGTGGGATGACACTGTAGTGTGGTGACCCAGCAGTGGGATGACACTGTAGTGTGGTGACCCAGCAGTGGGATGACACTGTAGTGTGGTGACCCAGCAGTGGGATGACACTGTAGTGTGGTGACCCAGTGGTGTGATGACACTGTAGTGTGGTGACCCAGCAGTGGGATGACACTGTAGTGTGGTGACCCAGCAGTGGGATGACACTGTAGTGTGGTGACCCAGCAGTGGGATGACACTGTAGTGTGGTGACCCAGTAGTGGGATGACACTGTAGTGTGGTGACCCAGCAGTGGGATGACACTGTAGTGTGGTGACCCAGCAGTGGGATGACACTGTAGTGTGGTGACCCAGTAGTGGGATGACACTGTAGTGTGGTGACCCAGTAGTGGGATGACACTGTAATGTGGTGACCCAGTGGTGGACAGCACTGTCATGTGGTGACCTAATGGTGTGATGACACTGCATTGTGTTGATCCAACAGGGTTATGACAATGCAGTGTGGTGATCCATTAGTGAGGTGACATGGTGGTGTAATGACATTGGTATGTAGACATGACTCATGTCACCCAGTAATGATGACCCCCAGTAGTCAATATGGCTTCCCCTCACCCAGTAATGACGACCCAGTACACACATATGTATCCCCCTCATCCAGTAATGACGACTCAGTACACATATATGTATCCCCCTCACCCAGTAATGATGACCCAGTACCCCCATAGTGATGACCCCAGTACCCACATGTGATCGCCCCTTACCCATTGCACTACCCACCATTAGCGGTGGGTAAGAACCCGTCAAACAAAACATCACCACAGTCCTACCGCTTCCTCCCTCCCTGCACCACAACGCTGGCCGGGGAGATACACACGAGTCGATACAGACATTACCACACAGGATGTGTGTGTGTGTGTGTGACTCATGTCTGGCTGGCCCCGTCCACCTGCAACGAGAGTGGATCCCCGTCCCCGGTACAGGTGTGCGGTCTCCGTCCCGGTACAGGTGTACGGCCCCCGTCCCGGTACAGGTGTAAGGCCCCCGTCCCGGTACAGGTGTGCGGCCGCCGTCCCGGTACAGTTCAATGGTCCCCTCCGTCCCGGTACGGGTGTGGCAGGGTGCTGACGAGTCACGCACTCACCCCTTCGTCAACCGCTGGCCAGCCAGACCTCGCCGGTGGGGATGTAGTAATCTTAAGCCACTGGGAGCGAGGACCATACATACCTGACGACTTCACTACCCAAGGAACACGAGCTCCGTGAGACACTCCTCTTCTGAGGGGGGGTCAGTTAGCGTAAGGTCACAACGGGGGAACTGTGGTTCAGCAGCGAGCGTTCCCACACAGGGCCAGCCTCGGTGTGTTGGGATGGGTGGGGAACTGGTTGGGGTTTGTCTGATCCCTAGGTTTCCGTGTGGATGCCCTCCCTTCCATGCGGTGAACCGAGAGTGTTTGCTCCCTTGAGAGCGCTTCTCTCAAGACGGGAGCGAACACCTGAGGCAGTCAGTGATCGAGGTGTTTTAAACGTTGGTCTTCGACGCTCCGGCCGGGCCCCGCCAGCTGACCATCATCATTACCCTGGCTTAAACATTTACTGGCGTTTACGGTCGACGCGTGGCGCTGAATACCGTCCATTGGTCGGGTAAAGCTGCTGCAGTTTCATATCTTCCAAAGGATTCTTGCCAATTACTTTTTTTTCTTACGCTCCCATTGACGAGACGCGCCGGAAACTACCGCAAAAAAAAAACACACACAACCATAAAGTGAGGCGATGGTTCATGAGCTGGCTCGAGTCGCTTCGGTTTCTCTCGCAAGTATGAGCGCTGCAAGACGTGAGCCTCCACTCCTCCCACGGCTCACGCCCAAAACAAAGGAACCGTTTCCAAGAGGTGAAGCTTGTGTAAACAGCCACGGGGGGTGTGGTGTGAGGGGTAGGTACGCGCTAAGATCTGTGGAGGAGGCGAGAGCGGCGGACGACAAAGCGGAGGAGAAGACGGCCAAAAGCAGCAACAATAACCATGGGGAGCGGTTGAGAGCCAGGGGCGGCCTGCAGCAACGACCAGAGAAAGGTCGACGGTAGACAGACAGCCAGACGGCAACAGACAGGAGAGGTGCACACAGACAGAGGTGAGACAGACATACAGGAGACGTGCACACAGCCAGGGGTGAGACAGACATACAGAGGAGGTGCACACAGCCAGGGGTGAGACAGACATACAGGAGAGGTGCACACAGCCAGGGGTGAGACAGACATACAGAGGAGGTGCACACAGCCAGGGGTGAGACAGACATACAGGAGAGGTGCACACAGCCAGGGGTGAGACAGACATACAAGAGAGGTGCACACAGCCAGGGGTGAGACAGACATACAAGAGAGGTGCACACAGCCAGGGGTGAAAGGATCAACAGACGGGCAGACATAGACAGCCACAGGAAGCTTGGGGGAAGCAGCAGACAGCGGGATGGTACATGGAGTGCCTGTGAGAGCGGCAGAGGGCCTGGTAATGTACAGGCAGGAGGATGCCTCATCATTCTCGATACCAAAAGTTGGACCACACCATTGTAGAGTGCCTGGCAAACATCTGCGTTCCTCAGCTGCTGTTCTGTTGTGATCGTGTCCAACAACACACTACCTCAGTGCTGAGTGCTTGTAATGTTGCTTTCCAGTACAATAACACCATCAGTAAGACCTTGATAAATAGTAGGCCAAATCAGGCAACAATTGAGAATGTTTACGTCATCAAATGCAAAGCATGTAAAGATATTTCTATAGGCCAGACTGGTAGAACCGTAACGGAGAGGTGTTATTGGCACCGTCATTCAGTACGCAGGGATGACCACAAAAATGCTATCGCTAAACATTATCATGAATATATATATATATATATATATATATATATATATATATATATATATATATATATATATATATATATATATATCATCCCTAAGGATAGGGGAGAAAGAATACTTCCCACGTATTCCCTGCGTGTCGTAGAAGGCGGCTATAAGGGGAGGGAGCGGGGGGGCTGGAAATCCTCCCCTCCCGTTTTTTAATTTTCTAAAAGAAGGAACAGAGAAGGGGGCCAAGTGAGGATATTCACTCTAAAGCTCAGTCCTGTGTTCTTAACGCTACCTCGCTAACGCGAGAAATGGCAAATATATATACACACACAAACATATATATATATATATATATATATATATATATATATATATATATATATATATATATATATATATATATATATATATGGTAAGTGGTACATCCAGTAAGAGAGAAAGTCACTAATACTGTAAGAGAAATAACTATAACCACACGGTCACCTCCTGCCACCTGAGATCCCTCGTCCCGGTGTTGCAGGTCGGCACCAGAGCCGGGCCGGGTGAGTCTTGCTGGGCTCGCACCACCATGAACCTCGTCAGTAATGAGTGGACTGTGTACGACCCCTCCCCCCTTTTTTTACCATTAGCTCACCTGGTGAGTTGTTGTCGTCTCTCGTATCAGTCGACTTTCCACATTCCGACCATCCCTCAGAGACCACAGGCTGGGGGGTCCGTTAAACGGGAGCGTGGCACGAAAGATGTATAGATGGTCCTTTATCAACTTTCCTCATTACATTCGAATTCAACATCTAATATGGCTGCCTTCGAGGCAAAATGGTCTCTGATGGGCTGAAATTTCAAAACTTTTCTTGTGGGCAACTACTGAGCACTTTGAACGAGAACTTAACATATTTCTGGTTGGTCCTTTATCAAGTTTCCCTCATTTGTGCCAACACGACATCCAATATGGCCACCAAGGCTATTTATAACCCGGTCAGCTATACAGGTTGGGGCCCCTGAACTTTGGTTCCACAACACTCGATATATATTGTGTCTATTTTGCTTGAGTATCATTTCAGCCACTGGCTGCAGTTACTTCAATATACTACCTCAGTTATCATTATCATTATCATTATCATTATTATTATCATTATCATCATTATTATCATTATCATATCATTATCATTATCATTATATCATTATTATCATTATTATTATTATTATTATTATTATTATTATTATTATTATCAACACTATTATTATTATTATTATTATTATTATTATTATCATTATTATCATTATCATTATTATTATTATTATTATTATTATTATTATTATTATTACTATTATCATTATCATTATTATTATCATTATTATTATTATCAATATTACTATTACCATTATTGTTATTATTATTATTATCATTATTATTATCATTATTATTATTATCATTATTACCATTATTACTACCACTATTATCACTATAATCATCACCATTATCATTATCATCATTATTCATTTGATACACATTTTTCTTCTCGCGCTTCAGCGAAGTAGTGTCAAGAACAGACGAACAACAGAGTCGTTTGCACACACCTGCTCTCTACCTGTCAAGTGTATAATTCATCGATAATACAGAACACCCACAGACAGGTCGCTGGTCTACCATGACCGCTTCATATTCCCTGGTTTAGCCCATCAAAGGCACGTTACCCCCGATATACCACACCGATCCAATTCCTTCTATCCCTTGGACGCTTCTCACCTTCCTGAATTCTCAAGGCCCCGATACCCCAAACCCTTTTTCACACCATCCTCCCACATCGCCTCGGTCTCCCTCACCTTCCTTTTTCCCTCCACTTCTGACACGTTGATCGTCTCAGCCTCTTTTTTTTTACGCTCCTCCTCTTCATTACGTATGAGCCATCTCAGCACACACTGATCACCTATCTCAAGTCACAATACGCTTGCTACCACACCTCTCTTTGATACTGTCGTTCCTTCACACGTTCAGCTTGCTGCACACTTTACATCATCATCCTCAGGCATTTCATCTCCATCAACTCCATCCTCTTTACAAAATCAAGTCGTAAACAAGTAAGCAAAGTAAACAAATAAGTGAGTTAATAAGTGTTCCATTATCTTATATTTAGGACTCAAGGCTCACATCCATACACTAATCTTCCGGTAATGTACCTCATTACATACTCAACATTGCCCTGAAAGACAGTGTCTTCTCGTACCATCTGGAAGGTACAAAACTGGTCGACTAGTCCAAAACGGAGATTAGCGACTAACGGTCAGGCCCCCCAGAATGGTATAGGACGTAACAAGTGGGGTGCCCCAGGGATCAGTCTTAGGACCAGTTCTCTTTGATATACATATGATGACACTTATGAAGGGCTGCGCTATATCAAACCTCGCAGGCAGCACTAGGCTCAGAAGCAGAGACAACCTCGACAAGAACGGAATGTCTGCAGCTCAAAAATTGACCAGGATAAAAGCTGCTAAGACTTGGCTCACAAGTGGCCAATGAATTTCAGTGTCGATCAAATACAAAGTCTTACATTCCGGCTGTAAATACGAGAAGAAAAGCTACAGTATGAATTCTGCCGACTTACGAAAATGACGTAAAAGATTCGGTCGTAATAACCTCTGATGACCTAAAAGACAAGAAAACAGTTCGCACAAGAAAGTAAAAAAAAAAACGAACAAAACTTTGAGTTTCATAGAGACGCATTTCAACTCGGGTCTAAGAAACTATTTCCCCCATATCTTAAAGTCCACTGGTACGTCCCCACTTTGAATAACGGTATTCAGGTTTGGCTGCCCGGCATATAAGAAAAATGACACAGGATAGAGAGAAGACACAAAGGCGAGCTACGTAAATGATCCCCGGAATTCAGAAGTCATTCCTGGGACTGTCATCTATCAGACCCTAAACTCATTTGGCCTGGAAGAGACAGGCTTAAGAAGTAATTAAAGTCATCCACGGCTTCGATAACTTGATTCACACAGCCGATTAAGGCTAGACCAGTGATCTCATGCGTGGCAGGAAAGGGCTTTATACATGAAGTAATACAGATGAGTTTTTCTTCAAAAAACGGAACTGTTATCTTATGGAATGATTTACCAATACTGTTAACAGTAACAACAGAGATAAATTAAAAAAAAACAGATGACACACGCAACTCACAGTATAACAGAGACGAATTAACTCACAGTATAACAGAGACAAGTTAAAAACAGATGAAACATGCAACTCACAGTATAACTGAGACAAGTTAACTCACAGTATAACAGACAGGTTAAAAACAGATGTCACATGCAACTCACACTATAACAGAGACGAATTAACTCACAGTATAACAGAGACAAGTTAAAAACAGATGACACATGCAACTCACACTATAACAGAGACGAATTAATTCACAGTATAACGGAGATAAGTTAAAAAAAAAAAAACAGCTGACACACGTAATTCACTTCAAGTCCTCGGTCAACATTATTTGACCTTCCGTAGAGACATGACCATTGTCACCGAGGCATCTGTTTACATTATTACTCTTACAACAAGACCCTCTGTTTGTTTCACCTCCCCGTTGCCTCAAAGGGATCCAACGGTCTGTTAGTGTCTGCTCTCGTGCATACGTATTCTCTTTGTGTCCCGGCACATCAGTCCTGGCTGAGGGAGGCATCACGTGATCCCACCCCGGCCCAAACACGTCACAAACAACATCTCTCGGTTTCTTTTGTCTCCAGTTTCTCGAGACATTTCCACAAACGATGACATCCTGACTCCTTCCCTCACCTTCCACTGATGTCAGTATACCAAGACCTTCTTCCTTATGTACCTCACGTTCTACAGGTGAGGACCATGAGTGCTAACACGTCACAATCGGCTCTATATATATATATATATATATATATATATATATATATATATATATATATATATGAGCGGGTGTCTGGAAATCCTCTCTTCTCGTTTTTTTTTTAAATTTTCCAAAAGAAGGAACAGAGAAGGGGGCCAGGTGAGGATATTCCCTCAAAGGCCCAGTCCTCTGTTCTTAACGCTACCTCGCTAACGCGGGAAATGGCGAATAGTATGAAAAGTGTATATATATATATATATATATATATATATATATATATATATATATATATATATATATATATATATATATATATATATATATTCTGAACTTTGGCGCAATTCTTATATTTTGATAATGTGAGGAAAGTCGTTTCATTCTGAGTGTGGTGTATTGTTGTGGTTATCTACAGTGGCCAGGTGTATTGCTGTGGTTAACCACACTGGCCTAATGTATTTATTTGGTTATACACGAAGATCAGTAATTTCGTCAAATTATGTCAAAAACTTGCATGCAATCACGACAGTGAACCACAATATTCACGTTGAATCAATATTCAAGGAAAATGTTTGAATTGTACATAACCGAGTCTCCACTTTCGACTCACACATAATCACTTGCTAGTGGGAATGGGCGGGGTGGGGTGGGATGGATCTTGGAGACAGGTGAGGACAGGTGACGGGAGGTGACGGGCGGCGAGCGCTACCAGCCCCATCTGTCTCTCATAGTTTCAAAAGCAACAGACATACTTTCAAAACAACTTGGCGAAGCGAACAGGAAAATACAATAACAGTACAATATTGCAGGGCTGCATGGCGCCCCGTGCATGTTGTGTGAGGCATAGCCACTAGCGCCGAGAGGAGGCAGAAAAGGACATGGGGAACTGTTGGAAACAGGAGGAGCACTTGGAAGAGGAAGAAGAGGAGGAGGAGGAGGAGGAGGAGGAGGAGGAGGAGGAGGAGGAGGAGGAGGACGACGGACGACGACGACGACGACGACGACGAAGAAGAAGAAGAAGAAGAAGAAGAAGAAGAAGAAGAAGAAGAAGAAGAGGGGGAGAAGGAGGAGGAGGAGGAGGAAAAGAGGCACTCACAGAAAGAGTGGGACGAGAGTAAGGGGAAAGAATGTACGACTAATACTGACATGTTCCTCCCCCCGCGTGAGCAGCGATCTCTTCCCCATGACCCAGCGAGGTCAGGTCACGGCCGCTACAAACACCAGCTGCTACAGTTCATAGTAACCTCTGTGGCCCACGTTACTGCCCCGTCATCTGCCACACTTCACCACCAGACACAAGCGAAATGATAAGACTGAAAAACATAAAACCTTTTTCCTTTTACGAAGACATTCGGGGAAAGCTCGCCAGGTCACCTATAATGCCTTTATCAGTTAGTCATAACGAGGATTCACGTCCACAAGCGCATCCCTCTTACGGCCAACACAATCCTATGCCACAGTGGAACACGAGAACGCAAAATGTTCTGGCAGCTTCCTCTGGTCGTATTCATGCACCGACCTCTCCCAAAACGACCCTCCAGTGCCAGGTGGTATATACCAACACTCATCAGGTCGTGTTTCCATAAACAACCTTCCCAACACGACCCTCTAGAGAGAGAGGGGGTGTCGTCAGACACCTCAGGTCGTAGCCCCACACAGAAACCTTCCCAACACGACCCTCCAGAGAGAGGGGGTGTCGTCAGACACCTCAGGTCGTAGCCCCACACAGAAACCTTCCCAACACGACCCTCCAGAGAGAGGGGGGTGTCGTCAGACACCTCAGGTCGTAGCCCCACACAGAAACCTTCCCAACACGACCCTCCAGAGAGAGGGGGGTGTCGTCAGACACCTCAGGTCGTAGCCCCACACAGAGCGTGTCAGGAGGCGCCTCCCTCCCGTGCCAGGCGCTGGTGTCAGTATCATCATGATCTAAAACTTTGCCCAACCTGCCAACACACCACATCAACACCGCTTCGTTTTTCTCTTCCCTGGAAAAAATATAGTCAAGAAGACAGTTATAAATATATCAATACACCACCGGATATATATATATATATATATATATATATATATATATATATATATATATATATATATATATATATATATATAATTTATTCATTTATTATACTTTGTCGTTGTGTCCCGCGTTAACGAGGTAGCGCAAGGAAACAGACGAAAGAATGGCCCAACCCACCCACATACACATGTATATACATACACGTCCACACACGCACATATACATACCTATACATTTCAACGTTTACATATATATACATACACAGGCATATACATATATATGCATATGTACATAATTCATACTTGCTGCCTTTATTCATTCCGTCGCCACCCCGACACACATGAAATGACAGTTTTCTGTGTTTCCAGGGTCAGCGAGGTAGGGCCAGGAAACAGACGAAGGATGGCCCATCCACTAATAAACACACACACACACACACACACACACACACACACACACACACATATATATATATATATATATATATATATATATATATATATATATATATATATATATATATATATATATATATATATATATCTTTCTTCTTTCATACTATTCGCCATTTCCCGCATTAGCAAGGTAGCGTTAAGAACAGAGGACTGGGCCTCTGAGGGAATATCCTCACCTGGCCTCGTTCTCTGTTCCTTCTTTTGGAAAATCAAAAAAAAACGAGAGGGGAGGATTTCCAGGCCCCCGCTCCCTCCCCTTTTAGTCGCCTTCTACGACACGCAGGGAATACGTGGGAAGTATTCTTTCTCCCCTATCCCCAGGGATAATATATATATATATATATATATATATATATATATATATATATATATATATATATATATATATATATATATATATATTTTTTTTTTTTTTTTTTTTTTTTTGCTTTGTCGCTGTCTCCCTCGTTTGCGAGGTAGCGCAAGGAAACAGACGAAAGAAATGGCCCAACCCACCCCCATACACATGTATATACATACGTCCACACACGCAAATATACATACCTACACAGCTTTCCATGGTTTACCCCAGACGCTTCACATGCCCCGATTCAATCCACCGACAGCACGTCAACCCCGGTATACCACATCGCTCCAATTCACTCTATTCCTTGCCCTCCTTTCACCCTCCTGCATGTTCAGGCCCCGATCACACAAAATCTTTTTCACTCCATCTTTCCACCTCCAATTTGGTCTCCCTCTTCTCTCGTTCCCTCCACCTCCGACACATATATCCTCTTGGTCAATCTTTCCTCACTCATTCTCTCCATGTGCCCAAACCATTTCAAAACACCCTCTTCTGCTCTCTCAACCACGCTCCTTTTATTTCCACACATCTCTCTCACCCTTACGTTACTTACTCGATCAAACCACCTCACACCACACATTGTCCTCAAACATCTCATTTCCAGCACATCCATCCTCCTGCGCACAACTCTATCCATAGCCCACGCCTCGCAACCATACAACATTGTTGGAACCACTATTCCTTCAAACATACCCATTTTTGCTTTCCGAGATAATGTTCTCGACTTCCACACATTCCTCAAGGCTCCCAGAATTTTCGCCCCCTCCCCCACCCTATGATCCACCTCCGCTTCCATGGTTCCATCCGCTGCCAGATCCACTCCCAGATATCTAAAACACTTCACTTCCTCCAGTTTTTCTCCATTCAAACTCACCTCCCAATTGACTTGACCCTCAACCCTACTGTACCTAATAACCTTGCTCTTATTCACATTTACTCTTAACTTTCTTCTTTCACACACTTTACCAAACTCAGTCACCAGCTTCTGCAGTTTCTCACATGAATCAGCCACCAGCGCTGTATCATCAGCGAACAACAACTGACTCACTTCCCAAGCTCTCTCATCCCCAACAGACTTCATACTTGCCCCTCTTTCCAAAACTCCTGCATTCACCTCCCTATATATATATATATATATATATATATATATATATATATATATATATATATATATATATATATACAACCCATAGACGCACATATACATACATATACATATCAACATATACATACATATACATACACAGATATATACATATGTACACATGTACATATTCATATTTGCTTGTCTTCATCCGTTCCCGTCGCTACCCCCGCCACACAGGAAATCCTTCCTCAGAGCGACCCCGGCAACTCGTGTGTGTACACTATAGCGAGACCAGGACCACACGCACCACCCCAGGGTCCAGTCAGCAACAGTTGGTGGTGAGTGTGGGTGTGGGTCTCCGTCTTCCTGCCTGTAAATCCACCGTGGGTGACCCTAACATCCCTTCATCCTTGACCCACCTTCACTGACGCTGAGACACCTACCTCTCTCTCTCTCTCTCTCTCTCTCTCTCTCTCTCTCTCTCTCTCTCTCTCTCTCTCTCAGGCAAGTCATAACGGAGTAGGTTAAGTGGCACTACGGGGGCTCTAAGACTCCCCCGTCCCCCCCGACACGGACCCATGCCTCTCACACACACACACACACACACACACACACACACACGGAAGGGCACACAGTGGATGGAGAGAGAGAGAGAGAGAGAGAGAGAGAGAGAGAGAGAGAGAGAGAGAGAGAGAGAGAGAGAGAGAGAGAGCCATGATATGAGCTGTAGACACACGTGTTGCTGCAGGAATTTATAGTGTCATTCTACACCTCGCAGGAGTCACCCGGGGTCTCTTTTTCGTCAGAAGGAATCGTAAAAGAAATTATAATATCGTGATAAATCGTGGATATAATATATACATATATATATATATATTTTTTTTTCATACCATTCGCCATTTCCCATATTAGCGAGGTAGCGTTAAGAACAGAGGACTGGGCCTTTGAGGGAATATCCTCACATGGCCCCCTTCTCTGTTCCTTCTTTTGGAAAATTTAAAAAAAAAAATATATATATATATATATATATATATATATATATATATATATATATATATATATATATATATATATATATATATAAAACAGGAAAAAAATTTCATAAAACTTTCGAATATTGGAAAAGAAAAATGATGAAATGTCGAGTTTATCGAAAGATACAAAAAATAAAAGTTTTTCTTTCGAGTGTGGCTAGTGAGGCAGTGTCACTCACTTGACCAGTCTCGATGGTGTGTACCTACTGATTCGTACAGCACCGGGGAGCGAGACACGAATAGTAAGGCCTCGTCTCTTGAATATTCCCTATGGTATGACATTCCAAACTCTTGTTATGTTGTTGTCAACACACAGAGTTCTTAATTAATTGATTCATCCAATCATCCACAACGAGAATAGGTGACTATTTTCATTTTGAACTTGTAAGTTTCTTGTTTAATATCCAATCTTGGCTCATCTACGTATGGTTCGAAAAAACCCGTTCATTGTTGATATCATCAAGTGGCTCCGACACTTTAAAAATTAACTGGTCACCCTTTACTTTTCTCTCTTCCATGGTGGACAAATCTAATGGCGTCGTACAGCCTCTTATTACATCTCTGCTCTTAATTCTTTGTTGCTCTCATCTAGATATTTTACTTTAGTTTCTTGTTATTATTCAAGTTTTGTGATCAAACTTTAAAACCATTTTCGAGTTTTGGTTAATACAGGATGTGAGCAGGTGGTTCAGTGTTTCCTCTACCAGGTACCTGAAGGTGGGTCTAACATGTGAGCAGGTGGTTCAGTGTTTCCTCTTCCAGGTACCTGAAGGTGGGTCTAACATGTGAGCAGGTGGTTCAGTGTTTCCTCTTCCAGGTACCTGAAGGTGGGTCTAACATGTGAGCAGGTGGTTCAGTGTTTCCTCTTCCAGGTACCTGAAGGTGGGTCTAACATGTGAGCAGGTGGTTCAGTGTTTCCTCTGCCAGGTACCTGAAGGTGGGTCTAACATGTGAGCAGGTGGTTCAGTGTTTCCTCTGCCAGGTACCTGAAGGTGGGTCTAACATGTGAGCAGGTGGTTCAGTGTTTCCTCTGCCAGGTACCTGAAGGTGGGTCTAACATGTGAGCAGGTGGTTCAGTGTTTCCTCTACCAGGTACCTGAAGGTGGGTCTAACATGTGAGCAGGTGGTTCAGTGTTTCCTCTGCCAGGTACCTGAAGGTGGGTCTAACATGTGAGCAGGTGGTTCAGTGTTTCCTCTTCCAGGTACCTGAAGGTGGGTCTAACATGTGAGCAGGTGGTTCAGTGTTTCCTCTACCAGGTACCTGAAGGTGGGTCTGACATGTGACAGAAGACTGTTTACTTTGCTGTTCTCCTGAGGTGGGGTTCTGGCGAAGGGTTAGGCATAATGTCCACACCCAAGTCCCTCTCACAGTCTACTGATCATACTTATATCGATGCACTTCGTCACTGTGTTCCATCCTCATTACATCTCTAATTCTTACCTTCTTTGCTACGATCTTTGTATATTTGCTCTGTTTCTTTTTCTTTTTACAGAAATCTTTGCAGGACTATAGGATATCAAAACCATGACATAATCCTTCCTTTTAAAGTTCCCCTTCTCATTATGAGCAGTTTAAATAAATCATCCATCAACATCTTAAACTAATTGTTTATAAAGAGTTATTCTCCACCTCCACCTCCCTCCTTTGTCTAAGTTCTCCCTCCTCTTCATCATCTAATCATTTGGACTTTATCAACTTCCACGTCTCTGGGTTTTCCTAACATCTCCATTTTCACCACCATTCACTGCTTCTGAGTACCCTCTCTTTTTCCCTCAACCTTCCATTAAACAAACCAAAAAAAAAACAAAAAAACTTCCCTGATTTTCTCGTCTCTAACAGTGCATACATAAACCTTCCTACAGCTTCAGTAGTACTTTACTATTTCCCCTGTGTTTGTTGTTTGTCTATTCGCATATCTCTGTTCCTCAGCAACAGTCAGTAATCCTCCGATTCCCTCTGTCATCTCCAGTATCTGCTCATGTTTCCCGCTTCCTACTGTCCACGGTGTCTTGTCTCCATCTTATGGGCATTTCCTTTTGTCGATATAGCGGCAACACCTGACCTACGACGCTCCCCATATTTCATCTTCCATTTGATGGCACTTTTCACGATGTTTCATTTGAGTCCTTTCTTTTCTTAGTTTCTTCATTCATCTATTGTACCTCCAGATCCTGTTTGTCTTTTACTGCTAACAAAATCCCCATCTTTAAGGCCTCAGTGGATTTAACCCTCTAGTGATTTTCTCCCTCTATGGCACACCATGATGACAATATCTTTAGCTGGCCATCTTCTAACATATCTAGTTACAATTAGTCTTGATTTTTCTATTTTCTATATTTCTGCAGTAGATGCCTGGTCTAGCTTGGCTCTGGCGTTCTACTGAACATGCCCCCAAGTCTATAGTTTCAATACGGCAGGCGATGGGAAGCCTGACACTACATTGCAGTTCAACGCTGTTCACTTTCTTTCATTTCTGAACGTTCACAGCCAAGCTCACGAAAACATCTGTGAAGGGAGCCACAGACCAGCCAGCGAACAAGTCTGCGAAGGTGCGTACTGCTGGCAGTGGCCAAGAACTCTTCCCCACGTACACTACAAACCCATCATCACGCCATGACTTGACATCACACTTAAGGCGATTTTTAATCCCTCTTCAGCGTCACATGGAAGATCCTTAGTATCACCTTCCAGGTCTACCACAATGACACGATACAGTCCGGACCCCCCCGGTGCATCGCCAGCACGTCAGGAGCAGGGATCTCCGCTGGGTGTTAAGGCCACAGGGCTTCCCCGGGACATAAATATTTCAGCGCCACACCAGGTGTTTGAGGCGGCCGACCGTGCCTCCAGACGCTGGACAAAGGAGCTCTTGGTTGAACAATGAAGATTAATCGGTGATCGTGATTCCGATAATCCCTGCCAGTCAGCAGGTCTGGCTTGGAGGTCCGTGTGGAGTGATCAGTAGAGAGCTGGGGGCAGCCTCTCCCATCCAGTGATGGTAGGGCTGGGGGCAGCCTCTCCCACCCAGTGATGGTAGGGCTGGGGGCAGCCTCTCCCACCCAGTGATGGTAGGGCTGGGGGCAGCCTCTCCCACCCAGTGATGGTAGGGCTGGGGGCAGCCTCTCCCATCCAGTGATGGTAGGGCTGGGGGCAGCCTCTCCCACCCAGTGATGGTAGGGCTGGGGGCAGCCTCTCCCACCCAGTGATGGTAGGGCTGGGGGCAGCCTCTCCCACCCAGTGATGGTAGGGCTGGGGGCAGCCTCTCCCACCCAGTGATGGTAGGGCTGGGGGCAGCCTCTCCCATCCAGTGATGGTAGAGCTGGGGGCAGCCTCTCCCACCCAGTGATGGTAGGGCTGGGGGCAGCCTCTCCCATCCAGTGATGGTAGGGCTGGGGGCAGCCTCTCCCACCCAGTGATGGTAGGGCTGGGGGCAGCCTCTCCCACCCAGTGATGGTAGGGCTGGGGGCAGCCTCTCCCACCCAGTGATGGTAGGGCTGGGGGCAGTCTCTCCCACCCAGTGATGGTAGGGCTGGGGGCAGCCTCCCACCCAGTGATGGTAGGGCTGGGTGCTGCCTCTCCCACCAAGTGATGGTAGGGCTGGGGGCAGCCTCTCCCACCCAGTGATGGTAGGGCTGGGGGCAGCCTCTCCCACCCAGTGATGGTAGGGCTGGGGGCAGCCTCTCCCATCCAGTGATGGTAGGGCTGGGGGCAGTCTCTCCCATCCAGTGATGGTAGGGCTGGGGGCAGCCTCTCCCACCCAGTGATGGTAGGGCTGGGGGCAGCCTCTCCCACCCAGTGATGGTAGGGCTGGGGGCAGCCTCTCCCACCCAGTGATGGTAGGGCTGGGGGCTGCCTCTCCCACCCAGTGATGGTAGGGCTGGGGGCAGCCTCTCCCACCCAGTGATGGTAGGGCTGGGGGCAGCCTCTCCCACCCAGTGATGGTAGGGCTGGGGGCAGCCTCTCCCACCCAGTGATGGTAGGGCTGGGGGCTGCCTCTCCCACCCAGTGATGGTAGGGCTGAGGGCTACCTCTCCCACCCAGTGATGGTAGGGCTGGGGGCTGCCTCTCCCACCCAGTGATGGTAGGGCTGAGGGCTGCCTCTCCCACCCAGTGATGGTAGGGCTGGGGGCAGCCTCTCCCACCCAGTGATGGTAGGGCTGAGGGCTGCCTCTCCCACCCAGTGATGGTAGGGCTGGGGGCTGCCTCTCCCATCCAGTGATGGTAGGGCTGAGGGCTGCCTCTCCCACCCAGTGATGGTAGGGCTGGGGGCAGCCTCTCCCACCCAGTGATGGTAGGGCTGAGGGCTGCCTCTCCCATCCAGTGATGGTAGGGCTGAGGGCTGCCTCTCCCATCCAGTGATGGTAGGGCTGGGGGCTGCCTCTCCCACCCAGTGATGTTAGGGCTGGGGGCAGCCTCTCCCACCCAGTGATGGTAGGGCTGGGGGCTGCCTCTCCCACCCAGTGATGGTAGGGCTGAGGGCTGCCTCTCCCACCCAGTGATGGTAGGGCTGGGGGCTGCCTCTCCCACCCAGTGATGGTAGGGCTGGGGGCAGCCTCTCCCACCCAGTGATGGTAGGGCTGAGGGCTGCCTCTCCCATCCAGTGATGGTAGGGCTGGGGGCAGCCTCTCCCACCCAGTGATGGTAGGGCTGGGGGCAGCCTCTCCCATCCAGTGATGGTAGGGCTGGGGGCAGCCTCTCCCACCCAGTGATGGTAGGGCTGGGGGCTGCCTCTCCCACCCAGTGATGGTAGGGCTGGGGGCAGCCTCTCCCACCCAGTGATGTTAGTGCTGGGGGCAGCCTCTCCCACCCAGTGATGGTAGGGCTGAGGGCTGCCTCTCCCACCCAGTGATGGTAGGGCTGGGGGCTGCCTCTCCACCCAGTGATGGTAGGGCTGGGGGCTGCCTCTCCCACCCAGTGATGTTAGTGATGGGGACAATAAGTCAGGATATTACTCCTGGATGTTTACATCAGACCTGACAATGACGAACATGTTACAGGTGTGTACCACCGCCCTGCGAAGGTGGCTGAATGCACACTTAGTACAGGGACGCACTCCTCCCTGGGCTACACACCTCACACCAGCTGTTCTTCTTGATGTCTCCTCCATCACAAATCATTAAGTTCTAAAACAATCTTAAAATAAACATCGGATTCTCAAACTCTTCTATTTATAAATAAATAAGAAAGTTCTCACAAACCAGACTTTCCTGCACACCCTGTTAACGGTCAGTGTTCTGTTACAGCCAAATGACACCTACATACCACGTAGACGTGAGGGAACTAAGGGAAATGTAGATGTGTAGAAATTTAGCTGAGCCTCATTATCTACCACGGGAAACGTAATCAACTTAACTATACACTGTGAGGAACATCATCATGGCTCACAACACTGGCCCTATGCAATGCAACGACGTACATTGTCAATTCTCAGTTCTCAAGCCCCGCTGAAGGTCGCGAACTTCAGAATACTGGGCATCATATATCGGTATGACCAGCCAAACCCTCAGCTGACGCCTCACAACAACAAGAAGGATCAATGGACCTATGTATGCACGAGGGAACGTTTCGATCCTCCTCCTCCTCCTCCTCCTGGCTCGATACCCCTCCACCACCACCAAAACACTGAAGTATTGCGACACTCAGCCACGACTACACGTCATATAGAAAGCCACTGACTTCCAGGAAAACGAAAACGCATCGTGAACCATCAAATTAGAGAGTCAGACCAACACTCTCCTCTAATCATCAGGCAAAGAGACCGCCGGCAGTGGACACGGGTCTCACGGGACGCAAGTTGACCCACCATCACCACCAAACATTGCCTTATACTGAGGGTCACTCCACCCAGCCTGCGTCCCGAACCTTCATAAGATGGTGCCTGTGTCAGTCCAGTGTTCTGTACGGTTCTTAATCCCTTCATCTTCCTCGTACTGAAGGAGTTGGAATGTATAAATCCTGTTGTTGTCGATTGCTCAGTGGAAGATCGTTGTTTATATCAGCTGATAGTGCTCTCTGGTGACGAGATTTTCACACACGACACTGCAGCGTGAGTGACGAGTGAGTGGAGTGGACTGCCATAGTGAGTGTACCTCCCACAGGGGAGAACTTTTGAGCTTTATTTCTCTCCAAGTCTCGGGTGGCGCAGAGACGCTTTCTTCACAGAAAATGAGGGAATATAACGAAGACGTTAGCAAGCTCACTCACTCCTTTACCTTGCTGGACGCCGCACCACCACCACCGTATTCCGCCGCGATCCTCTTGATTGCCCCCCTCCCCAAGTCTCCCGCTCCTTCTTCCCATATTCTATTACAGTTCTATTCGCTGCCGCTCTACTCCAACATATATACGAAACCTTCCCGAGTGTTGGTCACTTCTCCTCACCATATGTGTTTGCTCGATCCACTTATGCATTCCTTCAGCCCCCTCGCCACCTTGATAGGGGTCCATACCTGTCTCCGTACACAAAAATTACATTCGATGTCCCATCATGATGGTGTGAGGGGGGCCTTAAAAACATTCAGAACGGTACTGGTTAACATTCACGAGCTAAAGGTATAAAAAAAACCAGACCTACGTGAAGCTGGCGTCTTTGTGTTCCCTACCTGGGCCAATCAGTCACGTTCAACGAAGGCAAGTACAGACGGCACAGGGGCGTTGCATGGGCAGTGGTGCCATGTGGGAGTGAGTGTGGTGCACGACGCAATGGTGGACGTTCCTTGGGAAACTAACACAGGCAACCAACTGAGAATGCTCATCAGTGTAAACAGAGATACACAGTTTACAGTGGAAGAGGAGGAGGAGGAGGAGGAGGAGGAAGAGGAGGTCACGGTAAACTGCCGCTTTTAGATAAGTGAGTATGGAGGTCTGACCATGGTGTAGGGTTCTCAGTGTACAGTAGAAGCGTCAAAGAAAAAGTATTTTGTTCGTTATCTGTCGACCCATAACGAAAGAACGAGGTCAGGAGTAACATCCGGGTTCTTTTTGGGGGGGACATCTGGAATATGGCGTAAAGTGTGCTTGAAGCAAGGGAACAGATATGTCACCGAGGAGTTCATAAAATTATGTCACCCTGAAGGTTCATCAATCAAACGTACGGAAAACGTCCACAACATAATGGAAAGGCGCAGAGGGAATGTAGAAAGCAACACAGTGGTAAACAAGAGGTGTGTCTGTGTGTATATATATATATATATATATATATATATATATATATATATATATATATATATATATATATATATATATATATATATATATATTTTTTTTTTTTTTTTTTTTTTTTTCTTTTTTTCAAGGTATGAACAAAATGCTCACAAAGTAAGGGAAGATATAGTGATACTTCGTCTGGGGTGATGATAGGTGTTACACTGAGAGTAAAAGGTATTATATGCATGCATGAGGACTGCGCGCACCTTGTGCTGCACGTTCTGCTACGTTCCATGGGGGAAGTGGGCGAGACATGGTCATAAAGATGACACACATCATCACAGGACAGCGAATGTGCGTGTTGTCCTCCACGTAGACTGGCATGAACACCAAACGACCTGGCAGGGCAAGGGCTGAAGCAACGCACAAAATAATTGAGGAAACGAATGCGAATCGTATTAGAAGAGGCCCATATATATGCTCACAACTGACCAACAACAAGGATGGTTTCAAGCGTTGGACCAGACCAGTAGCGAAAATAACTCTTAAAATAGAATGTGGGGAAGAGGCAAGACACCAGGTGGGGGCGGGTTCCAGACTACAGGAGAGGAACGCTGTGCGGAGTCCAGCGAGGTGAAGGAGTGTGCCTGCGGGCATAGTCTTGTGTCGACATTTTACTCATTTTCTCTGAAGATGGTTTCTGAGGAAGCTGAACTTTTTTTTTGAAGGAAAAAAGCTCTCGCTTGTGTTCACTCACCATCCCATTCCGTACGTACTCCAGTATCATCTGCACGGGATGATACGAAACATGGACGCATCTCTGTCGCCCGTGCTTTCCCCACCGCAAAAATTCAAAGTTTGTTCAGCTGTGATGTTCAGAGGTTACTACACTGTGTTGTACTCTTATTCAGTACTGAGTTATACGTTACTGGCTGAGGATAAGTTAGGCACGTACCTCAAAACGTCCCAGATTACGAGAAAGAAACATGGTAAACACTGGATATTCAACGTACATTCATTCTGTGCCTCTGCAAGACAGGAAAGAACAATGAGAAACTAATGAGTACCAAATGTGTGTGTTGATCTCTTAACAGAATACACAGATACGTACACTACAGAGAGAGAGAGAGAGAGAGAGAGAGAGAGAGAGAGAGAGAGAGAGAGAGAGAGAGAGAGAGAGAGAGAGAAGAGAGGAGGACCACTAGGTCACCATGAGAAGTACTACCGTCCTGGCCTGCGAATGCTGAAGCGGAACCTGGACAACTAACTGTACACTCCCCGGGACAGGATTGTTTCTCTTACTCTGAGTCATTAACACACGACACGGCTCGTCTCATCTCTCCCCCCCAGGACTTGCACTGTGAACCTTTCCTACCCAATCTTATTTTCCCCTGTCTTCAGATCCCTCCGCTTCCCCTCACTCCTCTCGCCATAAACAGTTAGATACACAACACACGCGATCGAGTCCAACACGCTTCATCCCGGCAACCTGGGGTGTGGGGATGATTCCCTCAGTCCCGTTGTCACTGCTGCCTGCGGCAGGGTGGGCTCAAGACAGCAGCAGTGCCAGCCCCCCAAGTAAGACCCTGCCCATCTCATACACTTAATCCTATTCTAAGATTCGTTTGAACAACACGCGCGGCCCTCACCCTCATTTGTTTTCCCCCACGTTGCCCACCCTCTAGCCGGTGCCTCTCGCATCACCCGCTCTCTCTCTCAAAAGAGACTCAACCGCCTCATTCTATATTCATTATTCCCTTCCTCACTTCCCTCATAATCTTCACCGACAATTTCACCTTAAGAGAGGAACCTGTTATCTCCAACATCAAAAGGCTGTCCCCCCATCTCTTGTGAACCACGACTCGCGTCATCTTTACGTTTATAACCGACTCAAGATTTGTCATAACAACTCCCAGTGTGTCCTTTCATTTCGCCAACTGATCTCTTAACCCTACACACACACACACACATTCTTCCCCTCTCAAGATTCTCGTTGTGACACCCTCTCCTTCCTCAGGCTAAGGTCTTCTCCCCGGGAGCTTCCGACATACCCAAGAGGGAATGAATGAACACATACACCCCTCCTTAACCCCATCCCATCCAGACAGATGGCAGTAGGGTTGAAATCCCGGTATTTTCTGTTGTTAATGTCGCCCGCGACTGGTTCAACTTCATCACACCTCTCTAAACGTCTCTTACCTACCGTGCCTCTCCCTTCCACCTGCACCCTCTACAGTTAGTATTGGATCCCTGCCAGTGTTCAGTGGACTAGCGAGAAACCATTTTTCAGTGTCCTGGGTTGATGCTTCTGTTATTGCTCAGCTTACAGCGGGGTTATTGTTGTAGAGACAGAGGCACAGATCTTCTCTTTCCCTCTGGTCTATCTCTCCTTCCCAACTGTCGTTCAACAATCCTTGTCCTGAGGCCATTCGGGTGAGAGTCCTCGTTTAGCTAACCTGGGGGAACATTTCCTTCCTCGAGTGCACATTCGTCTTTTCATCTCTGTCCGACATCCTTGGAAATGTGCAGTACACCAGACGACGTGCTCCTCCACCCACAGGAAGAAAGAGAGAGACACACAACTTCTCCTCGTGTCTTTCTGGTCCATAATTCAAAAACACATCACCAGCCTCTCAAACCCTTCCCTTTCATTCGTCTGTTACCACCGCACTGCTACACCCGTCAGTCTCCGCCCTGGCAACTCTACCATTACGTGGCTCCCCATACTCTCAACCCCTGCGACCGTGTCTCTCACTGACCCTACGCCCTTCCCTGATAATCTCTTTCCGCAAAGTTCAGAAGTGTCATTATCTCTTTGGACCCAAGGTGAGGCAGATGGCATCCCGCCTTGTCTTGTGATGGGTCATGCCTCGGAACCTGCACCCGTACTTACCCCTCACCTCTGCCTCCACCTACAATACACACAATATGTCCTACTTAAGAACACTGAGGTACACCTTGTCCAAGCGAAGGATCGCCCGTTTGGCCTCTTCCGTCTATCGTCCAGTTGCTCTGACCAACTACCTCCGCGTCTTCCTTTTCCTCAAGTATCCTGGCTGCCACAGTCGTGCTTCTCGTCCTGAGTGTGGCTTCACAAGGCGAGATCCACTGTTGATATGTTATCCTGTTTCTTCCTAACCTATGGCCACTCTCTCTCTCTCTCTCTCTCTCTCTCTCTCTCTCTCTCTCTCTCTCTCTCTCTCTCTCTCTCTCCCAGGAGCCTAAGGGATCCTGCCTTCTAGCCCTCGATACCTGAGAAGCTTCTGACACAGTGTGGTACAGGGTTTGATCTCTGTTTCCTTCTCTTGGCATTCTTTGTTTTCTTATATCTAGCCTCCAGCTGTCTCTATGATCATTAATGGTTCAACTTCTTCCTCTTTCCCTATCAAGACCTGTGGCCATCAACTCTGTCTCCCACAATATTCCTCTTTTTCTTTTTTCTATGATTTCTTTCTTCAATATGTGACCAAAAAGACTCGTATCCTAATAACTTAATATTACATTCCCTAACTTCTTTCGAATCCGCTCCTCCTTCCTTTGCTCGTATGATCCTCATCACAACTGCCTCTTATTGTGAATTCTGGAATCCACAGATCCTTCTAATGTGATTGGCGTAACCTAATTATACTTAATGCCTTTCCAACCTCCCTTTTTCCCATTCCTGTCAAACCTCCTCACAATTTTTCCCATCTTTCTGCAATGGTTCTGTTGTTTCGCCTCGTGCCACGCAACAGACACCACACTTGGTATCACCGTAACATCTAGTCAGTCCTGGAAACCTTATATCACACGTCCATAGTCTGCGTCTAAGAAACTCGGCGTCTTTTGGCAACGGGCAAAAACTCCGTTGTGAGCAGTAGCTCCGATTATACAAGTCACTGATTCGCCCGTGCACGGAGTACTGCTCTCACATACGAGGAGGTTCTGGCTCTACATACTTACTTAAAAGAGTCGACTTTTACAACTCTCGACCTAACAAGTCTCCCAGTCTGACCTTAAAGCTTAACCCACCGTCCATACCCCGCTGTGTTGGTTCTCCCTGCTTAACCCACCTTCCATACCCCGCTGTGTTGGTTCTCCCTGCTTAACCCACCTTCCATACCCCGCTGTGTTGGTTCTCCCTGCTTAACCCACCTTCCATACCCCGCTGTGTTGGTTCTCCCTGCTTAACCCACCTTCCATACCTCACTGTGTTGGTTCTCCCTGCTTAACCCACCTTCCATACCCCGCTGTGTTGGTTCTCCCTGCTTAACCCACCTTCCATACCCCGCAGTGTTGGTTCTCCCTGCTTAACCCACCTTCCATACCCCGCTGTGTTGGTTCTCCCTGCTTAACCCACCTTCCATACCCCGCAGTGTTGGTTCTCCCTGCTTAACCCACCTTCCATACCCCGCTGTGTTGGTTCTCCCTGCTTAACCCACCTTCCATACCCCGCTGTGTTGGTTCTCCCTGCTTAACCCACCTTCCATACCCCGCTGTGTTGGTTCTCCCTGCTTAACCCACCTTCCATACCCCGCTGTGTTGGTTCTCCCTGCTTAACCCACCTTCCATACCCCGCTGTGTTGGTTCTCCCTGCTTAACCCACCGTCCATATCCCACTGTGCTGTTTCTCCCTGCTTAACCCACCTTCCATACCCCGCTGTGTTGGTTCTCCCTGCTTAACCCACCGTCCATATCCCACTGTGCTGTTTCTCCCTGCTTAACCCACCTTCCATACCTCGCTGTGTTGGTTCTCCCTGCTTAACCCACCTTCCATACCTCGCTGTGTTGGTTCTCCCTGCTTAACCCACCTTCCATACCCCGCAGTGTTGGTTCTCCCTGCTTAACCCACCTTCTTTCCCTCATTTTCCCGATTTATCCTCCCATGAATTGTTTGCCTGTGTGTACCTCTCGCCGTGAGCTAGACCATGGAACACTCGGCAAGCTAACACACCGCGTGCTAGCTGTGTGGACTCGGACGACTCCAGAGCGGGCCCATGTAACATCTGTTTCTTCCCCCTACTCTGCTAAACTTAGCAAGTCTTATCTTCTCAGCTCTCCACTCTCCTCTACGACCAGCACTCTGTAACAAAGCAAGAACTCCACTGCCTCTTAAACTCCTCCGATTATTTCTCCTCTTGCCTCGCTACGCTTAAAGCCCGGCCTCGAAGTAGAACTCTGGACCTCAGCTTGGAACGCACGAAACCATGAAACACGTAGCTGCGTTCACAGGCTCAGACGACCGTCCCTTCAGAGAATTGGGTTGTCCTCCAGATGATCAAGTCCTCCTCCAGAGAGTCGTTCTCCTGGGGACTGTGTTGTCCTCCAGATGGACTGGGCTGTCCCTCAGAAGATTAGGTTGTCCTACAGAGCTTTGTGTTGTCCTTCAGAGGGCCGGGTTGTCCTCCAGGAAATTGCATTTTCCTCCAGATGACTGGGCTGACCTCTAGAGGATCATGTTGTTCTCCAGATGATTGGGTTGTCCTCAAGATGATTGGGTTGTCCTCCAGATGACTGGGGTGTCCTCAAGATGATGGGGTTGTCCTCCAGAGAACTGGGATGTCCTCAAAATGACTGGGTTGGCCTCCAGATGACTGGTGGGTTGTCCTCAAGATGATTGGGTTATTCTCCAGAGGACTGGTAGGTTGTCCTCCAGATGACTGGTAGGTTGTCCTCCAGATGACTAGTGGGTTGTCCTCGAGATGACTGGTACGTTGTCCTCGAGATGACTAGTGGGTTGTCCTCAAGATGATTGGTAGGTTGTCCTCCAGATGACTGGTAGGTTGTCCTCCAGATGACTAGTAGGTTGTCCTCAAGATGACTGGTAGGTTGTCCTCCAGATGACTAGTGGGTTGTCCTCAAGATGACTGGTAGGTTGTCCTCCATATGACCGGTGGGTTTGTCCTCAAGATGAGTGGTAGGTTGTCCTCCAGATGACTAGTGGGTTGTCCTCAAGATGACTGGTTGGTTGTCCTCAAGATGACTGGTAGGTTGTCCTCCAGATGACTGGTAGGTTGTCCTCCCCATGACTAGTGGGTTGTCCTCAAGATGACTGGTAGGCTGTCCTCCAGATGACTAGTGGGTTGTCCTTCAGACGACCATGTTCTCCATAAAGAAACACACCGACGTCGATGGAAAGACAAGCAAAAAGGCACCCCATTTGCTCGGTGGAAAACTACGGAAATATTAAGAAGTGACGAAAATAAACAATAAACCACTTGGCAACAGACACAGTACCAGGCGACATACGCTACTGGTTCATGACCCGCAGGCTCAGCCAATCACAGGCCTTCACAGAAGCCTTGTGGTGAGGCGGGAGCCAATCGGACGACCACGACACATCCCCCTTGTTGCTCGACTGAATATTATCTTGTCTCTGGACCCTGGACAAATGCTAATACTGCCTCTGCTAAGTGAAACAATCTTCAAAAACGTCTACAAATGGGACTAACCAAAGTCGTTCTCCCGTGCGTCATACAGCCAGCGAAAGAAATTCAGCAGGGAATACTCTCAGAAAAATATTGAAACTTGGGAGGTACGAGGATGGATGAGATCATGACTCTCTAAGACTGTACTTCGGAATTTCACGACACCATTACTGAACATAATTGTTTCTTAGTGAACTCAGCCAGCCCCACCATCTACCTACAATAATAAGATCGCAACCGATATTAAAAAGACGATGATAAAAGATTCATCTGTCGGAGTCCATAATAGATTACCTTTACAGTTCAGATAAATAGAATCTTATATATTTATAGATGACTCAAGAATATCTAACGTGCCTGTGACGTCAATAGAAGGAGACACAGTTATCAAGGCCACCACGTCTGCCCATAGACGCAGTCATGGGGGAGAACAGATAACATGAAAGAACAATGTTTTCAAGAATAAATCTAAAGTCGTTTATGCACTGTCTTATGCTTAACTTCACTGTCGTCCATTCCTGGCAACGTCTGCAGAGAATACAATGTGTCATGTGTTACTTCGCAACTGAAGGACAGCGTAATCTGTCTTCAATGCCACTGATATCTTAATGATTTCTTTCAATCAATTTAATAATGGGGGGGTAATAACAAGTAGTGGTGATGTGAGGAGATGGAGTGAGTATTTTCAAAGTTTGTTGAATGTGTTTGATGATAGAGTGGCAGATATAGAGTGTTTTGGTCGAGGTGGTGTGCGAAGTGAGAGGGTCAGGGAGAATGGTTTGGTAAACAGAGAAGAGGTAGTGAAAGCTTTGCGGAAGATGGAAGCAGGCAAGGCGGCGGGTTTGGATGGTATTGCAGTGGAATTTATTAAAACAAGGGGTGACTGTGTTGTTGACATTGGTGAGGATATTCAATGTATGTATGGCTTATGGTGAAGTGCCTGAGAATTGGTGGAATGAATGCATAGTACCACTGTACAAAGGTATAAGTTTGTTGAGTAAGCCTGGGAAATTATATGGGAGGGTATTGATTGAAAGGGTGAAGGCATGTACAGAGCATCAGACCGAGGAAGAGCAGTGTGGTTTCAGAATATATATATATATATATATATATATATATATATATATATATATATATATATATATTATATATATATATATATATATATATTACATTGAAATATAATATATATACAAATTGCATTAAAACAATACATATTTACAAATTAAAATATAACATATAGCTATAAATTACATTAAAATATAATATATATATATATATATATATATATATATATATATATATATATATATATATATATATATATTCAAAAATTACATTAAAATCTAATATATATTCACAATATATCAAAATATATGCATTTGCGAATTACATTAACATCTAATATACATTTACATATCAAAGTAAAATCTAGTGTATATCTATAAATTACATTAAAATCTAATACATATATTTACAAATTACATGAAAATCTAACATACATTTACAAATTACATTAAAATCTAATATACATCTACAAATTACCCCAGACGCTTCATATACCCAGGTTCAATCCATTGATAGCACGTCGACCGTGGTATACTACATCGTTCCAATTCACTCCATTCCTTGCACGCCTTTCACCCTCCTGTACGTTCAGACCCCGATCGCTCAAAATCTTTTTCACTCCATCCTTCCACCTCCAATTTAGTCTCCCACTTCTCCTCGTTCCCTCCACCTCTGACACATATATCTTCTTTGTCAATCTTTCCTCATTCATTAAAATCAAATATATATCTTATATATATATATATATATATATATATATATATATATATACATATATATATATATATATATATATATATATATATAAATCTTATATATATATATATATATATATATATATATATATATATTTTTTTTTTTTTTTTTTTTTTTTTATACTTTGTCGCTGTCTCCCGCGTATTGCGAGGTAGCGCAAGGAAACAGACGAAAGAAATGGCCCAACCCCCCCCATACACATGTACATACACACGTCCACACACACAAATATACATACCTACACAGCTTTCCATGGTTTACCCCGGACGCTTCACATGCCTTG
This sequence comes from Panulirus ornatus, assembly GCF_036320965.1. Classification (NCBI taxonomy): domain Eukaryota; kingdom Metazoa; phylum Arthropoda; class Malacostraca; order Decapoda; family Palinuridae; genus Panulirus; species Panulirus ornatus. Next base: position 55,969,264 of record NC_092242.1, read on the forward strand.
ATTCAATCCACTGACAGCACGTCAACCCCTGTATACCACATCGCTCCAATTCACTCTATTCCTTGCCCTCCTTTCACCCTCCTGCATGTTCAGGCCCCGATCACACAAAATCTTTTTCACTCCATCTTTCCACCTCCAATTTGGTCTCCCTCTTCTCCTCGTTCCCTCCACCTCCGACACATATATCCTCTTGGTCAATCTTTCCTCACTCATTCTCTCCATGTGCCCAAACCATTTTAAAACACTCTCTTCTGCTCTCTCAACCACGCTCTTTTTATTTCCACACCTCTCTCTTACCCTTACGTTACTTACTCGATCAAACCACCTCACACCACACATTGTCCTCAAACATCTCATTTCCAGCACATCCATCCTCCTGCGCACAACTCTATCCATAGCCCACGCCTCGCAACCATACAACATTGTTGGAACTACTATTCCTTCAAACATACCCATTTTTGCTTTCCGGGATAATGTTCTCGACTTCCACACATTTTTCAAGGCTCCCAAAATTTTCGCCCCCTCCCCCACCCTATGATCCACTTCCGCTTCCATGGTTCCATCCGCTGACAGATCCACTCCCAGATATCTAAAACACTTCACTTCCTCCAGTTTTTCACCATTCAAACTCACCTCCCAATTGACTTGACCCTCAGCCCTACTGTACCTAATAACCTTGCTCTTATTCACATTTACTCTTAACTTTCTTCTTCCACACACTTTACCAAACTCCGTCACCAGCTTCTGCAGTTTCTCACATGAATCCGCCACCAGCGCTGTATCATCAGCGAACAACAACTGACTCACTTCCCAAGCTCTCTCATCCCCAACAGACTTCATACTTGCCCCTCTTTCCAAGACTCTTGCATTTACCTCCCTAACAACCCCATCCATAAACAAATTAAACAACCATGGAGACATCACACACCCCTGCCGCAAACCTACATTCACTGAGAACCAATCACTTTCCTCTCTTCCTACACGTACACATGCCTTACATCCTCGATAAAAACTTTTCACTGCTTCTAACAACTTGCCTCCCACACCAAATATTCTTAATACCTTCCACAGAGCATCTCTATCAACTCTATCATATGCCTTCTCCAGATCCATAAATGCTACATACAAATCCATTTGCTTTTCTAAGTATTTCTCACATACATTCTTCAAAGCAAACACCTGATCCACACATCCTCTACCACTTCTGAAACCACACTGCTCTTCCCCAATCTGATGCTCTGTACATGCCTTCACCCTCTCAATCAATACCCTCCCATATAATTTACCAGGAATACTCAACAAACTTATACCTCTGTAATTTGAGCACTCACTCTTATCCCCTTTGCCTTTGTACAATGGCACTATGCACGCATTCCGCCAATCCTCAGGCACCTCACCATGAGTCATACATACATTAAATAACCTTACCAACCAGTCAACAATACAGTCACCCCCTTTTTTAATAAATTCCACTGCAATACCATCCAAACCTGCTGCCTTGCCGGCTTTCATCTTCCGCAAAGCTTTTACTACCTCTTCTCTGTTTACCAAATCATTTTCCCTAACCCTCTCACTTTGCACACCACCTCGACCCAAACACCCTATATCTGCCACTCTGTCATCAGACACATTCAACAAACCTTCAAAATACTCATTCCATCTCCTTCTCACATCACCACTACTTGTTATCACCTCCCCATTTACGCCCTTCACTGAAGTTCCCATTTGCTCCCTTGTCTTACGCACCCTATTTACCTCCTTCCAGAACATCTTTTTATTCTCCCTAAAATTTACTGATAGTCTCTCACCCCAACTCTCATTTGCCCTTTTTTTCACCTCTTGCACCTTTCTCTTGACCTCCTGTCTCTTTCTTTTATACTTCTCCCACTCAATTGCATTTTTTCCCTGCAAAAATCGTCCAAATGCCTCTCTCTTCTCTTTCACTAATACTCTTACTTCTTCATCCCACCACTCACTACCCTTTCTAAACAGCCCACCTCCCACTCTTCTCATGCCACAAGCATCTTTTGCGCAATCCATCACTGATTCCCTAAATACATCCCATTCCTCCCCCACTCCCCTTACTTCCATTGTTCTCACCTTTTTCCATTCTGTACACAGTCTCTCCTGATACTTCTTCACACAGGTCTCCTTCCCAAGCTCACTTACTCTCACCACCTTCTTCACCCCAACATTATATATATATATATATACACATATTATATATATATATATATATATATATATATATATATATATATATATATATATATATATATATATATATATATCACATTGAAATCTAATGTATATATACTAATTACCAGTGTTAATGTCATCCATCTTAAGATACAGGATTCTTGATAATTGTGGTACCACAATGTACATCTCTTGCAATCTTCACACATACGACACTGTCATGAAGGTGAACTGTGCTGGACTGGGGTAGTGATCATGACTGGTAGTGGTGGAGCACCAGCTAGGGGTAGTGATCACGGCTGTAGTGGAGATGGTGGAGGATCTGTGGAGCTCATGTGACAGAGACAAGTCTGGCCTCAGGTGGAGCACAGCGGCCACAGAGGCGTAACCATCACACCACGAACACAAGGCTCACGTGGACAGCCACACACAGCACGGTCCACAGCATCATGAGAGGAGAGCAGCACACACAGCACGGTCCACAGCATCATGAGAGGAGAGCAGCACACACACTGCACGGTCCACAGCATCATGAGAGGAGAGCAGCACACACACTGCACGGTCCACAGCATCATGAGAGGAGAGCAGCACACACACAGCACGGTCCACAGCATCATGAGAGGAGAGCAGCACACACACAGCACGGTCCACAGCATCATGAGAGGTGGTAATACGCAGCAGGAGCAGCAACACAGCAGACATCCTCGGTTCACCACAGACCCCCGTGTTGTTATAAGTCACTGAGCACCACAACACTTCAATGGTAACCATCATAACACGAGCGTACATAGCAGAGACATGTTCTCATGTGTTCCTCCTACATCTCCGTGTGCGTGTGTGTGTGTGTGTGTGTGTGTGTGTGTGTGTGTGTGTGTGTGAGAGAGAGAGAGAGAGAATGCGTTCTGTAATCACCTATGCGTACGTAATGTGTGGGGATGGAGTCTGACAGTGGCTGGGGTCCCCCCATCTCTTGAGCCATCTGTACCACCACACAACTTCTCACACCGCCCGTGTGTTGTCCACAATAAACCACGTCTTCTGACACCCTGCTTCACTCATCCGCTACTCTCATACAACACAACCTCTTCTTTACATCTTTATTTAACACTACCTTGCGTAAAATCACGTCATTGTCAGCGTGTTCCATCCCTTTCAAAAAGAAAAAAAAATTACATTTGTGATCACGTTACCCCTTACTCTTCTCTCTTCCAAGGCAGGTAAATTCAAAATTCAGGCCTTTACATTTATAACCCAGCCTTCTACATCCTGGTACTATCTTGACTGCCCTCCTCTGAACCCTTCTCTCATCGCTCTTTGCTCTTCGCTCGGCGCGGTGACCTGGGAGGCATATTCCAGCTCTGGCCTCTTTGTTAAGGATATGAACACCTTGCTTAAGACTTGCTTATCCATTATACTGGAGAGCTCTACTGACATTGGCCAGAATACAGACCGTCTCGTCTGTTGTGAGATCCTCCGAGTGTGTGTGTGTGTGTGTGTGTGTGTGTGTGTGTGTGTGTGTTGGAGGGGGGGACTCTGGTATAACAAGCAGATGATATCATAATTTGAAGTCCTTCTCACACACACACAATCCCGAGCCTCATCTCCTGCTGGATGATGATCATACTGAGGGCTTCGTGCCCTCCATCCCAGCCACATCGCCTGACCTCTGATGCTCGCGATGGGTTGCATCAGACGTGTATATCAAACCAAGTATGGAGTCTGTCAGGGTCCCCTTGTACGTATAGGTAATCATACCCGGCATTCATTTCCCTCGCGACCTTTACAATGTGTGTGTGTGTGTGTGTGTGTGTGTGTGTGTGTGTGTGTGTGTGTGTGGTAGAGGGAAGTGCAGACGCCTATTCCTACAGAACAGTGAGTGAGGCAGCTCTACACACGCGACATCTCCTCAGCTTTCATCAGACATAGAACATTATAAACTCAGGTATGGTCAAGTGGTTTTTTTTTTTTGGGGGGGGGGTGGAGAGGATTCGAACCCGCTAATACCATGTCCCATCCTTTTTTCCCCCCAAGCGTTACATAACAATAAAATATGATCTGATCCTGTATAACCGTGTACAAACATTCATGCGTCAGTGACATTATCAATTCGACTCCTTTATTCAACTCGTGGTAACCTCAAACGTGTCCTTCTCTACACATATGGTTTTGGAACGTATTTGGGCGTACAATGAGAAAACTAAAATGAAATGTCTGAATGTGAGAAAAGGATACAATAAGTGAAGTCTCTCCGATGAAGCAGAAAAAAGAAAATTGTCTGTGGTTTACTGCGTGACATAGAATAAGTCCTTCACTCCTGTGAGGCACAGTCCGGGTCTGACCTGCAGCTATGACCTGTAGCATGTGAGGCACAGTCCGGGACTGACCTGCATCTGTGACCTGTTGCTCATGGTGTGACCTGTGAGGCACAGTCCGGGACTGACCTGCATCTGTGACCTGTTGCTCATGGTGTGACCTGTGAGGCACAGTCCGGGACTGACCTGCAGCTGTGACCTGTTGCTCATGGTGTGACCTGTGAGGCACAGTCCGGGACTGACCTGCAGCTGTGACCTGTTGCTCATGGTGTGACCTGTGAGGCACAGTCCGGGTCTGGCCCGCAGCTCAGTTTGTCTTGGAGCTGAGACGCCTGGCTGCCCGGGAGCTGAGATGAGTGTCAGTGAGTAGTGAGTGACCGGATGTTGTCATGAGATCAAGGAACTCTTTAAGCTGCTCATCAGACCTAAACAGGGACCTCTCTGTCACCTGGTGGCAGTGGTCCAGCTCGTACGACCAGTGGTCTGTCTGGCAACACCTTGGTGTTACACACACACACACACAGGCGTCCACACTTGTTGGGTCCTGGTCTGAGCTGGGGTTGAACACTTGCCCAAGGACTAACGAGCCCCTGGTCTGAGCTGGGGTTGACCACTTAGCCCGAGACTAACGAGCCCCTGGTCTGAGCTGTGGTTGACCACTTGCCCCGAGACTAACGAGCCCCTGGTCTGAGCTGGGGTTGACCACTTATCCCGAGACTAACGAGCCCTTAGTCTGAGCTGTGGTTAACCACTTGTCCTTTAAGCTAACTACCGTACAGTTGTGGAGGCCTACCTGTCGCTACACCACACTGCGCTGCTTACCTGTAGCTGAGGTGACTGGTGAACCAATTGGCGCCCTCCTCGCCTGGCTGGTCGAACGACTGGTTGTAGAGGGATGCCAGGTCCGCCGTGGCGATCTGGCCCTCCCTCCTGAAGGCGTACGACCCGAACACTTCCCTGTGGTCTGCTCTCCCCGCTTCCTCGGCCGACTTGGGCCCCAGAGGGACGCGGAACTCCCCCCTCAGGAAAGCCACCGCTGAGGAAGTTATGGTCGGTTCGTTCTCCATCACCGCGCGCACGAGGGCATAGAAAACGTGGGGAGGGTAGGCAGGGTCCAGGCCCTCCGGAACCGAGACAAACAGGTTGTTGAGCAGGTTAGCGATGTGGAGGGCCGCCCTCAACCCGTCCTGGAACTTGGCCAGCTTGTCAGGAGGGATGGCCACGTTGAGCGACCTGTGCGTACAGGCGTCTGCCGTGCTCGCCTGCCCAGTGTCACCGCCGACCTTGCCACCGCCGCCGCCGGCGTCACCGTCGGGTGTGTCCTGCTCCACGCCCAGGAGCTGGAGTACCCGCGTCAGCTGGCGGTCTCGGGCCGCGACCTGAGCCTCGTGCTGTAGCGGGTCCTCCTCGTCCGCAAGTCCTGCCCTCGTCATCCACAGGCACGCCCACGCCACCGCCCACACCCGCATCCCGGCTCCTAACATCTCGGGCTCACTCTACACACTGGCAGACATAGTCACGTCACGGTAATGTAGAAGGGAGTAGCGAACACCGCGGGGCGATCTCAGGAGGTCATCATCATCATCCGTACGGCAGCCACGGGTGGGTCAACTGTGGTCACGCTCCCGTCCCAGGTCACACGACCGGTGACCCCACGTCACGGGTAAGTCAGTACTGGGTCTTCTGTGTTTGGTCGACGTATCTACCACACCCTCACCTGGGCTGCCTCAGTCAGGTCCTCACCCTCCGCACGACCGACACGCAAACTTTGAATGTGTTACGATCATCAACTGGTTTGCTGGGACAAGTTCGCTAAGATGAGGCGTAGGAGGAGGAGGAGCAGGAACGCGCGCCCTTAGGAATCCGGAACAGTCAATTGTCCAAGACGCTTGCTACGATATCTCAGGAGACAACGACCGTGACAAGACTGCCGTAGGACTCCCGTGAGACGTGAGACTTCAAAGACAACAACAGTAGCAGCACCTGCAGGAGGAGGAGGAGGAGGAGGAGGAGGGGGATGACAAAGACCAACACTTTATTATGTTTACTTTCGCTCAGTTGTGTTCAGAGAGCGCGAGTGCCCCTCCCGGTGTGGCAAGAGCAACCAGAGGTCGTCACCTCCAGCTGGCCGACGCGGGAGCCGATGCCGGCGATACTTCGACTCTTCACGTCGAGTCGTTGATTTTGTTGTGGCGATGGTGAGGGAGCGATGCACGTGGCCACACGCACAAGGTCGGAGAGCAACTGGAGGGGACAGAGCTGCGTAGGACCACTAGGCTGCCGCGCACACTCCCTCCCTCCCCTCCATTACTACCATCTCGCCACTATACCTCCCTCCACTCCACCAACACTACTACTGCCTCCACACACACACACACACACACACACACACACGCTACCGCCTCCTCCAACACCAACTTATGCAACACTCCCTCACTTTAGCCAGTTGTTATACCAACAGCATCACACCATCACCTCTATCACTGCACACCACCACATAACATAAACTCCAACATAATACACCACCACATGTCATAAACTCCATCACTACACACCACCACATAAATAAACTCCAACACACCACCACATGTCATAAACTCCATCACTACACACCACCACATAAATAAACTCCAACCACCACCACATGTCATAAACTCCATCACCACAAACCACCACATAACATAAACTCCAACATAACACACCACCACATGTCATAAGCTCCATCACCACACACCACCACATAATATAAACTCCAACATAACACACCACCACATGTCATAAACTCCATCATCACACACCATAACCTCCAACACAACACTCCACCACACACCATCATCTACATCGCCGCCACACACCTCCGCCAGCACACACCGATCGTGTGAGGTCTGCCACCAAACCCACCAGTAGTGTGAGGTCTGCCACCACACCCACCAGTAGTGTGAGGTCTGCCACCACACCACCAGTAGTGTGAGGTCTGCCACCACACCACCAGTAGTGTGAGGTCTGCCACCACACCACCAGTAGTGTGAGGTCTGCCACCACACCACCAGTAGTGTGAGGTCTGCCACCACACCACCAGTAGTGTGAGGTCTGCCACCACACCCACCAGTAGTGTGAGGTCTGCCACCACACCCACCAGTAGTGTGAGGTCTGCCACCACACCACCAGTAGTGTGAGGTCTGCCACCACACCACCAGTAGTGTGAGGTCTGCCACCACACCACCAGTAGTGTGAGGTCTGCCACCACACCACCAGTAGTGTGAGGTCTGCCACCACACCACCAGTAGTGTGAGGTCTGCCACCACACCACCAGTAGTGTGAGGTCTGCCACCACACCACCAGTAGTGTGAGGTCTGCCACCACACCACCAGTAGTGTGAGGTCTGCCACCACACCCACCAGTAGTGTGAGGTCTGCCACTACACCACCAGTAGTGTGAGGTCTGCCACTACACCACCAGTAGTGTGAGGTCTGCCACTACACCACCAGTAGTGTGAGGTCTGCCACTACACCACCAGTAGTGTGAGGTCTGCCACTACACCCACCAGTAGTGTGAGGTCTGCCACTACACCACCAGTAGTGTGAGGTCTGCCACTACAACACCAGTAGTGTGAGGTCTGCCACCACACCACCAGTAGTGTGAGGTCTGCCACTACACCACCAGTAGTGTGAGGTCTGCCACTACAACACCAGTAGTGTGAGGTCTGCCACCACACCACCAGTAGTGTGAGGTCTGCCACCACACCACCAGTAGTGTGAGGTCTGCCACCACACCCACCAGTAGTGTGAGGTCTGCCACTACACCACCAGTAGTGTGAGGTCTGCCACTACACGACCGCTACCACAAGAACGGTCTTGAGTTTGGACACGACGGCAAAATCTCAATACCTGCCAACGACACGCAGGTACGTTAGTACACCCCCAACAGAAGCGACTATTTCATGGTCAGAAAAATGAGATAAATTGATGAAACCGTCAGAGACACAGCAGATGTGTCGACTACAAACATATACAAAACAATGCACTTTTGAGACAAAAAAATATTGAACAGTAATGGAAAATATTCGATCAACCTTGATCACATGAAGACGACGACCTTGATATGACAGTCACAAATAACCTAAGTTACACAGAGCACTGCGTATGTACTTACAACGTCTCTAACACAGGGACACTGGCCAGAGCACTGGAAGGTAGACAAGGCAGTGGCAAACAGTGGGTCTTCGTCCTGCCACACTGCTGACGGTCGGTCTATCATGAAATCCCCGAGCATTTTCAAGTCCAGTTTAGCACAAGACTCCTACTCACGCACGCTGGAGCTACGCAGGATGCAGAATAAGGCCTTGCGATTCGCAACAACCGAAAAATACCTCTGTATTAAAAAAAAAATCTACGAACACCATGAACGACTAAAGGTAACACCCACTTGCAACCTGCTTAAGACATGCAGCACAAAAGGTGTGAGAGAAACAAGAAGACAACGATGGTAAACCTTGACAACAGTACACACCTGGGACAGCCTTGGTTCCCTCTGAGCCTCAAAGTACTAAGAGAGAGAGGCGCTCCAGCTAGGTCCACCGATGTACTACATAATGAACTTTTAAAATTTTGCTTTGCTACTTTCCCTTCCCCCAACCAACATGCAACATAATCATCCTGGAATCCTCCCCTGCCGCTTTTTACTTTTCCAAAGAAAGGAACAGAGAAGGGGGCCAAGTGAGGATATTCCCTCTAAGGCTCAGTCCTCTGTTCTTAACGCTACCTCGCAAATCCGGGAAATGGCGAATATGGAGGAAAAAAGAAAAAAAAAAAAAAAAAATATATATATATATATATATATATATATATATATATATATATATATATATATATATATATATATATATATAAAATACGTATACAGCAAATCACTTACACACCTCAGTAAATCTTACATCATACACCTATACACCGAACTCTTTCATCCATTTCTAAACTAAAGTTCCTCTCCAACTACCTCCTTCCCCCCCTTGCCCGCAGCACTCAACTGAATTAAAAAATTCTGGCCATGTCTCATCTATACTCGTGATGGCTGCATCACCACCCCACCAGCCCAGGACGCACACTACCTCGGTACTATTATTATCCCTCAATCCTCCCTCCAAGGATCATATTCCTTTACAATGAATCATACTAAAGCTATTCCACTGCCTGAGGCGGAGCCCAGTATGTTCGCTGGCCCGATAGAGAAGAATCGTCAGCTACTCCCAATAATCTTAGTAACTGTATCATCTTTCCTCAAGAAAACTTTAACTTCATCAGAACGAGAGATCCTGTCTCTCTCTCTCAGCCTGACAGACATGATGTACATGGTCGTCGGCCACGTTCATGGACCATCAACAGCTGTATTTAGGAAGTGTCGGGCATGAGTTAACGAGACTGTACAGCGAAAAACCGCCGGTGCTGCTGAAGCAACCTTGGGTCACCTGGAGCAGTGTCTGTGTCTCTGTATCATTTAGCAGACGAACGAGCCGTTCGTGGAGAGAGAGAGAGAGAGAGAGAGAGAGAGAGAGAGAGAGAGAGAGAGAGCACGCACTTTCCCCGTTCGCCACTTCGTACCTTGATGAAGACCCTCCTTCATAATGGCTCCTCTGGATACACGTGACGCATCGTTAACGCAACTACGTTTCGCTTAACTAATCCAACTCGCTCACTCCGCTTATGTCTGGAGCACTGTATGCCTCAGCCACATACATGTGCCAGGGTATGTGGTTCAGTTCCCCCAAGAGCCTGGCGTGATTTAGAATTTTCTTCTCTTTTTTTTTTTCGGCTCGACCTGTTTCCTGCTTACTCCTGTACCTCAGCCGAGAGCAGACCGACCCCCCCTCCATACCTCACAAGTGACACACCGAGAACGACTGGCTACCTTACCAGCGTCCATCCAGCCCACCTGGTCACACCACCGATGGTCCTGAGTTAAATTCAACAAAACATCGATATTTGGTTATGTCACTGCTCGTGAACTTTCACTTTTAAAGTGATGAGAAAATATACATATATATATATGAAAGGCGAGGCGAAGAAACAACCCAAGATACGAGCACATTCACCTTGAAATTTTGCTGGGTAAGTGAGCAAGTTTTTAGACACGCTGACGTATGCTAACTTCTACCAAGCCTAGTATCGTGTGCTGGGCCGACCCCAAACTTGTCTCCTTCCTCCCTCACACCACCATCTGACCTGCGCCACCTCCCAGTAAATATTGCAAGGCGTGTAAACAACAACGGTGACCACCACGTATTTAAAAAACAAATCTGTATATCATAAAATCACACATTCAAAAAATATGAAGAATGAACAAATTCAAACATCAACTGAGCTAAAAAAGAAAAAAATACTCGTAACAGTGATAAACTTCGTAAACTCTTTGGAAAACCCATACGCATTGGTCTACACACACACACACACAAACACACACACAAACACATGTAAAAAAAAAAAAAAATTCCAAAAGAAGGAACAGAGAAGGGGGCCAGGTGAGGATATTCCCTCAAAGGCCCAGTTCTCTGTTCTTAACGCTACCTCGCTAACGCGGGAAATGGCGAATAGTTTGAAAGAAAGAAAAGAATATATATATATACATATATATATATATATATATATATATATATATATATATATATATATATATATATATATATATATATGATATTAAGATGCACAAAAGTATGAGGTTAACATTCCCAGTCTGCTGTCCCCTGCAACCTATGAGAAAACAAACCCTAAGATGCTGCATAAGCCACCAGCTTTGCAACAGAAAACGGAGCGTCAATAATACATGGTTTCATTTCCTGTTGCCGCGGGGACCATCAAGAAACATGACACGGGTTCTATTTTCTCCCCTGCCCCTCGAGCCGTTGTTAGAGGTCAAGTCGGTCACCTCTGGCATCATCGTTGACACTAAAGATTTTAAAACATATCCTGGCCAAGATATTATCATGCAAAGATGTGGCACAGGGAACAATGAATGATGGGACTATGTCAGCAGGCTGTGGTACCAATGAACAAAACTGGAAATAGCTGTAGATTCAACTGGAGGCTCAGCTCCTTGTTATAAATCCAGTTTAACATCCAACACACTGCCCATCCACCAGTTTAATCATCCTACTTAGGAGTAGGTGAGGCAACACAGACAGGCCGAGCCAGCCGACAGTTATAGTCCCCATCTGATACACCTAAGACTCTACATGGGCATGGCTAGTGACGAAAGTCAGCAAAGAACCATCTCATGTATATGGATAATTCTAACATATAGTGCAACTTGAGATATAACAAAACAATCAGTTGTAATGAACTGCTTCAGCCAACGTGAATCTTGGCTGGTCAGAGAGTTTTCCACAGGCTCGAGATTCACTTTCATGTCTCGGTTACGTATGAGGCTTCAATCACTTATTCCTACGACAATACATCTTATACAGCAGCATAGTAACCAAATGAATATGAACAAGAACCTGATTTCAAGGCGCCGGACCGAAGCAGTGATATGAAGTCTCCATGATACTGTCTTGTATACCATGAACTAGTTGCTCTTACCACATGTAGCAATGCACAGATACAAAGCCTAGCCCTACCGAATTAGATTATTCTATGCGCGAACGATCATGATATTCTAACACACCGCGATAACTGTGACTGAAATCAGTGACACGACAGAATAATTTGAATAAGCTTGAGACGTACAGATCCACGGACATAGCAGAGCGTAAATAATTCATAGGGTGACAGGAGAGAGAGAGAGAGAGAGAGAGAGAGAGAGAGAGAGAGAGAGAGAGAGAGAGAGAGAGAGGGGTGGCAGTGCAATGGGTAATCACCCTTAAAAGCTGAACCTAAAATAAAGTCCAACTCGGAGCAATCAACCTCATACAGGATATAGTTCTATATATGGCCGCCTCTACCTCAAGACGAAAAATATGGCCAATGACACTTGTACTGGTGACCCATCTGCATTCTTGCCACACCTTACAGGCTTCTATTTTTCCCAATATTGACTGAAAAGTATACGTGGGGATGTCAAGAACACATGTATGATGTCTTTGCCCTCATGTTATTTTTGAAGCTCTGTCACTCATACATTAATAAGTATTACTGGTAAAAATCGTCAGCAATCATAATTGTTTGGGACAAAAATACCTACAGAATACGACGTTATGTCTCTCAGTATGCCAGGAAATCTCATACGCCTGGAAGCGGTGCAGTATAAATTAAAGGGAGCACAGCAATTGTACACAATATCTCATCAAGTTGAGCGGAATATTCTTAATTAAAAAAACATGTTCTAGTTAATCGTCATAACAAAAAGTTTCATCTAAATACTCAAAAACTAACTTTATTGTGTGCGGAAAAAATATATATAATTGAAACTGCCAGTGTGACGGCACTTGAGATAACTCACTTAAATACTGTAATTATGAAACTGGAACCACTCTATTTAGGGGAACATATAACACGAACTTTATGCTGCAATAACTTTACACACTACATATTCAAAATAGAAAGCAATTCATTCCCTCGTATTTTCCGATGATGTTACAGGACTCTGCTTGTTCATGGTTACACAGCGACTTGAAGTCATCCCCATCGTGGCTGAATGAACCTCATCCAGGAACTTCTCGATCTAAAAAGGGTCCATCATTCCTCTGCTCCTGATTGGGGCGCAGCCTTGAAGCTGCGACAGCCCCTTAAAAGGGGTCTTGGACTTGTACAATACTTGATCTTTTTTTGAGTCTAGTACACTAGTTTAGCCAATCCTCTCCAACCACATGTAAATTGTTCTAAATAAGCTTTTTCTAATATACAGGGAAAGAACATTACTTATCAAAAGACAGACAAACAACAGGACGGAAATGTTGTGTTACTGGTTTTCATGTAAAAATTACAGCATTTCTCAACCACTGTTTAATACAAGTATTCGGAAGACAGGAATACTGAGTGCAATTTACCAGTTCAGCTCCGCACTGAACTTATGAATAGCATTTCGACCTGCACTACGGTATACGACTGTGGCAACAGCATAAAATTTGAGAAGCGTAATTTGGTGCATTATATATCATAATACTATATCAAATACGAAGACAGTATTGAGGATTATGATTACCAAGGAAAGTTACGTAGATGTACGCGAAACAGTTGTAAAGCATCAATATAAATCTATGGAAACCTTACCTAATTTTCCCGTTAACTCCGATCTAACTTAATTCTAAATACCGTAGTCGAAATATACCTTACACTCATCGCAGAGCATCCCACTAACCGTCAACTGACACACCAACAAACTGACGACCAAGCGACTACGCCATTCGCGCCATCGCCCACCCTTATCCCAACGAAGAAGCAGCTGAACACAATATTTTTTTGACATATCATAGTATCCTAAAAGTCTAGGCTACTGTTGAAAGTGAGTTGGGATTTTCTGAGGTTTTGTTGTATTTTCCCTGAAGTTTTTCCTTTGTTTTTTGTTTTTAAGTTGATTATATCCATCCAAACGACGTCTCCCAGATAAAAGCTCTCATTAAACAGAGAAACAAGCTCAGACAAAACCACTCGCTATCATCAAATTGCTAAAAGTAAACCCAAACTTTAGACAATGATCACTTTTAATCTTCACCTTGACAGAATGCAATGTCCCACGTCATACTCCGCTTCTTTTATGCTGTCCTCGATACATTACCTTTCCTGAACTATGTAATCCCCATTCTGTACAATGTACTGATGTGTTTCTACATTGAAGTCTGTCCTTAGTTTTCGTCAACGTATGTGAAAAAATACAGCATGAAGTACAACAGCAACCCAGCAAAATGATACCCGAATGAAGAAACAGATCCTTTACCAGCCGATAGACGACTTAAACTTACTAAATTTAGAAAAGAGAAGGTTAATTGGTGTTTTAATACAGGCTTTCAGAATTAACAAAGGCTCTAATAATCTCGATCGAAGCAGATACTTAAACGCTATAATCATTTGATGTTCGAATAACGGACGCAAAACATGGCCAAGTGCTTAACTACGAATGAGGCGAGGTACTTCTTCTTCAACAGGATTGTTGACATATGTCTAACCAATCAGAGTAGCTAAAAGAAGCACCATAGATTCTCTTAAGGACACACTTGATTAAATCGCTTCCAATTCATGACTGGTCTTCAATGCAACCACTCATTTACATATAAAAGTACTTCTCATTAAATCCTCTATACGCTATTCTCCTCTTACTAAACTAACCTCTAAGTTTCTGATCACTTCCACTATAATAAAGAGCTTCTAAAGACCCAAATGGTTTGTTCTTGTTCGAATTTCTTTAATATCACTTTATATTCATAACTTTGGTTCGAAGCGTAGCCAAACTGGCAGTTCATTACCAATGGACTTAAAATGAATAGATTATCTCACAAAAGACTTCACCACCAGTCTTACATATTTACCATAATATATCTGGTAAAATCATCAAAAGGATATAAATTCTGAAGTTGAGTTTCCCAAAACCAAAGCTAAAGTGATCAACAGAATGTGTCCAAAAACATCAAAACAATTAATTGTGCAGACATCTTGTGCAGTCCTGGGCCAGGATTTGAAGGAGTCAACTGATTTTATGTAATATATCACTATGGAAGAAGCAGATGATCTACATATCTTTTCATTGATTCTTACGAACTTAGATGAGACTGCAAATGGAAATATTTACGTCATACCACAACAATGTTGACAACTTTTACGTAAACTTTTCTAATCAACTATATCAATTTAATTCATACATATTGTAACTTCGCTTCTATGCTTGAACAAATCTGATCAACCAGCAATCACTAACTAGTAAAATAAAACAACTGTATGACTGAAAATGTGTCACAAGTGAGAGCATAAGGTTTAAATATGTCGTAATAAGATGATCATCTGCCACTTCACAAGTCGAACATCTATGGGCAAATGCTGTAATATTACACCTCAGATACAGTAAACATCCAAACAACACTTTATATCCTTAACATGCATGACGTAATTATTAGCTGTAACTCCTGCGTCAACAAATGTTTATATGTCATGTATGATGTATATAATACGACAGTTCATGAAGTACTTATCTAATCATTCTATCGCTGAAAGTTATGGCTAATTAATAACGATAACAATTATTCGCCTTACCTTAACAGGACGAACAGAAGGCTGGTTCCACAGCATGTAAAAGTGTCCAGCATTTAAAATGAGTAACATACACTGGCCTTTGACTGGGGTATGTCTTGCCCATGCCATGTCGGTCAGTATGGAAGTAACATAACAATAATATTCACAAAGGTTAACAAATTCTTATGTTCACAGTTCACTTGTCACACAACATACCTTGCCACTGAGATGTAAACACTGGCGACGTTCCACCTTCAGGGATGAGACTCAGACAAATGAAGTAGTACACTAAGGAAACGAAACTTCATCTCATTCGAACGATGGCAAGTGTCTCTTCCCGCCAAGGACCATGAACAAGGCACTAGCTCAAAGACGATCATAGAAAACGGTGGAATTGATCATAACAAAGAACGTTCATATGACTTGGGATGACTAATATTATATTACTCTTATGGCTAGTGACTAATATTATATTACTCTTATGGCTAGTGATATTGTTCTGCAGTGCAAGCATGACTGATATTATATTACTCTCATGGATATTGAGTGATATTCTTCTGCAGTGCTAGTTTAGCGTTCAGATAATACGTTAACACCTACGAGCATTATAGCTGATAGAACAATATCAAAGAAGGCTTTAAACATCACGTAAAAAATGGATAAATTTGGAGTTAGTTAATGTGTAAGTAGTTGATACACTTGTTAATCATCAGTAGAGTCTGAAAACCTCACCTAGTAGCCTAAATCATAGTGGAAATATACTAGGATTAAATATGTTTGGTGCTGGAACTCGCATGTGCTCATCCATGGGTATGACGAACATATGTCTACGAGAATATCAACAATTAAGATAACTCTTGACTGCTAGGTGAAGTTTTCATAGGTTTTATTCATTCTTACACGTGCACTGCCTCTCTTTACTTTTAAGCCACATTCTATCACTACCCACTATCACCTTATCTAATAACTCTCACTGCAATATAATGCTCCAAATATGTTCTGTATCTGTTGTTATATTCTTTACTATTCTCTGCAAGTAAATATTCCATATCATTCAAAGGTTAAGCAGATGCGTAACTGAACCTTTCTTCTGTAGTGATGGTTGTGTGGAAATGGTAATAATACCACGAAGGCTTAGAATTTCTTTTTAACATCCTCTGAAGGTAGGACAAGTATGTAGCTTATACTCTATGGTAGTAGTAATTTACTATAGAAAAAAATTAGTTATAGACATCTATATGCTGTATTTCTACAATGGATAATGTACTCAACTTATCCTACCAGATGTTATCTTCGTGATCTTCCTCTTTAGCCTGAGTCTTATGATATCACTCTACTGAAGATAAAGTAATATAAGAACAGTAAAATATTACCAAAATTCAAAGAACTTGACACAGCTCTATAGAGAGTATACCATATTTGCATGTAACGTTTCATGTACACACCATGTACACACAACACTTGCTATACGTGACTGATAAAAAGACCTATATAGAAATGTAGGATAACAAACAGACTTAAATAATAAGAAGGTTGGCGCGTGTCAGACCGTAAACACTGCAGACAACTCTTGAAGGCTGCTGGCTCCATGTCAATACTGATGACCTTGAACACAGACCAACAAGACTGGACGGTCGTTTGGTTGGTTGTTTGAGTTTTAGGCCTATCAGCTGCCAGGGACATTAAGGCCGTCTAACGATAGTTTTAAGACCCTTTCTGTACATGAGGCTTTTCAAATACTACAGCAAGAACACGTCATATGTTTCGACACTGGTCATCGGCAAAGCAAGTTGAGGTTAGCCGCAAATCGTTTATTTTTTCATCTATTTATTTATTCTATATCTTTTGGTGCACTTTTGTTTTGATATTAATAATTAGTTTCAAAAATTGTGGAACTGTTCCAGTGATATGGATTTGTATGGCCGTAATGACACGTAATAATCCATGTTTAGAGCAGTCAGTAAGTACTAGATGGCTAGGCTTAGTTAACATTGCTTCAATGACAAATGTCGTTTGTAATGGGTTAACATTTAGCACTCAGTCTTCACTTGTAGAAATCTTGATTACAATTTGACTGCTTCAGATTTTCAGTTGCATGAGTGAGATTTGTCATGCTAGAAAGTTTTCTTTTTTTATTGATTCAATTCCAGGCAGACTCTCTCTTGTTACAAGCGGCCACTTTCAACAAAATATTAAGTTGGTCGGTAAAAGTTTTGAGAACAGTGACGGTGCCAGAAGTTGCCCTGAAAAGTTTATTGTTTTACGTTGGCGTTGGTTGGGTGGTTTCCTTCCTGCAGAATAGGACCATTGTTAATATAGCGATTCTCAAAAACCCACCCATTGTGCCACGTTGATTGCTGAGGTAGCTTACATCCTCTTTTATCCAGATTCGTCCAGGTTTTCTCCAGACGTAGAAATGTATATTTGACGAGCAAGTTACGGTATCTACCCAGAATCACAGCGGTCTATATAGTTTCTGAGTCCAGCGTACACTCGAGAGTCTGTTTTCGTAATTTGTTTGGATATATAATATCTACCCTATCTTAACGATCGTAAGCTGTTGTTCGTCTTTAATCCTAACAACCACAGCTGCGGCTGGAACAAGAGTGAACGCCAGTAAACGATTATCCATAAAAGCAATACCCGAGTGTACAGTGTACACTAGTGCTAGGGTAAGGCAGAGACCCTGACAGTGACTTCCCTTTTCAGTGATAACAGTTGCCCATCATCAGATGTTTTCTACACTGATGCGCGGCCTTTACCTTGAACGATTCGCGTCGAATTCCACACACTAGCCTCAGCCGCGACCAAAGACAGTGAGGGACAGTGGCCTCAGAGCTTTGTTGAGGAGGTGTAGCACTAGTCGAGGCCATGTTGACTGAAAGATGAGATAACCTGTATGTAAGATATTCTCTCCAGGAATATCTAGTGGAAAACACTGGCTTTGCCCCCCACCTGCCACTACCCTTACGTTCTTCGTCCCAGGTCCTCCTCGACCGACCAGAGACTACCACCATAGGCATCAAGTTCAAGCTCCTCAGGGAGTTTGTTGATATAGACTCTCGAAAGTTCAAAGATGATAAGAAGAGAGGAAGATACAGGAAGCGAGGGAACTTTATTATCATTCTGCGATGAGAGAAGGTATCATAACGACTAATCTCCCGCCACTCCACACAGACATTAGTGAAAGAAGCAGACAATCGCATGCTGGGGGGGGTCTTGGTATCAGAGGCCGGTACACATGCAACCACTCACAAGAACAGTGGCCGAAATAATGCCTGTAGAAGGCAGCAGAGGGAGAGGGGTGGCTGACGAGAGGTGATGGCAGAAAAGCTGAACAAAGAGGACTCTTGAATCCACTGTAGCTTGAACAGAAGTGGAAGAGGAGTTATCACAGACATGGTGGGCGGTACACATTATGCATTAGCAACGTTGTGTATGATTCATAGGGTTTCTCTGTACAGAGCATAAAGCAACCTTAGGTAAGAAAAAAAGGCCAACTTTAAGATGGTCACTCGAAAAAGGAGACTTTCTTTTTCGTATGAGAACAAAGACGAAATGAACGACGTTTACCAGCACAAACTGCCTTGGTAGAACTCGCCTCCCAGGAGATGCAGGGTGACTCCAGTCAGGTGCCTAGTTGCGAGGTCTGTCCAGCACCTTTGCTTGTGTCTCACCCACGTATGTACGTACCACCATACTTGCGATCTTAACCTTTAACTCTTGACCACATAATCAATCTAGAACTACCGCACTTTTATATTACGAGAGGTGGATGACTGGAGTAGTGACTGAGGACTTGGTTCATGAAGACAGCATGCATGAAGTTAACAAGTGGTATGACAGTGGAGAATGTTCAAGAGATGGGGGCTCTGTGAGTGTAAAACTCTCTCCCCATACAGTACAATAGGTATTCACATATATGGTCCCACCGAATGAGGTGTGTGTATGTACACACATTTAACCACTTGATGTTACAGGGAAATGCTGTACGGAGGCATTCACCTAGTGACCACTAGCAATCTCTTCTTACCCTGTAAGGTTAAGGATACACAGACACTCATCAATTAAGGATCTTCCTTAGCCAATGTTCTCGATGAACTCATATATGTGATCTGGATAATGAATACATCGTCAATGGTGTTCCTTTTATTGATAACATTAACACAATCTGTGTTGGAATATTTTTTGTACTTTTTGTCAATGCTCATGCATTTTTTTGGTATTTTTATTGCTTGCAAAGTTTATGGGTAAATGTAGGTATGTACAAGGTGAGGGCAGGTCCACGGAGCTCAGTCATCGTCAAAATCCACGAGACGAAACAGTCCCTTTACCATCATCAAGACACTTTTAGCTTCGCTAGATCTCTGTACTCACAGCTACAGTTGGTGGCCTCCTAACAGGTACCATACCACTGACTGATAATAAATTATTATTACACGAGATATGCATCACTGCTTAAAGCTTCCGATGACGTGTCAGGGACCGAGGCGTTGTCCATGATCAGGCAGCAGTCGTCAACAGGTGGTTGGGGTTGGGGGGTTATGATCGTAGTCAATATCACAGGTAAGCTGTTCATACACTCGCACAGTACATGGTAATGAACACAGACGATCAACATGTAAAAAAGAAAATTTTTGTGTTTATATATTTTTTTCTCGTGTGTTTTTAATAGTTACTGGTGAAAAGGTTCGTCGATGAAGGAGAAGAAGTCGGTGTCATCCATGATGGGTTCATCGCCCATGTAACTGGTCAAGTCATCACCACAGCTCAGACACTCACACTCCTGTATGTTCTTATACACAGGGGTGAAGGACACGCCCGTGTCGCATCTCAGCTGCACTCGGATGTTCTCATACTTCGACGGCTTACAACAGTAACAGGTGGATACGTGCGTCGCTTGTCGTCCTGCAGGAAGAAGCACCAACGATAAAAGCCTGATTCGTAAAAGAGGATCGTAAGAATCTTGATGCTAACTGTGTGGCTGGTATGCATCACCGAGTAGAAACCAAATGATTAACCCAACTCCCATCAACACTGTCCAACAACAATACCCCTGGGGAACATATGGTCAATCTCTGTCCTCTTTTGTTTATATACAACAGCTTCCTTGCCAACCAGTCATTGGTGTAGTCACTCTTTACATCATTTAAAGCTCACAATTCACAGTGTCACTAAACGTAGTAAAATAGACAGCAGACAATGCCATACACACAGAAGATAACACCATGAAGAGAAGGAAAACTTGACCATCACACAAATGCGACATAATTCATCCCTATGATAAGAAACTTACTGGAAGTCAGTATGTTTATG
Organism: Panulirus ornatus; assembly: GCF_036320965.1. Taxonomy (NCBI): domain Eukaryota; kingdom Metazoa; phylum Arthropoda; class Malacostraca; order Decapoda; family Palinuridae; genus Panulirus; species Panulirus ornatus. The sequence goes on from NC_092242.1 coordinate 55,990,241, forward strand.
TGTATGAAAACACCACTTATTATCGTACCTACAAACAGAGGTAGCTAAGCCTTCCAGAACAGACGGGTCAACAAGTTCAGTGGAGCTTTTACAACCTTTTAAAGTTCTCTGATACTAATGAGACCCGGACGTAATCCGCTTCTCTGGGTTAGGATCCCAAACTAATGTCATTAAAGTACGAAAGAGTTCAACAGATTCCTTTCATTTCACACAAACTTACAAAGAGATCTACCCAGTGTGTTGTTACAATACGTATCTGTTTTTATCTTCTGCCACAGAACTCCGCTTTAGATAGGTTGAATCTGAGTCATACATAACAAATTACGTTCAGTATACTAGAGTGAACAACGTCTGACGTAGCTATATTCTCGATATACGTTAGGTTGTGTACCAGGTTGTCCACTCGAGTGACGTCATACGGCACGTCACTACCACCCACATCCGGGCACTCAAAACACCTGTCAGTCGGAACTGATTTGGTGATCGAAGAAAAATTCTGGGCGTTGGTTTTATCAAGAGCTGTTCTTGCATGTGGCTCAGCCTTTAAACATGTCATGAATTCTTATATATAGAAAAGTATTCATGATCATGTAGTACGTACCATTCACACCAGGTAGGCAGGAGATGCTAACGTTACACATAAAAGTGGATGTCATAAAAACTGCAACGGTTTAGCCTACGTCACTTACGGTCCTGGCAATTTCGAAGGCTCTTGCAGAGGTGGAATTTATGGAGTTTGTTTACAAAATTACTTTTTCATCTAAAGTACCTCAAAACAATACTCGACTGAGGATTCAGTGCAACGAAAACTCTACAAATTGAAGTATGTCTGAAGAATGCCGGTGTATATAGCTTCTGGCAAGGTAATCATCACTTGTAACGAGATGAGAAAGTAAGATGAAATTCTTAATCTGCAACAGACTTCAACATTCCTTCCACAGTTCAAAAGTTGAACGGTTCAACGTTGGTGTGGTGGTAGTTCGGCACTTTTACGTCTTCAACTGTTCACACTTTCTCAACAGTTCTTCAACACATTGTTCATCAGGCCTGCCGGATTGACTTGTATGTTTCCGTCATCTCTTCACCTCATCTCCCACTTCAACACACCGGTGACTCAGTTGTACTAAGTACCTCTGAAGTATCTCTCGTCCTGCACAATCTCCCAGGTATCATCCACCTTAGGTATGTTTACAGCCGAGCTACACAGCAATCCAGGACACCTCCAGTTTCCTGACACACTTCGTACACTTCACCATGTCCCTAACGCGACTCCACTTCTTCAATTACTCTTCTCCCAATTCCAAATTTCCAGCGTTCCAAGTATCCCAATTAATTCTCGTCTTTCCAACACTACTGAACATTACCAGCAATATTAGGTTTCCAGTACATCTCAAGGTATCTACGACTGGCACCATGGGCCACTAGACCCCTTACTTTGCTCCTGGAACACTGGCACCATGAACCTCTAGGACTCCTTACCTTGGCCCTGGAACACTAGACCACTAAACCTCTTACACTGCTCCGAGAACACTGGCACCATGAACCACTAGACTTCTTACTTTGGCCCTGGAACACTAGACCACTAGACCTTACACTGCTCCTGGAACACTAGACCACTAGACCTTACACTGCTCCTGGAACACTAGACCACTAGACCTTACACTGCTCCTGGAACACTAGACCACTAGACCTTACACTGCTCCTGGAACACTGGCACCATGAACCACTAGACTTCTTACCTTGACCCTTGAACAGAGTGTAGGAGTCGCAGTGACCAGAACATTGCTTAAAGTCCATGACTGGATCATGATTTTTGCAGGTTCCCACATGGCGGGTAGTTATCCTGAATATTCCAACAGTGTCTTGGGGAGGCATGACCTTCGGCTTGCAGTCTCCTGGAAAACATGGTACATTTTAGAATCAAGAAGAAATTAGACATCTGCATGGCAAATAAGAGCACGTATAGTCAAGTAAGGACGGGCGTTCAATGTGAAACACTGAAAAATGAAAACAAGTTCCCATCCCAACATTTCAGCTCTGTAATTATGAGCACCGAGGAGGTTAGAAATATCCAGCATCATACCTGGATAAATTAATGATGACTGCAGAATTTCCTTTTCAAAAACTCTTTCTTATCAGGTAGAAGAAAAAAAAAACTTGACATCATGAATCCATGATGGGTAATTCTTTTAAAGCAGAGTTAGAATGATACTCTCACATGATGTAAACATCATTCGTAATCATCCCTTAAGAAAGACATTGTCAAATGTGAGGCCACTCGCTACACACACACACACAACACCGGAACCAGACGGAGGACGGTCCCACGAATGATCAGAAGTGAGGGGATCCACAAGCAGGAGGGAAGGTGAGGAAATAACCTATGACTCAACTGGAGTTCCGTCTACATCCTGAACCACTCGACCGTCTCCCTCCACCTTCCTCCTGTACCTCACTGTCGTCATTTTCTTATAACTGTATATTTGTTTTGCTTCGTTAAGCTTCTCTCGTGGATCATGTATGACTAACAACACGAAGCATTTCTCTCCAACAGTAACGCTTCCCAGCATGAGTGAGTGGCTTGAATGAGTCATCCTCGACTACCTCCTGAGACTTAAGGTCGTCTCTTCCTCCTTGCTATCGTATATTGCACTGACCAGATCACCAGTGAGATCAGGTGCGTTTCCCTTGAATTCGATCCTTCAATGCCCAACCTTTACGATGCACTACCACTCGTCCATCTACGTCCCTATACATTCCTGGTAGTGTGACACGTCCGTCCCTTAACGTTGCCTAGCATCTCTGCTGTAGTGGCGGGGGCTCCTCCCTCCTCCTGCCTCACTTGGTGCCTTCCCTCCTTTATGATAAGTTTGCTCAACTGAACAACATACTTGAACTGTCAGTTCCCCACTGCCACCTCAACCTTCAGTTCGTGTATGTGTACGTACAGTGCATTTGTGTTGTCTACATGACAGCTACGACGGCGATGCGGATCGCACACTAATAGGACGACATAATTAATCAAACTTATACTCTCGAACATCTTAACAGGTTCTCTGCGGTAGCCGTAATGATGAGGACATTAGCGACTTACTCTTAGGTTGTCTTGTGATGTTACACAGCTTGCAGCAACCCAGCTCGTCCATGTATATCTCCTCCTCTGGGCACTCGGGGTCGAAGTAAGGACACTCCTTCTTCACGGCAACGGTGGCCAGGATGTCGTCCCGTGTCTCACAACTGTACTCGTAACATATGTCTCCCTCACTCTCCCACCGTTCACCTATGTTGTAGACGTTGCCATCGTCCACACAGTGAGTCTTGACGCATCTGCCACAGCATTCATTGCTGAAGGAAGAAAAAGAAAGAGAAAACACACATTGATCAATGGCTACGACTTAGCATCAGTTTGTATAATGTAGCGATGTTGTGAGGCGTCAACTATCATAGTGGACTTTAGTACACTGTAAGTAGGTTTAACCTGACGTTTACCAGTAGTTTGTACGGTACACCTCAGGGTGTACCGTACACCTCAGGGTGTACCGTACACCTCAGGGTGTACCGTAAACCTCAGGGTGTACCGTAAACCTCAGGGTGTACCGTAAACCTCAGGGTGTACCGTAAACCTCAGGGTGTACCGTAAACCTCAGGGTGTATCGTAAACTTCAGGGTGTATCGTACACCTTGGAAGGTACCTTACACCTCAGGATATACGGTACACCTCAGAATCAAACCACCTCACACTCAAACATTTCACTTCCAATACATCCACCCTCATCCGCACAACTCTATCTATAAGCCACGCCTCGCAACATATAACATTGTTGGAACCACTATTCCTTCAAACATACCCATTTTTGCTCATGTGTGGGGAGGTACCTGAAGGTACATAAGTGTGGGGAGGTACCTGAAGGTACACATGTGTGGGGTGTACCTGAAGGTACACATGTGTGGGGAGGTACCTGAAGGTACACATGTGTGGGGAGGTACCTGAAGGTACACATGTGTGGGGAGGTACCTGAAGGTACACATGTGTGGGGAGGTACCTGAAGGTACACATGTGTGGGGAGTGTACCTGAAGGTACACATGTGTGGGGAGGTACCTGAAGGTACACATGTGTGGGGAGTGTACCTGAAGGTACACATGTGTGAGGAGGTACCTGAAGGTACACATGTGTGAGGAGGTACCTGAAGGTACACATGTGTGAGGAGGTACCTGAAGGTACACATGTGTGGGTAGTGTACCTGAAGGTACACATGTGTGGGGAGGTACCTGAAGGTACACATGTGTGGGGAGGTACCTGAAGGTACACATGTGTGGGGAGGTACCTGAAGGTACACATGTGTGGAGGTACCTGAAGGCTGCTGGCTGTATGTATGTTGAACCTAATTCACACTTGAGGTCGCAGGTCGTCTCCCTTTCGCGGCGTGTGACGTTGCCATCAGGTCCAGCCTCGCAGCTGATGGTCGAACACTTGTCCTGAGGATCCTGCACGCTCTCCCCGATCTGTGGCGGGAGGAGAAGCAACACAGGTGACGATCACATGCCCTCACCACCCGACACCAGGACGTCTCGGTACAAATAGGTCCTGTAGAATCTATCAATCGTCAACGTGATTTCTCATAGTGTGTGAGGGAGAGAGGCAGTGTGCACAGTTCCCTCCCCCAAAAGTGAAGATGTTTACAGAAGTCAGTCATAACAATCCTTAGATCGGTCATGAGTCTCGCATTTTAGACAAGTGCTCTTCTTGAGTTCATGAGCAGCTGTACTGATGCCTCGGACATGTAGGACACTTTAGATACAATGGTCTTTCACTCTTAATACAGTCATGTTGATGTCCATCATCGTCTTCAACAAGTTCATAACATTGGGCCATGTTCTGCACCGCGACACTCGGGTAATCTTGGCTGGTACATCCGCGCCATCTGAACACCTTCATGTGGCAGAGAGACATATGCATCGCCCTAAGCGTGTTGCTCTACTACTCTACTGAGAAAAGAGACTGAAAACCATGAGTGATGTGGGAGCAAGTGTACGTCCACAGAGGAGGCAGGAGTCAAGCAACGGACTGAGAAAAGTCATAAAAGACGACTGGATGGAATGAAGTAATAAAGAACATGAACAAAATGTTGATATGGAGTCCAGTACAGTGACGAAGTAAACACAACACTGCCATGATGATGCCATGGCCTACCAGTGGTCGAATGTACACTGCAGTACCTTGTGATGTGCTGACGCCCGGCAGTACACTCGTCACCTTGGCCCACTGATCAGATGGAGCGAAACAGATGCTGACCTGTTATTACAGGTGTGGTCCCCCTGCACCAGGTGTGGTCCCCCTGCACCAGGTGTGGTCCCCCTGCACCAGGTGTGATCCCCCTGCACCAGGTGTGGTCCCCCCGCACCAGGTGTGATCCCAAACATTAATACAAAGGAATTCAAACCAGACCACTGGGTCATATCCAGGCGACTCCTCTGAGTACACCATCGTCAGACAGTCGTGTGTATGTCAAATGGTTGAGTGTAGAGAGGGGAATAGCCACGTCCATGGCCGCACCCAGTGTCATGAAGTGTTCTGGAAACCTACCAATATATCTCGAAGGTTCTTTCATCTACCCGAAACCACCTACCACAAAGCAGTCCACTCGCTGAAAACCGGAATGAAACTTAACTCTCGTGCCACACATGGGATGAGCTCCACTATCTGCCAGGTATAATAAACACAACAGAACAGAATCTGGTCAGCATTTAGATGTCTATGTCAGCCACAATGTTCCTACGGGTCGTGACAACGTAGTCTACGTTCGTCATGATAATGTTTACGACCACATCCGTTCACAGCATCGGAGACCAATATGACCGATGGTGTCCTACATGTCCTAAGCTGGGTCAGGTGGAGGTAAGAGATCACACGACCTACCGAGATGGCAATGCCGTCCAGGAGGCAAGCGACGCGGGTGTAGATGGAGCAACACTGGCCAGGGATATCCTCGTACAGATACTGCGTCAGCTCCTCCTCACTTGGCTTCGAACACTGGACCTCTGCAGCCTGGATTTGGATCTGGTCCTGGACGTAGACAGACAAGACAGACACATTCAGATATACGTTTATAGTATAGTAATATCATATGATTTTGTGTAAACATTTCAGTATAACAACTTTCATATATATATATATATATATATATATATATATATATATATATATATATATATATGTATATATATATATATATATATATATATATATATATATATATATATATATATATCAAAGAACCTATGACGTAACAGGCAGGATATGATGCAACAGGCATGATACAACAGGCATAATACAGCAGATATAATACAACAGGTATGATACAGCAGATATGATGCAATAAGCATGTTGCTATGATCCAAGAGGCATGACGCAACAGGGATGATGCAGGGGGGTCATGATACACAACCACCAAGAGTGAGCAGTACCTTCCCCCCTTGTGGCAGACTCATGATACACCCCAGTGTGTGTGTGATGACACCATAGAGAGGTAACTTACACGTGTGTCCCTGGAGCAGGTGTAGGTGGTACAGAGGTCATCCGACACCCACGTCTCTCCCACAGTCTTGACCTGGTCCTCCACCACGCAGGCAACCTGAGGCAGAACACCATCACCATGAGTCATACGTGTCGTGATGGCAGGAGGAGACAGTAACTCAAAGAGGTTGACCTTAACATCTACCACACTGTCCTCGAACGTTCACTTAGTGTCAGACCTTTTAGTAAGGTCTAAATGAGAGGTTCTGAACCTCTATGAGGAGTTGTGATGTACAAGATACTTACGGTCGTCCCCGGGCAGAGGGAAGGTATAATACTACCATCGTGTGCCCCTGCAGAAGGCAGTAGGTGATACACTACATTACACTAAAACTCAATACTGCTTTTTTTATGCAATAAAACATCTCACTTTCTTTTCTATGCTTCATGATGAAAGGTCTTATCACACCATTCATTAATTGACTCAAAAATATATATATATTTTCGATGGATTTTGACATAGAAGCTTTTTATTTTCACGTGGCTTCCTTAACCTTCGACGTTTTTTTTTTTTATCCACTCACACTTGCCTGGGTCAACCCTTGTCTGATGTCACCACAGTATTCATAATCTTTCCATGGCTTCTTTCTTTAAGTCTATCTGCATTGAAGTCTATCTGCAATGAAGTCTGTCTGTAGCGTATAACTTAATTTTACCTAATATTCTGCTGAACATCTCCGTCTGTACTCTGTTTCATCGCTGTGTCTGTTTGACACCAGCATTACAACACCTACTCCCAAATCTTTCATCTGCTGCTCTTTTGTTTACGTGACTCGGCCTACAACAATACACACAGACACAGACACACAGACAGACACACACCCACAAACACACACACACACACGTCTATCACGAACATAACAGTTGTAACGATCATTTCAACATGGCTTGATTCTAAAATGTTCCTTCGTGAGGTTTTCCCCATATTCAAGACATCTATGGATTTCCAAACACGTTCCGCCAGCGTGCTGGCACAACCATCCATACCGTTATGACCAGAGCAGACCACAATGTTCCCTACCTGGACACAGTTGCCACAGCACTGCTGCGGGTAGAGAGGTGATGGCTCGTACTCCCAGCCCGCAGGACAAGTCTCGTCACACGAGAAGATCTTCTCCACTTTCTCGACCCTGCCTTCTGATGTCTTGACGCACTCCACACTACGACAACCATTGATAGGGTCATCATAGGTTTCCCCGACCTGAAAGAATGTTTGTTTTCCACATGAAATTACCCATGAATTATGAAAACTATAGACACTATATATATATATATATATATATATATATATATATATATATATATATATATATCATTATACAATGAAGATAGATAGCCAGAACGTATGAGACAAACCCTTGTATAGCAGCATCGAGGTGTAAACCATCACAAAACTGACCCACCATGGTTTAAACGTGGACCATCCCTCCCTCCCTCACTTGTGCCCTCACCAACCAGCGTGGAGTACTGACCTTGATCACCTCGTAGTCGTCGATGCAAGCAGTTCTAACGATCTTGGGGCAGCACTCACTCGGGGACTCCACACTCTCCAGCTGGTACTCCCCTCGGTCAAGGTGCGAGTCGAGGGTCGGGCAGCTCTGCTCTGTGCACTGGTGGCGGGGTTTACCCTCACTTTGTTGTGAACACTTACACTTGAGGCACTGGCCATCCTCCCAGCTCGTGCCCACCTGGACACAGAAAGTAACACTGTCATCCCCAAGTGTACGGATGGTCTGTCTACGTATGTACTGTGCACCTGATTATCGCTAATACAGATGAAAACCTCTCGAGAATGATGGTCAAACCTTTAATGTAAATACGAGCAAACAAATACATGTATATCAATCATTTCTGAAAGTTGAAAGCAAATAAAACTAAGATATAAACGAAGATATATTACTCATTGTATTTACTGAACCAGTATCGTCTGATTCATGGTGACCAAAGTACGTATAGCAGAGACCACATGAGACACGCCTGCTGTCCTACATATGTATAGCAGAGACCACATGAGACACGCCTGCTGTCCTACATATGTATAGCAGAGACCACATGAGACACACCTGCTGTCCTACATATGTATAGCAGGGACCACATGAGACACACCTACTGTCCTACATATGTATAGCAGGGACCACATGAGACACACCTGCTGTCCTACATATGTATAGCAGGGACCACATGAGACACACCTACTGTCCTACATATGTATAGCAGGGACCACATGAGACACACCTACTGTCCTACATATGTATAGCAGGGACCACATGAGACACACCTACTGTCCTACATATGTATAGCAGGGACAACATGCCAGGGTATGATGATACAGCTGGCAACACAACACAACTTTACCTTGTACAGTTTTTTCACCGGAGGATCATCGTCACCCACTTCCTTCTCGTAGCCCCAGAAATCGGTAGTGTACTGATGATCATAGATACAAGCATCTGGTGGCAGTTCTGAAACATGGAACGGCAAATATGTACGAGACATTGAATCTTAACCTTCCCTTAATGTAATTCCTGAGAGGGGAAGATAAAATCATCATGCTTTGTGGAGTAAATTTTTTCTTGACTGAATTTTCTAAGGGTGACATTAGTAACATGTCTTAAGCAAACCTTTCACAAATACTGATTTTGAAATCAAATGATTTTCTGACCAATTTTTCTCTTCAGATGAAGATCGAGCCAAATCCAGTCCATATATCTGTTTACATGATCATGGAGGCGTGATATTGAGTTAAGGAAACGTAATCTGGCTACCTAATATAGAGACCTCATATGGAGCCCTAATATGGGACTCTGGACCCAATAAGGACCCCTAACACGAGGGCATAATATGAAGCCCTAAAATGGAGCCCCTATTCTTCAGTTCCGATATGCCAAGTCCAGCTCCATTCTTATCAAACTTTAGGAAAATGTCTCAGCTCTTTGGTCAGTGTCATAGACTTAAACTTTGATCTCGACATCTATAAATCTGTCTTCGCATATTTCAGACTTTACCTAATGTAAACAGAGAGAAAATGTTAAAAAACAAAGACCAACAATTACGAGGCGTGTTCAGAACTCACATCTGACCTCAAGTTTTGCACTGGGAGTGGAGGAAGCTCAGGTCTTGGACGTTCAAGCCTAGGTACGTGCGAGCCATCCCCGCATACTGTAGGATGTCCGGGCGAGGCTTGCAAGACCGAGTCCACGCGAGATGATACAGTGTAAGGGCCAAGTGAGCCGTGTATACCCGGAGCAAAAGGCTGCCTACGCGTAACTCATTCCGTCTCATGAATCTAGGCAATGCATCCTGATATCTGATCTATAAGTACAATGACGCAAATCGTGATGCTCACTTGGAAACTCTCTGGCAGATCGAATACCCCAGACACTACACACGTCAACATGATCATGGTCATCGAAGGATTGGAAACACAAGGAGGAAACGTACCACACTCGAGCTTCGGGCAGCACTCGCCATCCTTCAGGTCCTCCTCCTTCAGGACGTGGAACTCAGGACAGGTGACCTCGGGACACTCTCCACTACACTGTGTGATGTACCTGGCGCAGCATCCGGAGTCGTCCAGGGTCCACTCCTCACCTGGGGCACACATCTATCATCAGACATCATACAACACCTAAACACTACAGCTAATATACTCTCCCAAAACAGGGATCAGTTAACAAGTACAATTTTCCTACTAATATCATGTACAAAGATGTAATCAAAATGTACAATTCAACTTTGATATGTTAAATCATTACATTTTGCTACTAATACCATAGACAAAGATGTAATCAAAATGTACAATTCAACTTTGATATGCTAAATCATTACATTTTCAAGCGATCAATCTTCCCATGGAATGTCTGACAGGTTGATGAGAACAGCAACTGAACATAAGCAAGGTACATGTGAACTGTTCACGAGTTGTGGCCTGATCATATCACATTAGCTGGTCAATACAGAGCAGTCTGATAACATACGTCACTAGCACTTGACCAGTTGGCAAAGAAGTAAATAAAAGCTGATATCATAAAGTGTGTCATGAGTTACTGGCACATATATACATTTATTTATACCTTGTCCTGAAATAAAAGGTTAAACTGATTTAGGACGAACAATATTTGTGTTAACTTCAACTCCCAAATCCAAGGCTGGAATAGCAGACAAGGACAACACCCTCAGGAGATCTTACGAGAGGTAAGGACCCCTAACCATGGTCCCTGGTGGAGGGTGTGTGTTCGTAAAGAGGACAGAGTAGGTGAGTTTGACATTTTAAGGGTAATCAGTCATTTGTACAGCAGCGGGAGGGAGTTCTGCACTGGTGGGGCCCCATCTTGTATTTTACTACCGTGTATATTGTTAACCTGTGTACTGTGTACCTTGACAGTTATAGCCATTATGTAGCTAATTCCGTCCATCCACAACTCTGATAATACATATTTCTTTATGTCTTTTCCAACAAGATCGTCGTATCGGCGAGACTTTACCAAAATAATGCTGGTGGGCCAATACACAGACCTCGCTGCACGCTGTTTGATATTATGTTCTCATTCACGTCACGCTCAGTAATCACCTGTCCTGGAGACATTAACATGAACCATATATAAGGTTTTCTTTGAAGGTGTGTCTGTGGCTGATACCTGTATGTGTCTTACATCTACTGGCTGTACACCAAACAGCCCTAGCTTTCTTGTGGAGTTCTCTTATATAATTTGGCATATAACATGATAATCTTTATAGAATTAAGCAATCAATATCTTCATTGCTGTGAGACTTTAAAGTTCCAAACATTCTCCTTTATCCCTAGTTTTGTTGTCATACGAACATCATGATGCACACTCCTCTTGCCTCCAGCCAGTCGGTTAACGTTCTTCAGCGGCATATGGTTGTCAGTCATATCTTCCAGCCCCTTCACTTGGCTTGTGTGGTGCTTCTCTGATACAGCCTTAGTGCCTCTGTGTGATGCTCTCTGTCTGTCTCATACGTATCCACTTACCTGGTTAGTGACCATACACAGAGGTGTTCAGTTTTGTTTTCCATGTATACGTCAAACATTTTCACGAGCAGTGTGTCTCTTGTTGAGAAGCTATCGTATTCCTAGGCCTCGTCTAACTATGCTCTTGGTTCTCTGGTTCTCATTCCAGATCACTCGTCCATCTTCAAATGTCGTCTTCGATCTAAACTGTTGGATGAATGACTCGCTCCAATTCCTATTTTGTTTAAATTCCATTAGACTCCCTTCTGCTCTGTTCTGGATGGTATCCCAATCATTTATACATTTCTTATTGATCATCTTGTGATCCTGTGTCGCGTTGCTCACTCTTGCCCTCATCAGGAAAGTACCGCCGCACCATTATTGTAACTTGAGAGAGGTGAGGTCCTCGAGGGTGACCTCTGCCCTAGTCCCGTCACGTCTCTTGATTCACTTTCATACCCTACCCAGCAGCGGATGGTCTATCATATTCTGGCTCTCTATCATTACTTAGTCCTGACGATGTAATTATACGAAAGCACTTGACACTTCGATATATATATATATATATATATATATATATATATATATATATATATATATATATATATATATATATATATGCCATTGATTTCTTATTAAGAGAATTCTGACTCAAACGATAACTCCTGATATCTTCATCTTCGCAAGATAAACACAACTTCATACAAGTGGCAAAGAAAAAACTTACACGTCTTTGTGGCCATGTGATTGGTCAGGAACCACTGATGACTATATTATAGTGAACAGCTTCATCTTAGAATTTCTGTAACTTGTTCTCGTTTCTTTTCTCGGTGTGTGTGTGTGTGTGTGTGTGTGTGTGTCTATACCTTACCTGGTTTGAGATCTTTGTCGTCAGGGATGGTAAGTTCCGGGCAGTCATCTGGGTCCAGACACACACAGGCGTACTCAGGGCACACGCCTGGCGCCTCGATCAACTTCTGCCGGTGTCCGAAACCACATTCGTCCTTCGGCTCCACTGGCTTGGGACAATCCTTCACAGGCTTGACCTTACACTTCTTCCTTGGCCCACAACAATCATCCCAGGTACCAGCGACCTGCGTAGAGCCAGGGATATTATAACTGGAGGTTTCTGACGACAGTTCTACCAGCAACACCAGTGCGACATAGAAGTCTACCAGCAACACCAGTGTTACACAGAAATCTACCAGAAACACCAGTGTTACATACAAGTCTACCAGCAACACCAGTGTTACACGTGAGTCTACCAGCAGCGCTGACCAGTGTTACACATGAGTCTACCAGCAACATAATATTGAGGTTCGTTTATTATTACCAGACAAACTTGCTTCTAGTGATCATCTACGAAGACAGACCATGGCAAATGCAAGTTGACCCTACTACCTGTACATCCTAAGGACTTCCTCACTGGACTCATTAAATACCCTAAGATGATATCTGCTAACACGAACGATCCGTAAGTAAGCCGGAGCAACCATGAGTAGATTATCTCCATCTGCTGACGAGCCACTCCTCTCCACTGGCTCACTCCAGCTCCCGTCATCAGACAACTAATTATGTATACTTAAAAAATGACCATCAGATCTGTAAAGGTAATTCCAGATCCACTTGGAGAATAGCTGACCCTTTTATAAATAGAGGGAACGTATGAAAATCCCTCACTGTGTACTCTTAGATGACAGGAGATGCCAGTGCACACCTTGGCAAGTATGTTAATGATCTTTACTTTCTTATACAGTACTTGAGAGATGAAGACCTTACCAGCCGACACAGTATGTTAAGGGAATCACTTCCTCGCTCGGTGCCAAAAGAGGCTTAGGAAAAATCAAAGTTTATTAAGACCGCTACTGTACAGATGGCCTAACTACAGATATGTAACTCTCCTTGACCAGCGAATGAATATCTCTGTATTCCTTGATCTCTCAAAAACATTAACATCATTCATCACAACATTACTCATGCGTAAATACTCCACTGCTCACGGGCCAGCGGTGAGGAGGTTTGGCTGCTGCTTTAAAAACGGAACAGAGTTTGTCGTTTCGTAACAATTCTTCAGGTACCATGAAGTACCGCAAGGTCTTACGCCAGAACCGTTCCTCCTCCTAGTCTATTCACATGTTATCGTCAATACCAATCAACGCCAGACCAGTTAATTTACTGGTGAATAAAATACTTATGCCTCCGTCTCTAAGTCTTGCACACCTCACTACAAATGTCAGTAACCAGGACACGCTACTCTTGGTCTGTCGTAAACAGGCTGTCAAAGAACCTGACATGAAACTAACACTAAGACATGAAACTAACACTAAATTAAGACATGAAACTAACACTAAATTAATCCTAGTCATATCAATGTTTCGGGAGTGTAGAGCAACATCACTAACCTCAGTTACTATATATCCCTCATCACAGATGGGTTCCTCAGGACAGGTCTTGGTGCTGCAGATGTTACCCTGCTCAGTACACTCACAGGTCGTGCAGTTGTCTGTCTGCCAGACGTAACCCACACGGTGCCCCTCGTCATCACAAGTCTTGCAGTAGCTTACGTTCACACACTTCCCTTGATCCAGGACCTGATAATGTATGAAGAACGCTACATACATAGGAAGTCTCAATTCATGCGAGGGGCATTTAACTCAGTATGATCCTCCAAATTCACTTCAGTAATGTTCCGTACATACACTAGTGTCCTCACGTAGGTATAGAACACAAGAGAGACTAACCTTGCCATCAGGGCAGGAGCAGCCATCAACAGACGACATTGGACAAGCGTCGGGATTTTCCTCAAACTCCTCATAGTTATCACAGGTCCGAACACAACCTGGGGTACACGTGTGGTATTCCTGACCTGAAACGACACACAGTCGATCAGTACAGACTCCTACCCTTACTGTGATCAGAGGATGATATCAACAACCAGTCCCGTACATCAGATGGTAGGCATCCTAACACACGGTAGAATCAGTCATGCCTTAGTGTAGCGGAATTTTTTAAGACTGGAGATGCAACGGTTTGTAGACCTAGTTTGATCATTATACATTATTGATATTACATATATTCCACACACACACACACACACACACACACACACACACACACACACACAATGAGCAGTTGAGCGTCCTAGCAGACCAACCTCCAGGACAAGACTTCGGACAAAGGTGGTCGGAACGCCAGTCTAAACAGATGTCCAGATCAGCACAGCGTCTGGCGTAGGCCTCCAGACTGCGGCACGCTACCTCCTGGGGCTCATGGCTGCCACAGGCGTCCATCTGACACGATGACTTGTAGAAGGCTGGATCCTCCACAGGATGACACTGTTACAAGAAACGAATTCAACCAACTGTGAGAAAAGTACGTGACCGCATGACTGGCTGCTGCCTGGCTTAAATGAAACTTATCATACCGTAACCTACCGAAGGTAAGTTCCATTCACTCACTCTCTAGTTCACCACTTTCTTGATATCCACTGCATCTTCTCTTGCTTAATTTTTATCGTGTCTTGTCACAGCTTCCTCGATAACTACAGATTTAGATAGGATTTCCCAGTCGGGCAAAGTTAAGCTAGTTTGATTCTGTCTAAAACCCAATTATTGCATGAACATAGTTTCTCATCGTTCAACTGAGATTTCTACAATTCCTCTTCAGTTCCACTCATCAACACAGAAAGCATCTAGCTTTCCTTGGCAACACCAGTGGCATGCCTGGTCAGACACCAAAGTTTCCTTTCATCTGAGTGGCTGATCCAATTATGCTGTGAAAGGACTCATTCGTCCTCATAAAAGAACCTCACAACTGGTACAGCTCTGGCCCTTATACACACATGAAGTTTATATCAGTCGAACTTGTCAACTTCTACGCTGACTTCAAACCTTGACCCACTTTTCCTATGTTACATTCTTGGTTCTCATTTCCTACAGATATTACAACACATCTGTCTTTACTCCTGAGACCTGGTAGCCAGCTTATAGCTGGCATTACGCTCGGCCATGAAATGATACGTGGCAGGACAATGCGTCAAACGTTTAGCTAGTGACGCCTAGTGAGAGGCCCGTCCGTTGTCACGTGTGTTGCTCTCCATACACTAGTGATGTCGGGAACTCCACCTTGTCATGTTTTTTGTCTCATGTTAACGATCCGCCACTTCTCAAAAATATGCTTTTCCGCCTCTTATATAAGGCTTTTTTTTTTTTTCTTCATTTCTTCCCCTGTTTCCTTTTTCACATGCTTCTTTTACGGTCTGGCTTCCATAAGGACTTTCATCATAAATATTGCCTTTTTAGTTACACCTCTCGTGAAAAACATCAAACTAATCCTGTCATATACTTACAATCTACCTTAAGTCTTGATTTGGTTAATGACATTAAACACTACTCAGGAAAACAAAGGGTGAAAACCTGCAAGAGTATTAGATTTTCTTTTAGTTATAATTCCCCGAAAGATTATACCAGACCAACTCATTCTAGAATATCATCTCATGCGAGAATTACGGCAGGGAGGAAGACAAAGTGTGTACCACCCACCTTGCCAAATATGTCTTCATTCATGATCTCAAGACAAGGATCTTCATCAGGAGGAAGAGGGATGCAGAACTGGGCGTCTTTGTCCAAGACACCGCAGGTACGTGGCTCGCCCTCCAGCAACCAGCTGCGACCAAACGTGTCCACAGACTCGACCAGACCCAAGGTCTTCGCCACCAGGTCGTCCTCCTCGTTGTGGTTACAGTTACCTGCAGACATAACACGTTCGTGATCAAGTGTTCGTCATGTGGTTCTGCATGAGTAATGCATGACCATCACTGGGAGACTCGTTCAATCATTCAAGTGTATTCCAACAGCCTAACATTTGAACCAACACACACACACACACACACACACACACACACACACACACACACACTGGGAAAGACTGAAGGTTTTAAATTTTTTCCATCTTGGAAGAGAGAAGAGTGATGTAGTGATCTGTTCACGACCTCTTAAGTTTTTCAAACAAATCTACGATGTGGAGAGTGACCCGGTCTTCGCCATACGTACATATGGACATAACATATTATCAAGGATAAATCTTGGTAAAATTGATGTAAAGTGATACTGTTATATTACAATGGTGGATGAATGATATAGAATGACTGACTACAAGATTAATGCTAATGACTAAGAAAAAGTTAAGAGGTCGTATGATAACACAGACTGTTCAAGAGATGGGTCTCCACAAGTATAAAACGTATAAAACTCCCTCTCTGTGAGGCACAAAAAGCAGATGGCATTCATGAATTTAAGAAGTTATATGACACTAGAAAATGCTCAAGGGATGGGGCCCCTTGGCTGTTATACTCCCTCCCCGTACAGTACAACCAAGTTGTTACAAATACGTAATCACACACACACACACACACACACACACACACACACACACATGTAAACAAACTCTAAACATCTTCATCAGCAGAGGTAAACATAACACCGTGACACGTTCTCACACAAGAAGCTTCACATCATGTTACATGCAGCCAGTTTTGGGACTGGAGTAAAGACACAACAGCACACCATGACGGTAGAGTGACTGGGGTAAGCAGGTGCACCTGCGTGTCAGGAGAATGAGCAGTGACGACACTCACCACACAAGCCTTCAGTCTTGTTGAAGTACAGATGGGACGGTAGCCGGACGGAGAAGCCGTAGTTTTCCAGGAAGAACACCACCTCCAGTTTGATGTCCGGGATGGCCGCCATAACCTGGACGTGAATTGTTCATAATTAACAAAAAAATGAGGTTCGTGTAATCATTATTAACATAGAAAATGAAGTTCGTGAAATCATAATAAGAAAAACTCCCGTGGAGGATACAGAAGAGGGTCAGTGTTGAAGCTGTACTGTACTGTAGATCATAATCCCTAAAGTTTGTTGTTGCCAGACGTATGACACCTGTGATGTTGCCAGCCGTATGTTACACTGTTCCTCGTTATGCTTGTCAATGCACGTTCCACGTATCCTCGCACGACACACCAGAAGTAATTGAATTACTGAATAATTTTGTTCCTACTGATATCTTGCGATACTGGAGGCAATTCTCAATCACACAATAAAGAGAATTTTTATAAAAATAATAAGGATTTTCATCAAGCAGCTGACCCCTACATAAGATTGGAAAACGAGAAGTTGGAAATAGAAGATTTAAAGTTAAATCTCAACGTTTCATGTTCAGAGTGATCAGAAGAGAGGGAAAATAAGTGAATGTTTCACTGTTGTGATCCGAGAACTTTTCCATCATGCGTCTTCATTATGACCTCACACCACAATTTCCCACAGCTTCATTCTGCTGTCTATCCTCCTCATTTCGGACTATACCTAGCAAGTCGTCCACTTCTGATGCTGTTATTCCATCTTTATCCTGACCTACACACACGTGGGCCACAAGTCTTTGAATTCATCTACACTCTCAGTTCTTCAACACCCATGGTAATCTTTCCCATCTCTCACACTTGTCGAAAACTCAAGACGACTCATGATTTGCATTCACTTTTAAGAACCTCTTCCTGTGTCCAAACAGCCTCCCATTCCGTCCATCTCTACTTTTGATTCTGTAGTTACCAAAGCATCGCTTGCATACAGGAATTACAGCAAATACCTCTCTGTTTCTCCATGACTGAATATAATACCACAATCGCCTCTCGTCTCTCTCTCTCTCTCTCTCTCTCTCTCTCTCTCTCTCTCTCTCTCTCTCTCTCTCTCTCTCTCTCTCTCTCTCTCTCTTAGCTAGCTTAGCACTCCACATATAAAGCATTAGATACCCAAGCTTCCTTACCTGTGAGGGATCTGGTTGTTCTACAAACAACCATGTACATGTAGTGATGTAAGAAGCCTAACACATAACCACAAACAACATGTACATGGTAGTGATGTAAGAAGCCTAACACATAACCACAAACAACATGTACATGGTAGTGATGGAGGAAGTCCAACACATAACCACAAACAACCATGTACATGTAGTGATGTAAGAAGCCTAACACATAACCACAAACAACATGTACATGGTAGTGATGGAGGAAGCCTAACACATAACCACAAACAACCATGTACATGTAGTGATGTAAGAAGCCTAACACATAACCACAAACAACCATGTACATGGTAGTGATGGAGGAAGCCTAACACATAACCACAAACAACCATGTACATGGTAGTGATGGAGGAAGCCTAACACATAACCACAAACAACCATGTACATGGTAGTGATGGAGGAAGTCCAACACATAACCACAAACAACCATGTACATGGTAGTGATGGAGGAAGTCCAACACATAACCACAAACAACCATGTACATGTAGTGATGTAAGAAGCCTAACACATAACCACAAACAACATGTACATGGTAGTGATGTAAGAAGCCTAACACATAACCACAAACAACATGTACATGGTAGTGATGGAGGAAGTCCAACACATAACCACAAACAACATGTACATGGTAGTGATGGAGGAAGTCCAACACATAACCACAAACAACATGTACATGGTAGTGATGGAGGAAGTCCAACACATAACCACAAACAACATGTACATGGTAGTGATGTAAGAAGCCTAACACATAACCACAAACAACCATGTACATGGTAGTGATGTAAGAAGCCTAACACATAACCACAAACAACCATGTACATGTAGTGATGTAAGAAGCCTAACACATAACCACAAACAACATGTACATGGTAGTGATGGAGGAAGTCCAACACATAACCACAAACAACATGTACATGGTAGTGATGGAGGAAGCCTAACACATAACCACAAACAACCATGTACATGGTAGTGATGGAGGAAGTCCAACACATAACCACAAACAACATGTACATGGTAGTGATGTAAGAAGCCTAACACATAACCACAAACAACATGTACATGGTAGTGATGTAAGAAGCCTAACACATAACCACAAACAACCATGTACATGTAGTGATGTAAGAAGCCTAACACATAACCACAAACAACATGTACATGGTAGTGATGGAGGAAGTCCAACACATAACCACAAACAACCATGTACATGGTGGTGATGGAGGGAGCCTAACACATAACCACAAACAACCATGTACATGTAGTGATGTAAGAAGCCTAACACATAACCACAAACAACCATGTACATGGTAGTGATGGAGGAAGTCCAACACATAACCACAAACAACCATGTACATGTAGTGATGTAAGAAGCCTAACACATAACCACAAACAACCATGTACATGTAGTGATGTAAGAAGCCTAACACATAACCACAAACAACCATGTACATGTAGTGATGTAAGAAGCCTAACACATAACCACAAACAACCATGTACATGTAGTGATGTAAGAAGCCTAACACATAACCACAAACAACCATGTACATGGTAGTGATGGAGGAAGCCTAACACATAACCACAAACAACCATGTACATGGTAGTGATGGAGGAAGTCCAACACATAACCACAAACAACATGTACATGGTAGTGATGGAGGAAGCCTAACACATAACCACAAACAACCATGTACATGGTAGTGATGGAGGAAGTCCAACACATAACCACAAACAACATGTACATGGTAGTGATGGAGGAAGCCTAACACATAACCACAAACAACCATGTACATGTAGTGATGTAAGAAGCCTAACACATAACCACAAACAACATGTACATGGTAGTGATGGAGGAAGTCCAACACATAACCACAAACAACCATGTACATGTAGTGATGTAAGAAGCCTAACACATAACCACAAACAACCATGTACATGTAGTGATGTAAGAAGCCTAACACATAACCACAAACAACCATGTACATGGTAGTGATGTAAGAAGCCTAACACATAACCACAAACAACCATGTACATGTAGTGATGTAAGAAGCCTAACACATAACCACAAACAACCATGTACATGTAGTGATGTAAGAAGCCTAACACATAACCACAAACAACCATGTACATGGTAGTGATGTAAGAAGCCTAACACATAACCACAAACAACCATGTACATGTAGTGATGTAAGAAGCCTAACACATAACCACAAACAACATGTACATGGTAGTGATGGAGGAAGCCTAACACATAACCACAAACAACATGTACATGGTAGTGATGTAAGAAGCCTAACACATAACCACAAACAACCATGTACATGTAGTGATGTAAGAAGCCTAACACATAACCACAAACAACCATGTACATGGTAGTGATGTAAGAAGCCTAACACATAACCACAAACAACCATGTACATGGTAGTGATGTAAGAAGCCTAACACATAACCACAAACAACCATGTACATGTAGTGATGTAAGAAGCCTAACACATAACCACAAACAACATGTACATGGTAGTGATGTAAGAAGCCTAACACATAACCACAAACAACATGTACATGGTAGTGATGTAAGAAGCCTAACACATAACCACAAACAACCATGTACATGGTAGTGATGTAAGAAGCCTAACACATAACCACAAACAACCATGTACATGTAGTGATGTAAGAAGCCTAACACATAACCACAAACAACCATGTACATGTAGTGATGTAAGAAGCCTAACACATAACCACAAACAACCATGTACATGTAGTGATGTAAGAAGCCTAACACATAACCACAAACAACCATGTACATGTAGTGATGTAAGAAGCCTAACACATAACCACAAACAACCATGTACATGGTAGTGATGGAGGAAGCCTAACACATAACCACAAACAACCATGTACATGTAGTGATGTAAGAAGCCTAACACATAACCACAAACAACCATGTACATGTAGTGATGTAAGAAGCCTAACACATAACCACAAACAACCATGTACATGGTAGTGATGTAAGAAGCCTAACACATAACCACAAACAACCATGTACATGGTAGTGATGTAAGAAGCCTAACACATAACCACAAACAACCATGTACATGGTAGTGATGTAAGAAGCCTAACACATAACCACAAACAACCATGTACATGGTAGTGATGTAAGAAGCCTAACACATAACCACAAACAACCATGTACATGGTAGTGATGGAGGAAGCCTAACACATAACCACAAACAACCATGTACATGGTAGTGATGTAAGAAGCCTAACACATAACCACAAACAACCATGTACATGGTAGTGATGTAAGAAGCCTAACACATAACCACAAACAACCATGTACATGGTAGTGATGTAAGAAGCCTAACACATAACCACAAACAACCATGTACATGGTAGTGATGGAGGAAGCCTAACACATAACCACAAACAACCATGTACATGGTAGTGATGTAAGAAGCCTAACACATAACCACAAACAACCATGTACATGGTAGTGATGGAGGAAGTCCAACACATAACCACAAACAACCATGTACATGGTAGTGATGGAGGAAGTCCAACACATAACCACAAACAACCATGTACATGGCAGTGATGGAGGAAGCCTAACACATAACCACAAACTACCATGTACAAGGAAAATGGTAAAATGTGAAGCGAATCTGGAAAAGGAATCAAAATATTCCTGAAAGAACAGTTAATGACTTGAGAACGTGGAGCATCTGAGGAAGTGGTGGTGCCACAGGGACTAGATCCTCCCGGAACTGAGAGACGTTCATCAGTGGGAGGAGTGGTCAACCCTTCAGTTCACCTCTCATATTGTTTACAACGACGGATGATTAATGTCATCTACTCTATCATACGGCAGATGTCATCGCTACATCCACAAAACCTAACATCGTACAGCTGAGTCCTCATGACTCGCTACATCCACACAACCTAATATCGTACAGCTGGTCCTATTGACGCTACATCCACACAACCTAACATCGTACAGCTGGTCCTATTGACGCTACATCCACACAACCTAACATCGTACAGCTGGTCCTATTGACGCTACATCCACACAACCTAACATCGTACAGCTGGTGCTGATGACAAAGGTTCTACTGCTGACCGAGTGGGAGGTTATCTGCGTCACTGGAGAACAAACATTAACGAATCTTGTAACAAAAGTTCGGCCAAGTCTGAGACGCACAGAAGGTACAAAGACGACCTCACAAGGAGGGAGGGATCACACACCTGGAATGTGTGTTGCCCGCGCGGGTCAGTGTCCCTGGCTGCAACGTATGAACACTCGCCGTTGAAGGTGTAACTATGTCGATCAAAGGTCGTGTAGTGTGGGTCGCCGTAACCCTCACAGATGCAGTCCCTGCACTCCTCAGGCACGACGCACCGCTCTCCCTTCCGCACCAGGCCGGGGGTACAGAAGCAGCCGGGCGTGCACGAACCCTCCTCCTCTTGGCAATGATTTTCATCATGTAGGTTCTCGCATGTCTTCTCACATTTGCCTCGGAAGCAGTCTCGGTAGACTTCTCCCGGTCCACACTCCTTATCTGGAGATGATAACACGTTTGACATGAGGATAACAGAGAAGGATATTATCTTAGGGTCAATAAATAAAGCGTCCACAACGACGTGCAAGTTATAATAGATCAAAGGCTTATGAAGCTTTTGGTTCAGTACATTCTACCATGCATGACTGACTGTCTTGTATAGTATGTATAATGTTCCAAACATTTGAATGATAAAATAGAATTCACATACTAAAACATAAGTGAATTCCACTCCCAAGTTCTCAGTTTACAGTTGCTTTTTTCCCAGAGCTAATTGCAAGCTCACACCACCAGTCTACATACTTTACAAAGTGTCCCACTACTTTGAACACTGTAGCAACCTGAAAATATATATGTTTTTTCGAGTTCATCAACTCTATTATGACTCAGATGAGCAGAGGAACTACGGAATGGGGTTAAAAGGCTGGGATAGTCGGCATACACAAGGGGAGGGAAGCAGATGTACAATGGCAGAGACTTAGAGAGATGTATGTATACATACAGAGAGGAGGGCAACAACAATGGAAAACAATTGTGTTTTACTGAAACAATTGCGTATAAAATTGTACAACGCACCATGTGACGCTGCTCTACCACGATATGAGGCCATACATAAGAATCATCAGATGGAAGATCCTGAAGTAGTGTTAGATCCTGAAGTAGTGTTAGATCCTGAAGTAGTGTTAGATCCTGAAGTAGTGTTAGATCCTGAAGTAGTGTTAGACCCTGAAGTAGTGTTAGATCCTGAAGTAGTGTTAGATCCTGAAGTAATGTTAGATCCTGAAGTAGTGTTAGATCCTGAAGTAGTGTTAGATCCTGAAGTAGTGTTAGATCCTGAAGTAGTGTTAGATCCTGAAGTAGTGTTAGATCCTGAAGTTGTGTTAGATGTTGAAGTAATGTTAGATCCTGAAGTAGTGTTAGATCTTGAAGTAGTGTTAGATCCTGAAGTAGTGTTAGATCTTGAAGTAATGTTAGATCCTGAAGTTGTGTTAGATCTTGAAGTAGTGTTAGATCCTGAAGTAGTGTTAGATCCTGAAGTAGTGTTAGATCTTGAAGTAGTGTTAGATCCTGAAGTAGTGTTAGATCTTGAAGTAATGTTAGATCCTGAAGTAATGTTAGATCCTGAAGTAATGTTAGATCCTGAAGTAGTGTTAGATCTTGAAGTAATGTTAGATCCTGAAGTTGTGTTAGATCCTGAAGTAGTGTTAGATCCTGAAGTAGTGTTAGATCCTGAAGTAGTGTTAGATCCTGAAGTTGTGTTAGATCTTGAAGTAGTGTTAGATCCTGAAGTAGTGTTAGATCTTGAAGTAATGTTAGATCCTGAAGTAGTGTTAGATCCTGAAGTAGTGTTAGATCCTGAAGTAATGTTAGATCCTGAAGTAGTGTTAGATCCTGAAGTAGTGTTAGATCCTGAAGTAATGTTAGATCCTGAAGTAGTGTTAGATCCTGAAGTAGTGTTAGATCCTGAAGTAGCGTTAGATCCTGAAGTAATGTTAGATCCTGAAGTAGTGTTAGATCCTGAAGTAGTGTTAGATCCTGAAGTAGTGTTAGATCCTGAAGTAGTGTTAGATCCTGAAGTAGTGTTTACATGGCTAAAATGAAGTGATCATTCTACCCATTGACCTTTCACATCATATACTGAGTAGGATAGTATCCTTCAAGGTATGACAGAGTGCGACTTTGTCCGAAAATCCTATACTTTTCCCTGATACAACACGACACTTGCAATGATTAAGCACAGCAGATCCTAATGAGGAGAGCAAGGGAGCAAGTCTACGGCAGGACTCTGGACGCCACCTGCCCCTCCACCATGATGAGTGAGGCTGAGGCCAAGGATAATGGTGCCTGACGCCCCTCACACGATGTGCTCATGTATGTACGATTGAATGGAATGTGAGAGAGAAGTGAATGAGGAATACAAGACAAGTAAAACTGGTTCATATCTCCCGTAAGGGGTAATCTAGATATGACAGACACGTACAAGACATAGTTTGGACTATGGACATCAGAAAGTATGCGTTGTGAACATATATACATATCACACTGAAGAATGTCCACAGATGATACATGATACAAGCAGAGGGACGAGAGACGACACAAGACTGATGTGTTTACTGGACGACAGATTCTGATGCCATGTACGAGGCATGGGACACCTTCGGTACGGCTCACCAAGTCATGTGTGGGGCGAGCGATGACTGAGAGGGCAGTACAGCACATCAAGCACTGAATAGAACAGTGAAAAAAGGCCTTCCGGTGTGCGTGAGTATTAGGAAGGGTAATGATCAGGAGGAAGAAGTGAGGAAGGAAGACCTGAGGAGGAGCAACGATAACTCGTGCATCATGTAGAATCATGAAATGCATCTGTTATTGTCAGGACTTGTGTTCATACTACCATACTGCACAGATAGTGAGGATTTATGTGGGAAAACATAAGAGGCCGTATCGATTCGAATACTGGTGAAATTGCACCTCAGTAGGAGTTCATACAATTTCATTTGACGTGTGATTTTTCTAAACATGTGGCAGGACATGTTTCGTGGAGACAATCCACCTCATCAGGTGTCAGTACTTGCATCATGAACTCGTGTGATCATCATGTCTATATCTACATTCAGTTGCTCGTGACGTCTTAGGAACCACAAGAAGTAGACAATACCAGAGGCCACAGTCACCAGCCTCAGCCTCGTAGATGGTCCTAGAGTTAAGGTTGGACGTAACAAAACACTGAGGGGATCAACCCTTCAGGTTTGCCACTGCACACACAGTTCCGCACACTGAACTTTATACCCGTTACAGAGAGTAACGTAAAGGAGGAGGAGCGAGATCACAAAGGAAATACTGTGGCCAAGTTCTGCGTCGTGTGACTTACAGCATTTAGCAGCAATACGCCAGTCTGAGATGGGAACCTCTGGGTTTTTCTCCAGGCATTCCGTGACGTAGTGCGTGAGTTCCTGGCACAGACACTCGTCCTTATGGTTGTCACCGCTCAGGCATTCACACATGGTGTTGACGCATCTCTTGATGTATGGCGCCGGATCCACGGTGCTGTGGCACTCGGAGAATGGCTTCGACCTGAGGGAGGAGGCAAGCGGTCATAACAATACACAGATGAAACCTTACGGTTACGATATATAATAACAGAATAAAACCATATCAATACCTACACTACGCTATGACCATCAGCTTACCTGTGGTACGAACGCTCATAAGTGCCCAGAGGTTATGACAGGAGGTAAGACAACACAACACAAACAATAACACACTACCTCATTACAGGCAAACACTCAGGGGAAGACCCATGGTTACCACACTGTTATCAGATACATACACGACACTGCTTTAGGTCACCACTTTGTACTGTACGATACTCACGTGATTGTGTTATGAACCTTCTCTTTCTATGAACAAATTAAACGACCATGGAGACATCCGACACACATCCCTATTACTGGCCGACCTTCACCTGGAACCAATTACTCTCCTCTCTTCCTACTCGTACACATGCCGTACATCCTTAATCAAAAACATTTCTGCTGATATTATTACCGTCTCACACTTTAAGCTATGTATCATAAACGCCTATTTCCATTTCCATACCCCACATCATGGCTAAGAGGCTACAGTAGTCGGTCAACCATAAACCCACTCACCATTCTACATAAACCGTCCATGTACGAGTAGAAATGATCTCGAGACGAGCGTACACTTGGCAATGGCATGTACACGAGTCTACCTCGAGGAACGTGTGATACCCGAGAGCCAGCTCGGTGCACTTACTGCAGGGAGGTGCAGAGGTCGAACGCTGTGCTGGTAACGTTCGGCGTGCACTTGGGTTTCTCCTCACAGACGTCGCCTTCCATGGCCCAGGAGTCACCGTACTCCTTGATGCTGGTCGTCAGAGCACCGTCAGGCTTGGTCTTGTCATCGCTGGACTCGCCAGTGTAGAAGCCACACAGACCGTCAACCTGATTCACCAGGTGCTTCCCAAGCTGTGGAGGAGGTAGAGTGAGGCCAGTGGCAATATATGTCTCCTTATGTATAGAGCAATCACGAACTCTACAGTACGAAAGGAAGTCCTACATACCACTCAGTCACCATAACAGAAGCCACCAATACGTAACAGAAGCCACCAGTACGTAACAGAAGCAACCAGTACGTAACAGAAGCAACCAGTACGTAACAGAAGCAACCAGTACGTAACAGAAGCAACCAGTACGTAACAGAAGCAACCAGTACGTAACAGAAGCAACCAGTACGTAACAGAAGCAACCCGTACGTAACAGAAGCAACCCGTACGTAACAGAAGCCACCAGTACGTAACAGAAGCAACCAGTACGTAACAGAAGCAACCAGTACGTAACAGAAGCAACCAGTACGTAACAGAAGCCACCAGTACGTAACAGAAGCAAGCAGTACGTAACAGAAGCCACCAGTACGTAACAGAAGCAACCAGTACGTAACAGAAGCCACCAGTACGTAACAGAAGCCACCAGTTCGTAACAGAAGCCACCAGTACGTAACAGAAGCCACCAGTACGTAACAGAAGCCACCAGTACGTAACAGAAGCAAGCAGTACGTAACAGAAGCCACCAGTACGTAACAGAAGCAACCAGTACGTAACAGAAGCCACCAGTACGTAACAGAAGCCACCAGTACGTAACAGAAGCAACCCGTACGTAACAGAAGCAACCAGTACGTAACAGAAGCAACCAGTACGTAACAGAAGCAACCAGTACGTAACAGAAGCAACCCGTACGTAACAGAAGCAACCCGTACGTAAAAGAAGCAGCCCATACGTAACAGAAGCAGCCAGTACGTAGCAAACGCTATAAAACTGACGATGGATAACGCTGGAGACTTTAGTGAATGATGGACGAAGGTAACAGTACACAGTGCAGACAATCTTAAGAGGAACTAATGATCACTTAGGATCAAACTGTCATAAAGAGTAATTAACCTGACACTTCTTTCATGATGTAAACAAGGAATGAATGCAGGAGGATGAGCAGGGGATGGAAGAATGAAGATCTGAATTCCTGCAAAATGTGTGGAATGTGAGTGTGATTATTTAGTTGCTAAAATGTACTGTACGGGGAGGGAGTTCTACACTCGTGGGGCCCCATCTCTTGTATTGTACGAGGAGGGAGTTCTACACTCGTGGGGCCCCATCTCTTGTATTGTACGAGGAGGGAGTTCTACACTCGTGGGGCCCCATCTCTTGTACTGTACGAGGAGGGACTTCTACACTCGTGGGGCCCCATCTCTTGAATTGTACGGGGAGGGAGTTCTACATTCGTGGGGCCCCATCTCTTGTATTGTACGAGGAGGGAGCTCTACACTCGTGGGGCCCCATCTCTTGTATTATACGAGGAGGGAGTTCTACACTCGTGGGGCCCCATCTCTTGTATTGTACGAGGAGGGAGTTCTACACTCGTGGGGCCCCATCTCTTGTATTGTACGGGGAGGGAGTTCTACATTCGTGGGGCCCCATCTCTTGTATTGTACGGGGAGGGAGTTCCACACTCGTGGGGGCCCATCTCTTGTATTGTACGGGGAGGGACTTCTACACTCGTGGGGCCCCATCTCTTGTACGGGGAGGGAGTTCTACATTCGTGGGGCATTATGCAACTTTCGAATCTTTTCTATGTTGTCTGTATGACCAGTCTCATCATACAGCTTATTTATGAATCAATGAAGTTGAAGATGACTCCATGACACTTTCCTACACACATTTATTAGAAGAATTATATGTAGTTCAGTCATTCAGCTGAAATCAACAATAAACATAATGAAATATATTTTGAAGGTTTGGCTGTGTGGCCCTGGATGGTGTATCTGATGGACAGTGTGGCCCTGGATGGTGTATATGATGGACAGTGTGGCCCTGGATGGTGTATCTGATGGACAGTGTGGCCCTGGATGGTGTATCTGATGGACAGTGTGGCCCTGGATGGTGTATCTGATGGACAGTGTGGCCCTGGATGGTGTATCTGATGGACAGTGTGGCCCTGGATGGTGTATCTGATGGACAGTGTGGCCCTGGATGGTGTATCTGATGGACAGTGTGGCCCTGGATGGTGTATCTGATGGACAGTGTGGCCCTGGATGGTGTATCTGATGGACAGTGTGGCCCTGGATGGTGTATCTGATGGACAGTGTGGCCCTGGATGGTGTATCTGATGGACAGTGTGGCCTTGGATGGAGCAACTGATGGACAGTGTGGCCCTGGATGATATGTCTGATGGACAGTGTGGAAAGACAGTGTGAGTATACAGAAAGAGAGATACTGACACGGGGTGTTGCTATAATAATACCAAACATCAGACAATGAACATTCTGACGTACCACAATGTTGATGTTCATCTCGGTGTTCCACTCGACGGTGAAGTCATACTTCTTCGACTCGAAGTGGATGGAGTTACCCACTCGCGAGATGCTGAAGGTGTTGGTGGATGTGCCAATTCGTTGAGCCTGGAGGTGGATGATATCAACACATGTGACTTTATAACAATATTACCATCCATAGTCAGGGTAACCTGAGGAACACTGTGATTGTTTATATGGAAACATGTAAACATTTAACATCCAGTTCAACCGTCATCTGCAAACAATCAGGTAAACAATTCTCATGGACATTTAAGTGCTATTAAATATATTGAAAAAGAAGAAAGAAACGCTCTGTTCATATGAGGTTATTCTACAACTTTAGGAGATCTTAACAGAGGGATCAAAGTGCACTGCGATATTCAAATGTTTCACGTAACAGGAAAATCAAAATTGATAAGGAGAGAGTACGTATGTACGCATACAGGAGGAGGAGGAGGAGGAGGAGGAGGAGGAGAAGGAGGAGGAGGAGGAGGAGGAGGAGGAGGAGGAGGAGAAGGAGGAGGAGGAGGAGGAGGAAGGAGAAGGAGGACAGCGAATGAGGATGAAAGTAGGACGACTGGTTCTGGAATGGCAGGGAAGGTCAGACTGGAAGGTCAGTTTCCATGACAAAGAGCTGGAAGTTGTGACTGAGTCTGGATATGAGAGAGGCAAGTAAATAAAAGCTAGGAACATGAAGCTGGCAGCAGCGGGAACAGCAAAACCTCCTGCAGGACGCCAGATGGTTCTAGAAGAGTCCTACACAGCTGGGGGAACTGGGGAAGAGAGTGGGTGGTTAGGATACACGAAGCATAATAGAGGAGTTTGAGAGAGTAAGGCAATGATCATAAGCCAGGTTGAGGGAGTTAAAATCAAGGTGAACCGTACGTGATCTTGTAATACAGCAAACACTATCAGTGGAACAGTAAGTGTGGGGGAGATTGTTGGTTGAGATTTGACACATAGGAGATGGATGGTAGCCTTAGACACCTGGGCCTCAGAGAACACATCATCATCATCAGGTGAGGAAGCAGACTGAAGGTGTTCTAATAAGAACGTGTGGGATCAGAGACCATGAACACTGCAGGAGCTTCTCCAGAAGTTCCAGGTCCACAGACGTGTGAGGTGGGTCCTGGTCATCCGGTGGAGGTCAAGGTGGAGGCCCTGGGAACCATGTGGTCATTCTGGGCTGGTGACGCCCTTCCTATTCACCTTCAGAGAGACTTTGCTCTGTTCCACTTTCACGTGTTTTTAATAGAATAGGTTGAGAAGATAACAACCTGGGCCAAGGAAAGGAACGTGACAGCCACTACAATACTGTGTCAGTGTGCAGCCATCAGTACCGTCTCCAAGTACCCTGCTCGGTGGCTGCTTACTACCAACTACTTGGTACAAACGTTTCTCTAAGTCATCTCTGGCAGCAAACGACAGGCTGCTGCTTCCCATAGCTTATGTGTAGAGACCAGCCACACGAGGATTGGCTTTAATGACACCATCTTCCTTCTTATACCGATGGTGGAGAATTCTCCTCCTTCATATTTCCCTTTAAGTTTTCTCCTCCATTAAGTCAGGTCTACAACCACCAGTGGAACTTACATTAGTTTCCCTTATAAAAACCTACGTTTTCTATAAAACATCATTTTTTTTTACATTTTCGACCTTCACGACTTAGCTGGTGCACTTACATACTTCTCCCCGCTCAGTCTCTGCTAATGTACTAACAAGGCATCAATCGGTAATTACTGATATTGAGACAAGAAATAATTAGCGAAATAAGCGGAAGCCCAAACACTATGTGCCCTTCCGGAGACAGTATACAAGTGTATAATCAAGTATCAAATATTTGACCGTCTGGTACTTCAAATTAACGTTCATAATTTACTAAAAAGACTCGCTACCATGTTGCCTGTGTCCACATCTACAACAGAGTTATCCAGCAGGTGGGCCAGTAGATGGTAACATGGCAGGGTAACAGTGGATAGTAACAGAGTAGGGTAGGACTAGATGGTAACAGGGTAACAGTACATGGTATAGATGGTAACAGGAGAGGAGAAGACGAGCAGGTGACTCACCTGAGCGACTGAGTAAGTGTTCTCGTCCCAGACGACCAGTAGGTCAGGGCGGAGGACCAGCTGCTTGTTCTCTTGTGTGATGTTCAGGTAACGGTCGCACTTCTCGCTCTTGGAGCAGTTGTTGTGGACTGCAGAAACGCGGGAGACAACACAGGTTATATATATATACAGGGTAGTGAGGCGGGCGGTGTGTCCTGCAGGCTCAAACCCCTACCATCATGAAGTCACAACCCTGGCTACTATGGCCAAACAAATGGACAAATATAAACCTGCAATTACAGAGTCATAGACTCCAGCTCACTGACTGTTCCTGTACCACACACAACACGGAAGTTTTGCCACGGCATCTCTCTCTCTCTCTCTCTCTCTCTCTCTCTCTCTCTCTCTCTCTCTCTCTCTCTCTCTCTCTCTCTCTCTCTCTCTCTCCCACCCGGTAGCATTCCTCCTAACTCTGCCTCTCAACGATGCTTGTGACGGGATGAGGAGGCCTTAACAAGCTGACTACACACAACACGTCACAGTGTCTAGGAATATGATCGACCGGATCCTAACCCACCTTGTCACCAGTGGGAGCTCCACTACCTAGCCTCACACCCTGGCCACTACCACCGTGGTACACCACAAGATAGCCTTTCATGAACATCATAATGACTTGCTCATCTTCCGCTACTGATTGAGACCCCAGAGATGACCACCTCCTCAGTTTCTCCCGTGACGCGACTCGAGAGAGACCAAAGTTTGGCCTGAGTGTAGGCCTCCCCGGTGAGTGTTGGTGGGAGTCAGCCCCTGTCATGGAGTTCCCAGATGCTGGTCTTATCGCTGATGTTGTCCCTACACGTTACGTCTACCACAGTCTGCCAACGACAACCAGGCGAGTCACTCGACAAGATATGAAAGCGAAGATCAAACAACACAGAACCATTCATCCAGTCCACCCTGAAGAAGGAGGAGTAAGGTGGGGTCACTCCTGTTTGTGGACACTTTGCCTATAAAACAAGACAGCGTCTTGAAGTATCAAATGTTCAGAAAGACAACAAACAAAGATGACCTGATGCACTTCTACTCTTAACTACGACGAAAGGATAGAATACAGCGCTTGAATTGTTGATATCTTTTTCCCCCCAAAGGGAGTTCACAATTATGTCGTCAGAAACATGTGAGGGACGACTGCCAATGCATCAGCGACACGTTTACGGAAATACAGATCCTACAGCATGTCATCAGCGAATGTGTACAGATGACGATAATCCAGATCAGCCCTTGAGTACAACGTGTATACATCGGCAGAGTCGCCCTCCCACTAGGGAACACTGCCACTTTCTCATACGTGCTTCAGTAACCCAGTGGTGATCTGCCAAGCAAACACAACACTTGAAGGAAACCACCAGATTAACCAGATGTCGTGATACAGACAACAGTGCTGAGTGGATATTCTCCTGTGTGGCGGCTGCAGCAACATGTGCCTACGGCAGACGCGTCAGGACCTACAGAGGACTGTACGATCTTCTCATGGACCGCAGGGAAAATCTAAAGCCACTTAGAGTAGCAGATGCGAAGAAGTGATTCTAGTGCAAGCATTATGCAGAGTGTAAACACGACAGAGCAAAACATGGCATGGTTAACGTGGCAACTTCTGATACAGATCTGTTTGATAGCCCCCTCTCTCTCTCTCCCATTCTGCCACTTACCCTCCACCAATGACCTCACCTCCCCACCCATCTCTCTTCATCCCAAGGGCTGTTGTATACATAAGAGTGTCTGGTGGTCTTAGAATTATCCTGAACACCTGAAGAAGGTGTTAGAGATGCTTCCGTTGGTGGATGTAGCCTACGTTGACGTCCTTAATGACGCCTGGCAGCTGGTGGGCTGAATGATCAACAAGCCAACCAACCCAATGTGGTCTGTCAATGGCTGGACAAAGCAGGTGAGAGTAACACGCTGCCGTCTTCCATTAAGGATCACCATCTTCAAGGAAAGTGTCTTTAGCTTGCTTGTTCTTATGCTTTCTCGTCTTACGAGTCCATCACAACAAGGTTATGGCGTATGCTTCCTTGATCATAATGTTTCCAGGCTCATGGAACAATATTCATTGCAGAAAGCTCATTTCACGATCTCATGTTTCATTATCTTCAACTATAACTACTTTACTCAAGCTAGAATTGTACAAGTCTTTTCGAAACATTCAGTATCACTTTAGCAATTCAACGACATTGTTTATTTCAGTTGAAACTATCGTTTATTCAGTATGTAAAGTAGGCTGGTGTGAATTCCCTTTTGGTTAATTGTTTTCAGTCGGCTCATTAGCATTGTAGACTGCTTAAAAGCCCCACGCAGTGAAAATAATAGAATATCGTGTAAGTACTGAACACAGTCATGCAGAAAACTATAAGAACAGCAGAGAATCAACTACCATATATACTGCAGAAGACCAAAATAGTCAGTGGTACCAGGATCCTTAGTCGATGGGTCGTAGGAGTAGAATACAGATCTCATACATCACTAAACCATAGAGCCAGATGGTGCATGCAGTCCGTCTCCCGCCAGTACCCTGGTCTGAGAACACCTGACACTACACTCGTCACCCTCTGACTCACACACTTTATGGCACCACATCCGAACCGTCACACAACAACAGGGAAGATACTACTAACAAATGCATTACTCCACCACCTTCAACACGAAAGCTCATCATTCCCACATATTCGTCTTACCTGACACAGCCCAGTCTTTGTTGATCTTGTCCTGAGCCAGGATGTGGTTACATGGCTCCAGCTCGTAGCTAGAATCATCGAAGGAGTGGAAGTTCCGACCCTCAATCTTACATATCGGGTCTATGAGCCTCGGCAGCTCAGTGGAGGTGGTAGGAGCGGGACTTCCAATCGGCTCTGTAAGAACATCAAAACAAAAACGCATCAGACATTTGGACACGTTGTTTCATCTATAGATTAAGTTCACCAGTTTCCAGGAAACATATACAAATGTTGATATGTAAGTCGCGAGCCACCATGAATTGAAAGACATAGTGAAGGAGGTTCATTACATTCTAATATCATCGAGAGAACTATGGGTCTGGAGCAGGTCAATGGAGAGACCAAGATGCAAACATGCCACAGTTTTCACAACAAAGTGATGTGCAGGTACTATTGTGGCTAGAATAGGGAATTATGAAGAAGTGTGGTATGGTGAAAGAAATGGTGGGCAAAGACAACGCTGGAGAGTTAATACAATGTGGAAATGAACAGGCAACTGGAAGGTAAAGAACATCTTAGACAGATAAGTATGCAGTTAAGATGACTGAGGGTAATAACGTCTTATGACTGACTGAGGGAGTCTGGCTGTGGGGTCGACACAGTGAGAGGGTGTCCTCTGATGTACTGAGACCGTGTCCACATATAGAGGAAGGCCTGGAGAGGTTATCCCAGGGAAGTCTCTTGGTCGAGGGACCGGGTAGTTAATATTTCTTCTGGAACCCTGACCTCCAGCCATTCCTCTCTTTCTGCTCTCATGCACGAAGAGCTTCACAGATCATGAAGTACTGGGTCCCATACAATTTTTTTTACCTCATTACAAAAGAATTTTTCAGACTCCCTGAAGGATGTTCACGGTACCTGCAGGTTACAAGGATACCGGATTGAAAAACTATGAGCAAAACTTCTATATAGGAGTAAGGAAGATATACATGATGTATAGAGGAAGAGGAAAATACTAAATGAATAAGACTATGTCGAAAAGTGAACATCGGAAGCAACTGTTCTGTAGGAACATACACTACAATGTGGCTCTCCAGTCCAAATGGAAACTGCAAATGATTACGTTGTAAGATTCTTCAATACGTTAGCTACTGCATTAGGGTCAGGTTGTGATATCAACAAATGATTACGTTGTAAGACTCTTCAGTACGTTACCTTCTGCATTAGGGTCAGGTGGTGATATCAACAAATGGGAGAGAGTGTTGTAAATATGATAACTGAAGTTACTGCGTCCTGAGAGTAACTCTTGGAGAGAATAACACCCTCCAAAAACCCTTTACTGTCAAGGTAGCATATTAATTATCCCAGCGTCTACCTGTTTACGCAAAGGAAGGACGTATCCACAGATAACATTAATGGAAAACCAAGGAGAATAGGGATGTGATGTATATACAGTCTTCCAAACATATCTAACAATTCAGAAGTAAATTATAACTTAGAGAAAAATACTGGCTGAATATCTTAGACAGAATACTGGCTGAATATCTTAGACAGAGTACTGGCTGAATATCTGTCAAGATATGTGAATACAGTTGAACTCCAGATATACGTACTGCAAGCAAATTCGGGACATTCTTCACCGGGGTTGGTCTGGTAGAACTCCTCGTTGGCTGCACATACGGGGAGTTCCATCTGTGGAAAATGTCAACACTTAACACCAAATCATTCATCAGATAATCTCTGATAATCTTACTCCATCCTGTACGGTAGAGATGAACCTCTGGCACACTTTCCTCACAACACTGAACATTTCTCTTACATCAGGCATTTTGAACAAATACATTTTCTTCGTACACTTTGATTAAAGTATATACCTGCCTCTCTCTCTCTCTCTCTCTCTCTCTCTCTCTCTCTCTCTCTCTCTCTCTCTCTCTCTCTCTCTCTCTCTCTCTCTCTCTCTGTAGGATACATTCCAAAACAATAAACCAACAAAGGCGGAGCCGTACACTCCAGACGGGAGCTCCCCAGCTTCCAGGATCTCACTCCAGTTCCAGTATTCACAATCCTTCTCTCAGACGTGCAGACACACAACTCATCCATGAACCCACGAAATATTCTCTTTGACAACTGGCGTTCGTCACCTGCCATGTACATGAGCCAGTAAATCGGAAGAACTGTTACGTGCTACATCGAGCGTTACGTGCTAAATCGAGCGTTACGTGCTACATCGAGCGTTACGTGCTACATCGACCTAAAGTTACGTAGGACATTCAGAACCCTCTCTGCCAGAACGCTCTCTAGACTTAGATCTTCTACTTCAAAGACAATATCATCGAAGAGAAACATTGCGGTGTTGTAGCTACGTATTTCATCATGATACCTCAACCATCTGTGTGGGGAAGGAAATGTAACGTAGGCCAACGCACCGTGCTCCTTCGTTTACAATCTGTAACAACACAAGTCACACGGGTCACAGGTCTCCCCCTGCTCCCCACATTATTCACGATTACATATTGTTTTAGTCATACTATATAGTCCTCAGTGACAGTATGTCACAGTCCTCGCCTAGTGTAGGTGAGGGTGAGTGTGGAGGGGGGAAAAAAAAAGCGTAAAATACAAAAAGAATCCTAAATCTAAGACGGTGCAGACATCGAGGTGAGGACCCCTAGTGAGGGAAGCAACCTAAACTTACAGTGGACACTGGTATAGTCAGTATATTGTCAGTATCATCAACCAGTGAAGAAAATGGAGGGGTGACGATGAGGAGGAGACGAGAGGGGGAGAGAGAGAGATGGAGCATAAGAACAACTAACCATCGTTGAGAAAAGAGAAGAAATGTGTGATAGGTTTAGACCACAGCGTCTCCCAGTCAACCCCCTTGGCCGCCACACCCTCTGGTGCTGACCGTACGTCATCTGCCCAGATGCCCCTGTGTGAGACTAAGCATCCATGTGTTTACAGTCTCCAGGATGGAAGCAGACGCACGGGGCATTGTGGTATGTCATAATCTGTTCAGTATTAACTCTCTGACGACTATCTGTTTACGTGAATCCACTCTGACATTATCAGCTAGTTAGCATTCTGTCTTTCTGCCCCATTTATCCACTCGTGACTTCACAATGTGTGGAAATATGGAATGATTTATGAGGTAGTCGAGAGACTAGGAGAAAAATATCTATCTGTCCTGCAGTTCCCTTGATCTCGAGCATTTTGGTACTGACTGTAGACAACAAATGTTGCAGTTATCCCCAAAAAATACACACGTTTTCATCAAAAAGAGATACGAAAAGAAGGAAAATATATCAGACATGTTATATAAACACTGACGTCATACTTACGTTAGAGAGAGGACATTTGGTGTAGCCTTCTGGTGTGGTGGGTGGGAAGGGCGTGGTGACCTGTACACAGGTGTACTGTGGACAAGCAGAAGACTCAGTTCCCTGGATGTACATGGTGCGTAGATCTTCTGGGCATTCCACCGGTGGACATATTGTGGTGGTGCTGATTGGCACGCACTCAAACTGACGGAAACGGATACAGAGAGAAACTTACGATAGTGTAGAACAGTCATATGACAGTTTTATATACAAGTTCCAGTTCCTTCTATACAGTTAACCTTTTTCACCCTCCTAAATGTTCAGGCCCCGATCCCCCAAAGCTTCTTCCACTCCGTTCTTCCATCCCCCCCTTTTGGTCCCCCCCTCCTCCCTCCCCCCCCTCTCTCTCTCTCTCTCTCTCTCTCTCTCTCTCTCTCTCTCTCTCTCTCTCTCTCTCTCTCTCTCTCTCTCTCTCTCTCTCTCACTTTATCTCGCCGTTCAAGATGGCTGTCTCACTCCTTCATGCCAACTTGTCCCATACCAAACCACAGTTGCCTCCCTGTCATCTGGCGTGTTCACTCCTTCCAAACACTCGCCCCCTCTTCTCTAAATCTCCTGCCTGTTAACTCTGGTCATTTGATACATGGCTACTGAAGTTATCACTAAGTTACGACCGACTTTAAAAGAATAGCAGACAACATGTTATATAACTGAGGAGACAAAGTGATCGAGGACTGAGTGATCACATGAGCCGAGCTTTGCTGGAAGCATTCATACATGTTTTAGTAGGAGACTCGGTAGATTCCACACTCCTGAGGTGGATTTCTAAGGGGATGTGGGAGTTAGTAGGAAGGGTTGAGCAGGAAAATGAAGGTAAGGAAGAGGACTTGATTGAAGGACAAAATTCATATAGGCCGTACTTCAACATAGGGGAGGAGTCTAGCAGACTGTCTCTGGATTGCTTGAGCAGGAACCTACCGGAGGACACAATGACAACAGCGCCATAGAATCAGCAAAGGTGATCTCATATCCTTCCGGGCAGTTGGGAGGTGGGCAGGGTGCAGTGGGAGGTGCTGATGTCACACAGTGGTACTGTGGACACAAGTCGTCCGACGACTGTTGCATGAAGTCATAGTAGTAGTCTTCGTCTTGGACCACATAGCCTTCAGGACAACTTGGCGGAGGGCAGGTGGGAGGCTCCATCGTTGTGGCGGGGGGAACGCACTCGTACTTGGGGCAGATATCACCCAGCTGTTGAGGAAGAGGCAAGAGGCGTCGGTGAGGACGGGTCAGTGAGGAGGTGCGAGGTGTGGGTTGAATCCATATGTGACTGTCAGAGCGAGTGTGTGTGTGTAACACTACGGGAAGCATGACGCGACCCACCTTCTTCGGTACCAGGACGATATCGTAGCGAGGCGGACACAGAGGAATGGGGCATGGTAAGGGCGTGGTGATGACTGGCGGCTCGCACACGATCTTCGGGCAGAGACCCTTCGTGGCCTGCACCACTACCGTCCAGTGGTCAGGACAGAAGGGCGTCGGGCACGCCTCAGGAATCACTAGTGCGAGATGATAGAAAGAAAAAAGTCTGACATCAACAACTGCGAAGCAAACAAGTTGGTCACAGCTGAAATGGACATGTCTGTGTACACTTAGCTACTCCTGCTGTGGATGTGCAACTGAAACCCGAGTTATGGATGACTCAAGTTCAGTTTACGAATGAAATGTAGAAAATCATGGTGGAAACCAAATCAAGAGAGATACAGTTGTGGTAACAATACAGAGAGACAGTTGTGGTAACAATACAGAGAGGCACAATTGTGGTAACAATACAGAGAGACACAGTTGTGGGCCCAGATAGCAGGAAGTACAGAAAATCTCACACAAGAGCCACAAATACAGTTTGATAAATGATTTGAAAAAGGGGAAATAATTTAGGGATGTCATATGGAAGAGTTACGTACAGCAAAGAAAAATAAGAAAGACCTAGAGAACTGGAAAAATATGAGAGAGTACGAATGAATACATCAAGATATATTAAGATTAAGATTCCATGCGTTACCTCGCTAACGCGGGAGACAGCGCCAAAGTATAATAGAATATGAAAGATAAAAGAAAGAAGAAAAATGTGAAAGAAGTGTACACAGACCAAATGATTATCCATACATGCTCCATAAACACAGAAGGAAATAGTCAGTCACAGAACACAGAGGAGGGAATCAGCGAGGCAGATGACAGGGAATGTGATGTGTTCAGAAACATCTGATGAAGAATTCTGTATGTTCGTCTGACTGACTGAAGTGATGCAATTGCTTTCTTGCTTAACACCATGTGAAGTAATTGCTTTCTTGCTTAACACTAAGTGAAGCAACTGCCTTCTTGCTTAACACTATGTGAAGCAAATGCACTCTTGCTTAACACTAGGTGAAGCAACTGCTTTCTTGCTTAACACTATGTGAAGCAACTGCTTTCTTGCTTAACACTATGTGAAGCAATTGCTTTCTTGTTTAACACTAAGTGAAGCAATTGCTTTCTTGCTTAACACTAAGTGAAGCAACTGCTTTCTTGCTTGACACTAAGTGAAGCAAATGTTACTCGCTTGACACGGTGTGAGGCAACTGAAATTCGCTTAAAACTAAGTGAGGCAGCTGGTTCTTGCTTCTTAACACCATGAGAACAGAACGTTAGAGGAGTGAGAGTTGCCTCAGAAGATACATCCAGTACGAGGGAAGTACACGAGATATAACGAAACATCGGAAGTCCAGCGGGTAAAAGTTTGTAGACAGAATGAGGCAATGAGGAGGAAAACAAGAATGCGGGAAAAAAAAAACCCAAGGCCATGATGAGGCCAGCCAAGGTTGAGCGACCAAACAAGGCCGTAAGGTCAGCCAAGACTGAGCGACCAACCAAGGCTACAGGACCAACCAAGTCCAAGTGGCCAAATCGAGGCCAGATGGCCAGCCAAGACCACAAGACCGACTAAGGCCACACGGGCAACCAAGGGCTGGCGCTCTAGTGTACCGCCCACACGGAAGGGGATCCTCGTCTGTCTGACACGACTGTGATGAATCCTTGACTTACCGGGAGTCGTGGCCGGGCAATCCAGCTCGTCACGACTGTGATGAATCCTTGACTTACCGGGAGTCGTGGCCGGGCAAACCAGCTCGTCATCTGGACAGTCCTCGACACCATCGCACCATGACGTCTCGTTCAGGCAGTAGTTGCTGGATGGACACAGCTTCGTCCCCACGGGACAAGGCTTGCACACACAGGCACACATAGGGGTCAACACTGACTGCTCATCCTGGAGGAGGAGAAGGCAAGTGCAATGATTTTAGTCGCGAACTGACGCCATCTCAGTGGACAAGATCATGAGGAATCTTCCACTGATATAGATAAACCTCATCAGCACAGTGGTCTACACTCCGATTCAATGAAGGACCAGAGGACATCTGTAACCAGATGACGTGCAAGAAACTCAGATGAGATAGATACTGCTCAAAATAGACGTTTTCTTTTTCTCCCTAAGATGATAATCACTCCAACATGGAATATATGATCCATTTTCTGTTGCTTTAATTTTTCTATATCTTGTTTCAACCCAGCAAAGAGACCGTTGCTCTTTAATTTTTCTATATCTTGTTTCAACCCAGCAAAGAGACCGTTGCTCTTTAATTTTTCTATATCTTGTTTCAACCCAGCAAAGAGACCGTTGCTCTTTTGTTACGAAAACTGAATAACTTGAGAAAACTTATCAGGGCTTTACTGTATAACTTCCACTAGATTTCAGTTTTATCCCTGAACTTTCAAGATTCAGTTACAGCTCTTTAGGCCAATGAACACTGCACACGAAACACTTTGACATGACATCACAGACATGTATAGCCGGATAAGCTTCCTCTTCTTGCTAATCTATTTTCCACTAACTTCTGCTGCTGTATTCTTAGACTAACCCTCATATCTCTGCTGGAGTGATGCAATCGAATATCAACATACAACATAGCTTGGGCAAAATACACAAGTGAAAACCTGGTTAAGGTTCCCATAGTTGTGTGTTATTGGAGTGGATCGCTCCTCCCTCATTACCTTCTTTTCCATACAAGTTACACAATTCATATGGATTATTCTTCTTCGACTTACATCGTCACATGGTAGGCATTCCTTCTTGGTGCACTCGGCTTTTCCGTTCACCAGACACTGGCACTCATCACAATCAGTGGTCTCAAAGATTGACGAAATCTCGTGCCTGTTGGAGGGATAAAAGGGAGAATCAGCTCTTACGTCGTAGCTACTAACGGTCGTTTTTTGATATATATATATATATATATATATATATATATATATATACATCTACATCTCTAGATTTCTACGTCTATCACCAGAGAGAGAGAGAGAGAGAGAGAGAGAGAGAGAGAGAGAGAGAGAGAGAGAGAGAGAGAGAGAGAGAGAGAGAGACCCTCCCACTCACCCGATGCCATCCTTGTAGCACGGACAGAAGCCCTCAGCCACGCACGCTTCACCGTCGAAGTACTTGCCATACGAGCAGGAGACACAGCTGTCGTAATACTCCTCAGGCAGACCAGGGCAGGGTGAGCAGTAAGGTGGGGGTGGCTCAGTAGTCGTCACCGCAGGCCTTGGCGTCGTAGTCACCTCAGCTAAGCAGAGGAAAAAAAAATTGATATTTCCACCTTCAGTTCTCATGCCTTCCTTCATCATATGTAATTACCTGACATGGTTGTGATTACCTAATTAAGCGATACAGGAAGAGAGTCTTATACTTACTGGGCCTCAAACTATTACACATCTTTAAGCATTATGAAGTACCTTAAAACCAGGACTCTCTGCGTACTATCCTTTCCTTGCCTTGTTCCACGCGTCCACGACTCCTATAAAACCATTTCTTTATATCATTCGTCACTTTAGTCTTAGTTCCCTGTAGCGTGATGGAGTCAGCATGTCGTCATTTCTGATTTCTAAGACATAATCATTATTCACTTGACTGAATCCAATTTAAACTTACATTTCATCGTAATGTTTTCCCACTTCCTTTTTTTTTCTCTCCTTGACGTGGGTAATGCCATAGCTGGTACCCTTCCTATGGCTGTTACCTGCCACTCTTTCCTTCACACTCTCGTGGTAGACAGTGTCATTAGACATTGCCTCTGCCAGTGCTAACTGTGTGCATGTAATTCTCCACGTGCAGTGTGTCTTGCACGTATCTATAACAAATGTCACAATCATGAATGTTTTCAGTAGACTGAATCTACACACACAACACACACACACACACACAACACACACACACCAGACGTAATGTGTCATGTTATCCTAACAACGAATTCAGTCCAGAGACTTACTGAAGGGATGTACGTACGTATTTTGCGAAGAGCATCACACCCAAGATCCGTGTGTGTGTGTGTGTGTGTGTGTGTGTGTGTGTGTGTAACGCCCGACCCACAGTAGATGTTGATAACCACAACCACAAGAACCTGATGGTACTCACGGTAGGGGTGGAAGCAGCCCAGAACCTCGGCTCTCAAGGCGATGTTGTTATTCCAAGTTTTGGGTCTGATCTCCAGGAATCTGGCCTGGATGAGGCGGTCGAACTTGGTCTTGACCGGTGTGTTTCCGTCGAAGTTGGCAGGGAACACCTGGGTGAGACATGGTGATCAGGACCAGTTTAGTAGTGGCCTCACCTGACGA
Organism: Panulirus ornatus; assembly: GCF_036320965.1. Lineage (NCBI taxonomy): Eukaryota > Metazoa > Arthropoda > Malacostraca > Decapoda > Palinuridae > Panulirus > Panulirus ornatus. Next base: position 56,033,345 of record NC_092242.1, read on the forward strand.
GTTAAAAAAACATTTATATATATACTTTATACACACCAGTGGGTCATGACACTCCAGGACTTGTGGAAGTAATATCAAACAAGTGTGGAAGACTGAACACCATGCCAGTCCACTGTGGAAGACTGAACACCATGCCAGTCCACTGTGGATGACTGAACACCATGCCAGTCCACTGTGGAAGACTGAACACCATGCCAGTCCACTGTGGATGACTGAACACCATGCCAGTCCACTGTGGATGACTGAACACCATGCCAGTCCACTGTGGATGACTGAACATCATGCCAGTCCACTGTGGGTGACTGAACATCATGCCAGTCCACTGTGGAAGACTGAACATCATACCAGTCCACCCCGCCAATGGTGGAACAGAAGGAGGACGAAAGTGACTGATTAATGTTTACTGTGCAAACGTTATTTGTATAATGTGGGGCCATCGCCCGGGCCCCCCCACACTTCATGGCCCGCCCCAGGTTGTTGTTTTTATAATTATCTTTATCATTTGAATGACTTCTAAGAATTTGAATCATAAACAATGTGTTAAGATACTTCCATGACAGGTACATGGGGGGAATGGTGGGTGGGTAAAGTGAAACGGACAGCATACATGTTTGACTTGTCCAGGGTCTTCTCTGCCCCACGACCTCCTCTACCTGGGGACATTATGAGGTTCAGGAGGGACACAACCCACCCGACCCAACCCTCATGATCTATCCACATCACTCGACCTCCTCCTCCTCCTCCTCCTCCACCACCAGCGTGAGTATCCTCATGTATCGAGAGTCCCTGTGAAGTCAGTGGCCGCCCCCCGACCCGTGGCGTGAGAGCCGGACCTACCTTGTCGGTGCCGTCTGGGGCCTTGACGGTGTTCCACGTCTCGCCGTCAGGAGAGTAGCGCACGGTGAAGGACTCCACCCACTCATCTGTGCCGGGCCGCCCCTGGGTCACTACTCCCGACAGCTTGCTGGGCTCCACGAAGTCAAACTGGGTACAGAAGATGGTGAGGTGTCAGCATGACCCACATGACGGGAGCGACATGCATGGCCTCATGACGCCACATTGGGACGACCTACATAACATGACCAAGTTAGTGCACACATAGGGTGACTGTACCATGGGTCAATACTGGGGACAATGACTGTACCATGGGTCAATACTGGGGACAGAATGACTGTACCATGGGTCAATACTGGGGACAGAATGACTGTACCATGGGTCAATACTGGGGACAGAATGACTGTACCATGGGTCAATACTGGGGACAGAATGACTGTACCATGGGTCAATACTGGGGACAGAATGACTGTACCATGGGTCAATACTGGGGACAGAATGACTGTACCATGGGTCAATACTGGGGACAGAATGACTGGATGTCATCAGTGATAACAGAATACTTTGTTCTGTACTGCCAATCAGACTGAGTTACCACTCAGGCTGTTACCACTCAGAATGAGCTACCACTCAGATTGAGTTACCACTCAGACTCAGTGTTACCACTCAGACTGAGTTACCACTCAGACTGAGTTACCACTCAGACTCAGTGTTACCACTCAGACTGAGTTACCACTCAGACTGAGTTACCACTCAGACTGGGTTACCACTCAGATTGAGTTACCACTCAGACTCAGTGTTACCACTCAGACTCACTGTTACCACTCAGACTCAGTGTTACCACTCAGACTCAGTGTTGCCACTCAGATCACAACACAACTCACCCTGACGAACTGGTCGGGTTCTGGTTCAGCCACCCAGGCCCCGGCGGACATGAAGGGCGTCGCCTGCGTGTTGAGCGGCAGGTTCTGCTTGCCGTAGTAGTAATACATGTTGTTCAGCACCGACGACAACTGCACCTGCAGGTCAGACATCTCCCCAGACTCCAGACCCATCGGCTCCTCACACTCAGGCTCCTCTGTGCAAGATGAGGAAGGACCACGATGAGTCACGATGAGTCACGATGAGTCACGATGAGTCATGCATGTTTATCACATGGATGGAGGAGGTGTGTGTGTGTGTGTGTGTGTGTGTGTGTGTGTGTGTGTGTGTGTGTGTGTGTGTGTTGGTTGCTCTGGCCCTACACCTCTCCAGGCTCTCTGTTCACCATCTATATCATAAAATCTATCTAAAAGAACTTGAATCTCGGGATCAAATCACCCCTCACTCTTCTCTCTTCCATTAGGAGCAAATCATGGGCCTTTCGCCTGTAACTCATCTCTGATCCTTCGGGGTATCGTCTATGTTGTCCTACGCTAGACCTTCTCCATTAGCTCTTTGTATATGAGTCAGGTGGGTGGCGACCATGTATGTGTTGATTTACCGGTGTGTTTTGTGTCTTCCATATTTCTCAAGAGACACGTCACATACAGACGAACACGCCACATCCAGACGAACACGTCACATCCAGACGAACACGTCACATCCAGACGAACACGTCACATCCAGACGAAAACAGACGTAAGCTCTTAAACACACACACACACACACACACACACACATACACACACAAGCCTTGCCTGTGTAAACACCCCAGACATCGTAACACACACACACACACACACACACAAGCCTTGCCTCCGTAAACACCCCAGACATCGTAACACACACACACACACACACACACACACAAGCCCTGCCTCCGTAAACACCCCAACACATCGTAGCAGGACAAGACGTGGGTCGTATTACTACGTACTGACTGTGGTGACGGCTGGGGCGAGTGTGGGATGCTTACAGCCGATGACTTCAAACCTCAGCGCAATGGCTCGATTCCAGTCAGTGGGTTCCAGTCTCAAGTAGCGCGCCTCTCTTGGCTCGTCGAAGATGTGTTCTATCGGGTCTGATGCGATGAGAGGACCCCGGAAGACCTGCCGAGTGTGGAATATGATAACATTTATAAAGTCAAGATGGGTGACATTGATCTACGTCCAGGTCCCTTCATACACGATCAGGAGGCTGTCTAGGTAGATAGATAGATAGACAGGGATAGATAGATACACGACCAGGAGGCTGTCTAGATAGATAGATAGACAGACAGGGATAGATAGACACACGATCAGGAGGCTGTCTGTCTCGATAGATAGATAGATAGAGAGAGAGAGAGACGATCAGGAGGCTGCATGTCTAGATAGATAGACAGGGATAGATAGATACATGATCAGGAGGCTGTCTGTCTCGACAGAGAGAGAGAGAGAGAGAGAGAGAGAGAGAGAGAGAGAGAGAGAGAGAGAGAGAGAGAGAGAGAGAGAGAGAGAGAGAGAGAGAGAGAGATACACGAGCAGGAGGCTTTCGCAGCAGGTGTGATAAAGAAAGCAAATTGAAAGACAAATGGATGGAGAAATCTGTAAGAATGATATTGGATACAGGGATGAGATACAGCGATCTCCAAGGTATAATGTAGGGGCTAGAAATGTCTCACAGTACACAGGGTGGGGCGACAGTACACAGGGTGGGATTACAGTACACAGGGTGGGGTGACAATACACAGGGTGGGGCTACATTACACAGGGTGGGGCTACAGTACACAGAGTGGGGTTACAGTACACAGGGTGTGGTTACAGTAGACAGGATGGGATTACAGTACACAGAGTGGGGCTACAGTATACAGAATGGGTTTAGAATGTATAGGGTGGGGTTACAGTACACAGGGTAGGGCTACAGTACACAGGATGGGGTTACAGTATACAAGGTGGGGCTACAGTACACAGGGTAGGGATACAGTACAAAGGGTGCTGCTACAGTACGTAGGGTGACGTTGCAGTACACAGGGTAGGATTACAGTACATAGGGTGGGGCTACAGTACATAGGGTGGGGTTAAGGGCCAAAGCATATGACCAAGAATAAGAGACATAATAAGCTTTCCACGAGTTGTAAAGCTAAGCTTTCGTAAATAGTTGACAATATATGTTTGGTGATATCTATGGATTCCCCCAAAATTGAAAAGTGGCTCCAATATACTTAAGAAATACTAATCCCAAAGGCAAAACATGGTAACTTATATGCAGGTAAAGACATTAAATCCAGGACTAATGGATGCACATACAGGTGGGAACGTACACCCGGCTTAATGTCTGTTCTTACAGAAACCGTACACCCAGTAAGGAGTGAGGCCAGGCAGGGCGCTCCAGTCATGCACACAACAAGAGCGGTACATCATGTTCTGGGCCTCGCATCACTGGTGACCTGCTGGAGGCACTGACTTCCCACTGAAGGACGAAGGGTTTGATTTCCCCACTGTGGTATTAAGGGTGTTGACTTCCCCACTGAGGAACTAAGGGTGTTTACTTCCTCACTGAGGAACTAAGGGTGTTGACTTCCCCACTGAGGAACTAAGGGTGTTTACTTCCTCACTGAGGAACTAAGGGTGTTCACTTCCTCACTGAGGAACTAAGGGTGTTTACTTCCTCACTGAGAAACTAGAGGTGTTGACTAACCCACTGAGGAATTAGACGTAAGTGGAACTATAGCTACAACAGTTGTAACTATAACTACAACTGTCACAAGCGCACAAGTGGGACTCTGGAGGTGAACGACCAACCATACAGGAGAGTCTGTCTGAAGTGTTGCTCTGGAGGGAGATCGCCTATTCCACACACACACACACACACACACACACACATACACACACACATACACACACTGTCCACCTTCAAGGACTTATTCTAATATGTGCGTTCCTCATCCTAGCCTCATTACCTTCTCTTACAATTTCTTTGCTTCCCAACTTTAACTAGTCCAATGCTCTCTCTGTCATGTGGTTGGCGACATTCGCTCCCATCTGCCGCAGCAGGACTTATATCTTCCTTGCGACAGTGAAAAAAAAAGAGAAAAAGAAAAATGTTTTCTTTCCACAAGAACCCAAATTATATCCCGGGAATATCGTGCTCAAGGTGGCTGAGGTCTTCGTCACCCTCAGGTCACAAGCGCCTCTGGAGATGTGGACGTTTATATAACTTTATCTACAGAACACATACCACTTGACTGACAAAATATCACCAAGTTTTGATTACCATTACTCGGAGGAGAGAGACACGCTAAGCTTTCAAGTAACGACGGAAAGCTTTAGCTGGTGATATCACAAGACGTTTCAGAGGAGGAGGGGAAAATTACGATCCCCCTCCCTCACCAGTATACGCTCCTGGTGTATCCTGGGCCGTCATATGCAACGTCATGTGAGCGATGCGAGACACTGAATCATACCTAATTCTGACTATCAAAATGATCCCGTTGTTTTGGTCTGGTTATTACGAGAGTCTCCCTCTACCAGCGAGCGACTCGGTTAGCTGTTCACGGCAGCACAACCAAGACGAGCTACACCACTGGTGTGGTGATGATCCACCACACAAAACTACACTGCCCTGCCCTTGAAAATGATTCCTACCGCTACGTACTTACCTTAGGAGGACTTAGTGGTTTGTCTGGCTCAACGGGCAGTACACTCCAGATGACGTTGTCGCGAGAGGTTTCTACGGTGAAGGCAGTGACCCTCTCCTTGGTGATGGGATTGCCAGCCACCTCCACACCGTACACGGGCAGCACCTCGCCCAGGTCCACTTGTATGAACTGGTTCTTGTCACTGATCCGCGGTGCCCAGCTCCCAGCTGTGGGACACGAGGGGAAACATATTCTCAAACTCCAGTTACAGAGAAGGAAAGGAGAAAAACTTCTCTCATATATTGACGACTTCCTAAATAACTGTGCCAGTTTATCAAAATGTTATCAGCGATTTGATGAAGTGTAAAGTAGAAGACATTCTTTACTTACTGGTAAGGCTATCATCATCTGAGTAAAGACGTGCGCTGGACGGTCCATAGAGGGAGTTGCGGGCGGGGGTGGAGGAGAAGGCGCTGTCCTCCACCTCGTCTAACAACTTGATGTATCTGGTGGATGAACAACAGGAGATGGATCACTTTGGTCACAGGGAAACGAGACGTTTTTATCTATAATTACCACCAAATATTCTACCACAGTTAGTTGGTATTTCGCACAGCCTTCACTAAGGTGGTACGTGAGAGGCTAGCTGGCAGCAGATGCGGCCACACTGAGCGGGAGTTGCATCAGTGTGCAGGAGGGAACTGTGGTGGTGAGGAGCCATACCATGTGAGACTGAGGGAACCATGTATCACTGTCATCGACATCTGCGGCCATAACCCACCCCAGTCAACGACAACACAACAGAATGAAGAAATTATCCTGAGGTCAAGAGTTGATCGACCTGACCTACAGAAGTGGAGAGGTTATGGAAGGAGAAGACGAGGGAAGGAACAGAATTCCATCGCCTCGCTGCCCGAGGCAACACAAGGGTCAGCCCTTGTGGTATAGACACACACACCTATCATCACTACATGCTTCCTGCAACAGTTTTGTGGTCACTGACAGTTAATACACACGGAGGCGTGAGGGGTGACCCTGTAATCACTCACGTAACTTATAATTAATGAGTTTGTCGTGAATGTCTGTGGGGTCGATCTAGCAATATCATGAGCACTGTGTTACACATTTCATCATGCGACACACCTGCAGGTGGCCCGTCTGAGTCTCTGTACTTGTGACTGTGTGAAGCTTCAGTGAGTCGAACATTGAGATACAACAACTGATCAGAGTGAATGTACGTGCGGTCGACAAGACAACTGGAACAATGTGGTAATGACGGACGTACTGGTATGAACAATAATGCTTCGTGTGACATAGATATCACTACGAATGATGTGGATGTATAGTGAACGAGTGAAAAGATTCATTGTATAAAATCATCGAACCTACGTTCTGGTCATCAGTATATATCCTTGTATGTGTCGGGATAATGAAAGCACATTCTCAGTACGTAAGAAGAGCAACACAACGAGGAAATAACGAATCATTCAGTGACCAGAATGAAGTAAATGACGGCCTGGTTAAATAAGAAAACCTATCGGGAAAGAAGGAAATGTATGATTCTTCCCTCGTTGTCATTACTGAGATAGAGAGAAGCAGATGAGTGGCAGTGCTCAGGATCCAACAAGTGAGGGCGAGACATCACGAGGAGGGTTGGATTACATACGGTTAAGGTGGCACACACATACACATACAGGAGTCCACTTACTCGTCTGGATCACACACAGGAGGTGGAGTGATGAAGACGGGGATGATCGTTGTGGTCACCGTCGTCGTCGTTTCTGTAACGAACAAGACACAAGATAACGTTACACTCTCTCTCCACACACACACACACACACACACACACACACACAAACAAAATATGGCAAATTAATCTAGACGTCATATTATGATATATGATTCTGACTGACTGACAGACTGAGTCTCTGGGTCTTGTAGGTTATATATAAGGAAAGACATGCTGGTGTAGGGAGACACTTTCCCAAACATCATCATCTTCCAATACCATGACCACACGACACTCAACAACCAGTGACGTGTTTGGAGAGAGACTCTGAAGAATTATGTCTCTTGAGTGACTTTAATGTTGGTGACTCTGTAGTGCCAGGAAGGAGAAGGAGAGTGTGAGGGAAAATACACAAACGGCCTCAGTAAGTGAGCTAACGAGAGTACACAAGGGAGACAAGAAAGAGGGAAGCAAGAAGAGTAAAAGAATATTAGAAGAAAATATAGGAAAAGTGAGAGAAGGCCACTCTGTGTGTGTGTGTGTGTGTGTGTGTGTGTGTGTGTGTACAGTCAAGCATGAGTCATTAAAGAGAATTTGATGATTTCTTAAACTTGTGCATCATACGGGAATTCTCATCACAAATGTGAGGAGAGGAATGTACCATTAAAAGATATTGTATCTTGAGTAAGATAAGAGAGAGAGTAGATAGTAATCTTCATCTTGTATCTTGAGTAAGATAAGAGAGAGAGAGTAGATGGCAATCTTCGTCTTGTATCTTGAGTAAGATAAGAGAGAGAGTAGATAGTAATCTTCATATTGTATCTTGAGTAAGATAAGAGAGAGAGAGAGTAGATAGTAATCTTGATTACGGTTATCACAGACATAAGGTAACGGTCATCTTCCTCACCACAGGAGCAGTAATATCTGATCTTGTAGTCAAGACAGCTGCCACGATCTTGGTTCGCGTTGACGCAGCGGAAGCCGTACCGCACGTCGCAGGTGGTGCCTTTATCTGCAGCTGTGTTCAGGCCAGAGGCGGCCTCCACACACTCAATATCTGCCAGCTGACCCTGAGAGTACATTAGGAAAGAAGATCATCAGTAAGACAGGACGCGACCACGTCTTTGTACAATGGACTGAAGCTTTCAATAGAAGGGGACTGCTCTCCTGTGTTATGTGTGACATCTGACACTGGGTGATGTTACTGTACACATGGAGGGTCTACAGTACACATGGTGGGTCTACAGTACACATGGTGGGCCTACAGTACACATGGTGGGCCTACTGTACACATGGTGGGTCTACAGTACACAGAGTGGGGATACAGTACACAGGGTGGGGATACAGTACCAGGGTGGGCTCACTTTAATACTTGACCAGCTTGCCCTTACACCGCAATGTTGGTTCACTTTCCTTCCTCCATAGGTATTACTTTGGTTTTTGCTCCCGAGAGCTGGCTGCTTGTGTGCCCCCCCTACCACTAGCTAGACCACGCAACACTCGCAATACTGCTCTCTGTCATAACACTACAATAACCCGTAATATACACACTATGAAGGTAGGAGGTAGTCCCATACCTCACCATATGGGACGGAGCATGGCTGCCTACCCACAGATAGAAGGATTACAGCCTAACGCTTGGCCAAGTGTGGTCATCTCACCTCACCTCTGTTGTCACGACCATAAACAATGGTCACAGAAGATTCCGTGCTGTGGAGGAAGTGTGAGGTTCATCATAAAAGCCTCATATTATAGCAACAAATCGTTCTTCATTTCGATTATTCTTTTTTCTGGTGTATCTTTTCTGCAACTCTCGGACATAATCTTATGAAAGACTATGGATCGAACAGCCTTAGACAAGTTGTGAAGTCATTAACAACACGTTCTGTCTGAGAGATTCGTACAACACGCTGGGGTTTTCCTTATTGTGCTTATTTGTAGGCTCAAACTACCAATTGCCTCGTTAGGGAGGGGCGAGGTTAGTATTCGTATGATTACCGTGGAACAAATATATCTTAATGTTTGTCTATCGTCATCTGTTTATAATGATCTATGTGTACAATATAGGGAAGGAGTTCTGCACCTCGAGAGCCCACCAACCTCTCCAGTTTTCCTGACAGTCACACATATTCTTTTGAATTTATTGTGTTGTTTGTATTCATTATTATATTACCCATCTTATTCTATTCGCCTACGGGTCTAATACCGTAAAAAAATAGTTCTTTACATCTTTTTTGTTTTTGACTAATATTCTTTGCATCTATTAAAGAATTTTCTACTGTCGCCTCTGTTGATATGATTTGGAAACTCGGAATTATAAACAAGTGTCGACCCTAGTCTTTGATCTTCTGATGGGCAAGTTCGTAGCATCTAGTAACTTAATCCTATAACTCAACACTCTTACGTCAGGTACCATCTCTGCTGCTCTGTTTCTCCTGAGTGTGGTGAAGGCTTAGAGATGCATGATCAGTGTTGGGTCTACTAAAACTTGCCGATGATTTAAGACATTTTGTTTTTACTATTGTATTTACGCGCCGTTTCCCGCGTTAAGGAAGTAGAGCTTCGCGTAAGAGGACTTACTCATCTCAGGGTGTGCTTTCCGCTCCAGACAGATGCCTTAAGACAGGACAGAGACTACGATACTGCAAGACCGAGAACAGAGAACATACAGGAGAGGGTCGGTCATACAGGCAGGACGCGGCTGTGTGTGTGTGTGTGTGTGTGTGTGTGTGTGTGTGTGTGTGTGGAAAGACTGACCTCCAGGCAGAATTGGTGGTCGTCCCGCAGCTGCTGGAGAGTCTTGTACTCAGTGTCACCGTCAGCCTGCCAGGGTTTGACGTTGTTGATCCAGGGCGACCAGGCATCACACGGAACCAAGGTGGTGGTGGTTCCCATAACTGGACCGTGATAAAGAGCATCAGTTCCACACAATCCTCCATGGAATTTAGTAATGAATAATAACATATGACCAGTTCTAAATGTATCAATGTGAAGGTTTCCCTTAGGTTCTCTCTCTCTCTTTCTCTCAGGCATTTTCCATTCTGTTATGAACTAGTTTATGTTATTTCCAATGAACAGCGGCAGGTGCGTGTCCTTTGAAACCCGCATTAGCATACCAGTAACTTTGGGCGTGGCGGGTGTGGTCTCGTCACAAGCGCAGAAGAAGGATATCTCATAGTTGTGACAGTCTTTATCATTGTCCAGATGGAGGCACTTGAGGCCTTCCTCAGCGTCGCATGTTATCGTCTGTCCGAAGTTGGCGGCCGAGATCTTGGCTGTGGGAAGGAGGAGGTGGGTGTGAGGAAGCCAGTCACCTAACCTACCCAGCAGTAACGTTGCACAGAGAAAGCCAAGTGGAGCCTGATCACATCACAGGAAAACCGTCAAAGGAACGAAACAGAATCGTATACCACGACCGTAAGTAGTGAAATGCTCAGTAACTCGAAATACGTTATAGTCATGATATACATCACTCATCACACAAGAACCTCAAGAGTTTGGTGATGTCTTCACAAGTAGAACCATAAGGTCGACCCAGCATCACAAGTAGAACCATAAGGTCGACCCAGCATCACAAGTAGAACCATAGGGTCGACCCAGCATCACAAGTAGAACCATAGGGTCGACCCAGCATCACAAGTAGAACCATAGGGTCGACCCAGCATTCAACTTACTAGTGATCTCCCGGCACGACGCGTTCACCGGAGTGTCACACACAAATTCTTTGCGGCCACGCAGCATGTCCATCGTCAGCACCACACCCTGGCTGTCCCTCTCCTCTGGTTTGTAGTAAGGCGACCAGTTGTTACACCTGCCAGTGTTCACCAGTGATGTAGAACGTACTAAACATTAAGCAAACATGAACATATCAATCTGAAAAAAGGGTATCAATCATCATCATCATTATCAATACTTGATGAAATAATGATGAGGTTTATATGGTTACAGCCACGAGGATATCCTGTACACCTTCGTGTGCTGTAATCTCTCGTGTATCCCAGTTACAGCATGTGTATGATACAGGGAAACCATCACTTTGACACCAAAGACATGACACCTCTGTGGTGTGTTAACTAGATAACTTCATGAAAGGAAAGGCGAGGTATCATTTATCCAATGTAATGTATAAACATCTAGTAATGTATAAATCCTCATGACCATCGTAAAATATCCTCTTCATCACATATGGACCACATCCAGGGACCTCACCAGCCCTACGACAGCATCCACTGCTAACGTTGAAATTACGAACCGAATACTGCGTACGGCCTGGAGTTAGGATCGTGCCTAGATAATGACAAAGACGCATCGCTAGATGCCGCCAGATGAGGATTAATGGAACACACAAGTTGACGGAAGGGAAATCGAAACCGACGTACCTCAGTAAGTTTCCGATCTGATCGTAGGGGTCAATAGTCGTATACGGTCTGGGTGTGTCCTTTATGGTGGGAAGTTGACTGGTAAAGAAGGGGTCTTCCGTGGCTTCAGACGAGGGCTCCACACAGCCATCCAGTCGGCTGCATAGCATGTTGTTGTTCTGACACATGCATCGCTCACATGGCGACACGTTATACCACACTCCAGCCTGCAACACGTGCACACCACATCACGACTCACATATGCCGACGTAAACACTCCACACATGGGGGCCAGATCTGCGTCAGCCTCACCGCTCACTGAGGTACATAACTTTGTACATTGTGGACGTGGAATCCTGCATCATCTGATCCTTGAGGCAGACTAAGGTAGCTACACTGATACCTGATATTGTCACACTGATACCTGATATTGTCACTCTGATACCTGATGTTGTCACTGATACCTGATAGTGCCACAGATACCTGATATTGTCACATCAATACCTGATATTGTCACACTGACACCTGATATTGTCACACTGATACCTGATATTGTCACTGATACCTGATAGTGCCACAGATACCTGATATTGTCACATCAATACCTGATATTGTCACACTGACACCTGATATTGTCACACTGATACCTGATATTGTCACTGATACCTGATAGTGCCACAGATACCTGATATTGTCACATCAATACCTGATATTGTCACACTGACACCTGATATTGTCACACTGATACCTGATATTGTCACCGATACCTGATAGTGCCACAGATACCTGATATTGTCACATTAATACCTGATATTGTCACACTTACACCTGATATTGTCACACTAATACCTGATAGTCACACTGATACCTGATATTGTCACACTGACACCTGATATTGTCACACTAATACCTGATAGTCACACTGATACCTGATATTGTCACACTGACACCTGATATTGTCACACTAATACCTGATAGTCACACTGATACCTGATACTGTCACACTGACACCTGATATTGTCACACTGATACCTGATATTGTCACACTGACACCTGATATTGTCACACTGATACCTGATATTGTCACACTAATACCTGATATTGTCACACTCATACCTGATATTGCCACACTGATACCTGATATTGTCACACTAATACCTGATATTATCACACTGATACCTGATATTGCCACACTGATACCTGATATTGCCACACTGATACCTGATATTGTCACACTTATACCTGACATTACCATACTGATACCTGATAGTCACATTGACGCCTGATATTGTCACACTGATACCTAATATTGTCACACTAATACCTGATACTGCCACACCGATATGTGTTATTGTCACACTTATACCTGATATTGTCACACTGATACCTGATATTGTCACACTTATACCTGATATTATCACACTGATACCTGATATTGTCACACTTATACCTGATATTATCACACTGATACCTGATAGTCACATTGATGCCTGATATTGTCACACTGATACCTGATATTGTCACAGTGATACCTGATATTGTACCATACTTAATGTTGGCCACTCAGCGATGCCCCTGCTGCTCTGGGGCGGCCATCTGCCTCACTAGGACCATACCTGTCATTGTAATGGCAACAGACAAAAGACTTACGTCTCTTTCATACCATCTGATTTGATGTGTTGTCGTGACAGGAAGGCAATTGGGATTTTCCAGTCTCATTTACATGTGAGGTCTGTCAGCCACCCCAGCTGTGACAAGGTACTAATGTCACCACTAGTAATTACAGACAATAGTAAGTTTCTCATTTAAGATAATATGATTCCAATATAACTTACCCACTTGGGCAACGCTCTGTACCGGTGGCGGAAAACTTAACATGAGAAACTTGGCAATAACAGATGTGTTACACTTCATCCCATCATCAAATGTCGTTATGTTCAAAAATATCAAATTAAAAGAAAATAAAATACTAGAAAATGCAGTTTCAGAGCTAATTGCAAAGTATGAAAGAAAAAAAAACACTCTCCAATTGCATTACTAGTCAACTGATACAATGTAAAGATCATCCATATATCAATGTCGCATTACAGATGATAAAATTCCTGTACGTAAGTGTAGACAGACGTGGAGGCAGAAGCAGCCACTGAACTGACACCTTCCTCAAAGTTGGATCTCAAGTGTCAACACGACGAGACATACCGGTATGGCCTGCTGGTTGTTGAGGCGACAGTTACAGTCTGCCACGGTGACACATCTCTGCTGATCGATCATAAAGAAGCCAGGTGGGCAGGTGGTCCTCTTGCTCTTCTCCACACAGCCGGGGGCGCAGTCTTCATCTGACTGTGGGCAAGGAGAGGCAAGGGCGTGAGGACAGACGGGAGGAGACGAAGGGTAGTGGTGGTGCTGGTGGTCATAACACATCACAAGGTCGTCACTATAGTGTCCACTGGTCAATATATCATGATGTCCAACACCACCTCCCTCACCTCCCTAAAGAGAGAGAGAGAGCGACTCATCTCATTAAGTCGAGTGTTATCAGCGTATTCACCAGGCAATGACCATACGTACTCACCAGGCAATGACCATACGTACTCACCAGGCAATGACCCTACGTACTCACCAGGCAATGACCCTACGTACTCACCAGGCAATGACCATACGTACTCACCAGGCAATGACCCTACGTACTCACCAGGCAATGGCCCTACGTACTCACCAGGCAATGACCCTTCGTACTCACCAGGCAATGACCCTTCGTACTCACCAGGCAATGACCCTACGTACTCACCAGGCAATGACCCTACGTACTCACCAGGCAATGACCCTACGTACTCACCAAGCAATGACCCTACGTACTCACCAGGCAATGACCCTACGTACTCACCAGGCAATGACCCTACGTACTCACCAGGCAATGACCCTACGTACTCACCAGGCAATGACCCTACGTACTCACCAGGCAATGACCCTACGTACTCACCAGGCAATGGCCATACGTACTCACCAGGCAGTGACCCTACGTACTCACCAGGCAATGACCCTACGTACTCACCAGGCAATGACCCTACGTACTCACCAGGCAATGACCCTACGTACTCACCAGGCAATGACCCTACGTACTCACCAGGCAATGACCATGTTGCTTGAGGACAGACGAGTGGTACAGACAGATCCGGTCACAGGGCATGGCACACTGCTCATACCTCGAGGACGGCGGACATCCTGCAAGACGGATCCTTTAGTAACATCAAGCTTGGGTAACATAACGTGGTAAGTAACATCAAGCTTGGGTAACATAACGTGGTTAGTAACATCAAGCTTGGGTAACATAACGTGGTTAGTAACATCAAGCTTGGGTAACATAACGTGGTTAGTAACATCAAGCTTGGGTAACATAACGTGGTTAGTAACATCAAGCTTGGGTAACATAAAGTGGTTAGTAACATCAAGCTTGGGTAACATAACGTGGTTAGTAACATCAAGCTTGGGTAACATAACGTGGTTAGTAACATCAAGCTTGGGTAACATAACGTGGTTAGTAACATCAAGCTTGGGTAACATAACGTGATGATGAACAATATGTGGCTTGGGTAACATACATAACAAGCAATATTCATTGTAATTATAGCGTTATACTGTTATCTGCTTACGTGAACTGTATGAGAAAACATTGTTCTGATTATGGGTATGTATGTATGGCAATCCACTAAGTTATTCCGTTTTGTACTTAAGAGTTACTAAGTTACTCCGTGTTGTACTTAAGAAGTCGAGATCGGATCATGTGTTCCATTAATGGTTCTGGTATCAGCCCATAACATATCCTCACACGGTAACCTAACATACCTCCTTAATCCTCGTAGTATTGTCCAGTCATATTTAAGTTTCCAGTCCTCTGTTCATCTCATATATTTTTCCCGATCTTTTCAAACTGTTTTTATTTTTTTTTTTCATTCACTTCATTCACAGGATTTAGCTGTAGATGGAACATGAATTCGTCCTGTGTCACATTAAGGCACAAAGCCAGTGACCTTCAAAATCATATGATGCCAAAAAAAAAGAAAAGAAAAACTGCATAGAGAACTGATATGCAAGTGTTCCCCACATTTCTCTCTGTCCTCAACATGTTATGATATGTCCATCTACATCACTTGGAAAATGATCAGTAGACTTGAACACACATGTTGGATAACATATGTCATCAATCTACAACCAACTGTACCCGGTAATCAAGTGAGTGGTTGTGTTATGATCGTTTGTTTATGTCATCAATCTACAACCAACTGTACCCCGGTCATCAAACGAGTGGCTGTGTTATGATCGTTTGTATATGTCATCAATCTACAACCAACTGTACCCCGGTAGTCAAACGAGTGGCTGTGTTATGATCATTTGTATATGTCATCAATCTACAACCAACTGTACCCCGGTCATCAAGCGAGTGGTTATGTTATGATCGTTTGTTTATGTCATCAATCTACAACCAACTGTACCCCGGTCATCAAGCGAGTGGCTGTGTTATGATCGTTTGTTTATGTCATCAATCTACAACCAACTGTACCCCGGTCATCAAGCGAGTGGCTGTGTTATGATCGAATTACAAGCAGAACATGGATGGGTACCCGCTGGACCCAGACTTACTGTCATCCAACATGGGCATGGTTGTGGTCACATTGGTGAGGGTGTCGTAACGCTGCGTGGTCGAGACCTCTGTCACGAAAGAAATGAAGACAATGTATATATATATAATGTATATAACGTGAAGAATATATAATGTATATAACGTGAAGAATATATAACTTATATAACGTGAAGAATATATGATGTATATAACGTGAAGAACATGATTTCATCATTCATTTATCATCATATTATGAAAACTTATCACCACTGTAGTTCCTGTGATCGCTCGCCAGACACCCGGGTACACCACCCTCACCGTGTGTACTGCACTTGTGGTACACAGACCGTGGTGCCTCATGCCATGTACTTACCCGTGGTCGACTCTGTGAACTCCACTTCGTCCTGGTCAGTTTCCTCGCCACATTCACAGTAGAAGCGCACTTCGTAGTCCTGTGAAGGGGACACAAGGAAATGCATCTTTTAACCTCCTCATACCCACCATATTATTTATCCTCCATCGGCTAAACTTAATCATTGAACGAAGGTAAAGAGTGACGGAAGTAGAGGCCTTCGACCATGAAACGAGTCGATGTAAATACAGTATGACGTCATACGTTACTCTGCCTCATCTCTCAAGCTCACGGCTACCAGCTGGGTCAGTGTGGCCTCCCTATACTGAGTCCTTGACTGTGACACACACAGACTGAGGTGATATGCGCGCGACCCCCCCCCCCCCCCCCGCTACACCTGACCTCTCAGTTATATAGGTCAACACCGGTTACCCGCAGCTAAGGTAACCGGTTCCTTATATTCTATACCACACTGGGGACAACAGACGACGCACAGTGGTGTTCCCTATATTCTATACCACACTGGAGACAACAGACGACACACAGAGAAGTTCCCTATATTCTATACCACACTGGGGACAACAGACGACACACAGAGGTGTTCCCTATATTCTATACCACACTGGAGACAACAGACGACACACAGGGGTGTTCCCTATATTCTATACCACACTGGGGACAACAGACGACACACAGAGGTGTTCCCTATATTCTATACCACACTGGGGACAACAGACGACACACAGAGGTGTTCCCTATATTCTATACCACACTGGAGACAACAGACGACACACAGGGGTGTTCCCTATATTCTATACCACACTGGAGACAACAGACGACACACAGAGATGTTCCCTATATTCTATACCACACTGGGGACAACAGACGACACACAGAGGTGTTCCCTATATTCTATACCACACTGGAGACAACAGACGACACACAGGGGTGTTCCCTATATTCTATACCACACTGGGGACAACAGACGACACACAGTGGTGTTCCCTATATTCTATACCACACTGGGGACAACAGACGACACACAGTGGTGTTCGTGATGCTCCAGATCCTTACCTTACAGTCCTGAGTGTTACGTGACCGGAGACACTCAAGGCCACGCTTACGGTCACACGTGACCACCTGCCCAGCCTCACCTGGGGTCATGTGACCTGGCGGAAGAGATTCGTCTCATGTAGAAAAATCGTTTCCTTAAATCGTCAACTCACAATGGACGACACGACACTCAGAAGACTACAGAGAAAACTGTATTCATAAAGCAAAGGTGTTTCATAATATATATGTACACAGGAAAACATTATGTAACAGTAGGATTCTGTTAACGCGTATGCAGGAGTGGAAAGATCAGCAGGAATCAACGAGCAGGAATAGATTAGTGTATCTCTTGTTCATCTAATGTGGAGTCATTAGGTTAGGAAGAGTGTGAGGAGGAGGAGGAAGAGGAGGGGGAGGAGGAGGAGGAGGAGGAGGAGGAGGAGGAGGAGGAGGAGAAGTTGGAGGAGGAGGAGGAGGAGGAGGAGGAAGCAACAGTGGGGATGGCAACTACTTGGTGAGGATGACTACGAAACAATGACTTTTAAAGAGGCGATGACTCCACGTGAACCTGATTTGGGATCATGGTGACAGAACCCCACCAGAGATGTGTGTCGTGGCGAAACGAGGAGGTAGAGGAACACAGAAAGGTGTATGTATGTACAGAGAGGTGGATGGCCACCAGAGGTAGACAAGGCAATGCCTCACACGAAGTACTTCAAGAACCACATCCGTGGAACATAAGCCAGTTGAAGGTAAATGTTACGACAGGTCTGCACGGAGGATGAAGACGATGTCAAACAACTGAACCATGTAAAGTAAGAGAGTCTGGGCTAAAGTAATGATGAGGAAAGTTAATGACAGTAGTAAGTGCAGTACGAAACCATCAACAGAGCGGTTAGTAGAGAAGTGTAGTGAGTCTAGGAGTTAAGGACGAGAGCGAGAGAGTGAGGAAGCTCTGTAGGTCAGTTACTCACTTCCTTTGACGCGACACTCGATCCTCTGTGGCCTCCTGCACAGCTTCGAGTACTTGTTACGCAGCTGTGAGATGAGTTCCCTCTCGTTGCCTAAGGACGGGGTCGACTCGCTCACCCACGAACTCCACTTGCCACACTCAAACGACACCTGGGGTATAAATGTTCATCATGTAGTATATGGGTTGCCATGGGATATATTACTTATACATAAAGGGATTCAAAAGTGGTCATATATTGGCGTTACCAGACCTCGCCCTCAGCGGGTTGATCACACCACGACTTCAAAGTCTCTACCCACAGCCAGGCCACACAGACCTCTTCCTGGTCTACCCCGGCTCCACCATATGCCCTGTTTCTGTCCAATGACAGCACGTCGCCTCCTGTATAGCACATCGTTTTGATTCACACTATCCCGTGTTCTGGCCTCAAGTATTTAAGATCTTATTCTCTTCATCCTTTCATCTCCAATTTCGTCTCCCCCTTTTTCGTTCCCTCCATTCCTAATGTATATATATCCTCTTTATCAACTTCTCCTCCCTTCTCTCCACGTAACCAAACCATTTCAAGTCCATTCTTTTCAGCTCTCTCAACCGCACTCTCTTTATTACCATACATCTCTCCCACCCTATCATTACTTACCTAATCAACCCTCCTCAAACCATAGGGGTTAGTGTGGCTATAGCCACAGCAAGCCAGAGGAGAGGGAAAGAGGAAGAGGTCAATATAGCTGTATCACAATGGATGACGTTCAATCAACCCTCCTCACCACAGGGGTTAGTGTGGCTACAGCCACAGCAAGCCAGAGAGGGAGGGGGAGGAAGAGGAGGTCAATATGGCTGTACCACAATGGATGATGTTCACACCAGGAGGCGTCATCTTACCTCATGAGGAACTGGCGAAACACACGACGTCGAGTCACACCTCAAGAAGTTGTTGACACACTGGCACGTCTCACAGTCGTCCACGAGGAAGGCTCGGCCAGGCTGAAAGTTGAAGACAAGTTTACCTTTCAGTAAAACAACTTTGAAATGTTTGGATATGATGGGGGAAAGATGTACTGACAGTTGAACACATGTTATTTTACGTATTATATCTTAAAGAGGATGAGTTAGCAGAGTGGCCAAGTCTATCTTGAAGACCTGGCTGTCCCTCGCCTTGACTAGGCTGTATGGTCGGGTCTGGGGAACACAGTTGTAAAATAGTCCATATTTCAAGGTGTCTGAGGCCTCGTGGGGAAGCCAGAGGACTACAGCAGCTCTCATGAGAGATGATGGTCTAGATGATGACTTGATTGTGAGAGGGAGAAACGATGGAAGCGTTGTGACACAAGAGGGAAGGTGGAAGATACCCTCTGGGGAGAGCGTGAAACCACAAGTGAACGTAAACTCAAGGAATGAAATGTGTGTGTGTGTGTGTGTGTGTGTGTGTGTGTGTGTGTGTGTGTGTGTGTGTGTGAGTGTGTGTGTGTTTAAATGAACTGCAAAACATGGCAGTGCAGACCATGGGTGTCAGTATAAAACAAGGAACCAAGAGTCATCACATCCATGTTAACGCAACATGTTGATCATCAACAGCCAGGCAACTTCATCTCTGGCTTCAGACATTTGCTGGAAGCAGTTAGACAACTGTGTCCCTCACGTACGAGACAACACACACTTACGGGTGCAGCCATTCCATTGGGGAGGCGACAGTTACAGTCCTGGATGGAGACACAAGTCGTCTTGTCCCTCAGGTACTTGTTGGCGGGGCATGCCACCCCCAGCTGTGTGTCCACGCAGGCGGGCGCGTACTGACTATCATACTAGAAAGAAAAGTTTCATATTATAAGACTTGTAGGATGAGACTAAAGCTCAAATCATACACAGCTTTTTGGAAACTCTGTTTGATCATGATTCTCTGGAGGAAGTTACGTGAATGATCATTATTTGGTGATTTAAGTACAATAACCTGAACACATTCACTGCCGGGGTGGAATGATTTCAACACACTCTCCTCTCCTCTCTCAACCACACTATATTTATTACCACACATCTCTCTTACCCTATTATTACTTACTCGATCAAACCACCTCACACCACATATTGTCCTCAAACATTTCATTCCCAACACATCCACCCTCCTCCGCATAACCCTATCTATAGCCCATGCCTCGCAACCATATAACATAACCCTTTTCGCTCTCCAAGATAACGTTCTCTCCTTCCATACATTCTTCATCGCTCCCAGAACCTTCGCCCCCTCACTCACCATATGACTCACTTCCACTTCCATTGTTCCATTTGCTGCTAAGTCCACTCCAAGATATCTAAAACACTTCACTTCCTCTAATTTTTCTCCAACTCATCCCAACTAACTTGTCCCTCAACCCTACTGAACTTAATAACCTTGTTCTTATTCATATTTACTCTCAACTTTCTACTTTCTCACACTTTTCCAAACTCACTCACCAACGTCTGCAGTTTCTCACTCGAATCAACCACCAGTGCTGTATCATCAGCGAATAACAACTAACACACTTCCTTGGCCCTCTCATCCCCAACAGACTGCATACTCGACCCACTTTCCAAAACTCTTGCATTCACCTCCCTCATCACCCCAACCATAAACAAATTAAACAACCGTGGGGGCGTCACACACCACTGCCGCAGACGGACCTTCACTGGAACCAATCACCCTCCTCTCTTCCTACTCGTACACATGCCTTGCACCCTTGGTAACAACTTCTCACTGCTTCCAGAAGGTAGGCAGAGGTAAGAAACTGATTCTCTGAACATGATGAATAACCTAGTATCTACAGTAAAACCTAATAATCAAACGTGTATTTACTTACCCGACATTCGCCGTTCTGTCGCAGGATGTGGCGGTAGTAGAGACAGACCCGGTCGCAGCGTATTGCGTTAGGCTCGTACTTCTGGCCAAGCGGACACGCTGGAAGGGGAAGGCTCAGGTCAGTCATTCTTACCATCACTGTCTTACGTCTGGTTTAGTCACTTGGTGAAGGAGAAACTGATATACACAGTCATGTAACCCCGAGGCTGACCCGCCCTACGAACCAGAATTATGTGGCAAGATTGAGACATCTCTGCACAGACTCGACTCACGTATCTGTATACAGACTCATGTATCTGTATACAGACTGAGATATCCGTATGCAGACTCAGACATTGGTATACAGAAAACAACACGTGTCAAATGTGTGTGTTGACACTGGGTACAATCAGGTTGACCCACCTCGACGATGCAACACGATGCCATTGTTTCCCCAGACAGTTTTCAGAGAGGGAAAACCCTAACGGGAAATCCGTAACGTAAGGACGAGTGTCGAATACTCCCCACAGCCAGTAACGTCAGCAGCAACTGAAGTGTTGGACGACTGAACATCTCTGATCAACAACAGAAACACTGATGATCACTTTGATTCAGAGCAGCTTTCCAAACCCACGTACTGATACAAGACAGATTATGTGTACAGACAGCACAGGTAAGACTCCATGCCGAGCCTGAGGTCTTTGGAAATAGACATGAACACTGATACTAAAGAAAATATTCTATGGGCGAGTAAGACATCATAAACAATATGTTTACAGACATGTACAGACTCCTGGCCCTTTGAGCACAAGGCTCTCACGAGGACCTCTGGCTGCAGATGTCTCCCGGGTGCCTCTAGTTATCTCTGTTATCTCCTCTGCTCCCTTAATGCTACAGAAGTGATAACCTTTGCGTCAGTTCCTACCACGGTGCCGTGACATCCTCTCATCCTCGGGCTGAGGCCCTCTACCGACGTGACGTCAACATACACCACAGGGAATGGCTGAAGTTCTCCCACACGGATGGTAGGTGAACCCTCAAGGTCTCCATCATTGACTATAAGGCATCCACCATCCTACTTGTATTTAAGCCCCTCACAAACACATTCCCAAGATTGAATTCGTCTATCATCTCTAATTCTTCGCACTGCAGCTGCACTTCGTCACCATCTTGCGCATCCGACCCACCTCCTGTAAACGTTTCTTTATTCATTAACACCTCCTCCTCTGACTGTCCCTCTAGATTTCAGCTACGTACTTTTATTCCGGTGACTGGAATAGCTCACAAAGCCTATATGTCATTGTCCTTGGTAAGATTATAGCCTCTCCTCAGGTCATGCTGCTGTGCTGAACCAACAGCAGATGTTATTGTTGCGTCAGTAGAGAGCTGCACGTTGCTCCTCTCAAGCTACTTCCTCCAGTTCATGGTTCAGCCACAGGCATCTTCAGGCCATTTAGACAAGAGACCTGGCGTATCGACCCTGTAAAATCTTTACTCCCTATGAAATTCCCTCAGCTATCATCACATGAATAATTATCGCCAACGTCTTCCACTAACAAATCTTTCTGGTCTTTGCCCAACAATTACTCTTACGGTATTTGTCGTTCTGTCTCTTTCTCGCTAGTGATACCATATTTTTTTGTCTTTACTCTCGTCAAAGTCACTCCTCTTGATGTTCTTTTCTTTCCTAACTCACCTTCCATGATCAACGAACACTCACCCTCTGATGCACATCTTCTTAATCCTAAGTCCATCCATACAATTCATTTTCGTCCGATCCAAAACGCACGTCTCTTATACAACGAGCAAGACACATAGGATGATACTCCCCCCATACCTTGATAATTGCTTCTGAGCTTCCACTCGTGCTTGCTCACCCGCTTCATCTATGCCTAAACACAAGAACTTTCTCTCTTTCTTGGAACATCATCCCGCAACTTTTAGCAGTTTTAGTGTCTACAATCATTGCTTAAGTCCCGTTTGCTTCAGCATCTTGAATCTTACAGTCTTCTCTCTCTCATTGTCAGTCAAGGAGTCTGTTTTTAAAGGCAAAATCCGTCAGTCACATTCTTTCTCGTGCATGATTACCCTCCCTGAGGGACCCCACTACAGTCCACTGCAGCTCCTGACATCTGAAAGCCTTCGGGCAAGACGTGTCATCTCGATCTGACCTCCACCCTTCCCTCGTCTTGGGTTCCTTTCCCACTCCGTCTGTTGTGTTTACCTTCCTCTCTCAACGACCCAGAATCGAGAGACCAGAGTGTTGCGGTGTACCTTAGCTTAGGACGAGGCTGCGCTACATCTACATCCAAACCTAAAAGACCTCACTGTCTGTAGACTTGAAGGGCAGTTGTGAGAATGTTGTATGGTTGTGTGAGCCAAGTCCTGGAACATAATGTTCTCACTCCACTGACAACGACAAGTCAACCCAGACAGAACCTGCGCCCTGTAGCGTTCCCTCACCGTCCGAGCATCTCTCTCCCCCGTCCAGCCATTGAACACTGATGACCACAAGGGCACCAGAACGTGTGATCTACTCACTCTCGTCTGTGGCGTATGGTGTGGTGAGGACGGTAGAGTCTCGCACGTCCACATAGGGTGTGGTGGGCGGCTGGACCGTAGTGGTGACCTTATCTGTAGGGCAACAGAAGATCATGACGATAAGCATTAGTTAATGTCCGGGTCATGTTTATAATCAATATGACGATAATCATTAGTTAATCTCATGTTAATAAATAATATAAATTCGTTATCTCACAAAAAGATCAAGACCTTCTTAATTGATTTCTATTATGTATGACACATATAAGTTACTGATGGGTGATCATATGTATTGTTCAAGTGGGGGATGTGTGAACACAATGTAAATCTGTGCAAACTGAAGTAAACAGGAGCAGATGCAGTAGATGACGGTAGATGTAGTAGTATGAGCTGAGGAAGTAGATGACGGTAGGTGTAGTAGTATGAGCTGATGAAGTAGATGACGGTAGATGTAGTAGTATAAGCTGATGAAGTAGATGACGGTAGATGTAGTAGTATGAGCTGATGAAGTAGATGACGGTAGATGTAGTAGTATGAGCTGATGAAGTAGATGACGGTAGATGTAGTAGTATGAGCTGATGAAGTAGATGACGGTAGATGTAGTAGTATGAGCTGATGAAGTAGATGACGGTAGACGTAGTAGCATGAGCAGATGAAATAGATGACGGTAGATGGAATACGCATGTACGAAGCACTATATCTAGTAAGGATAGTCTCATACACGAAGCCAAAGTTTATACATAACAAACATGGTCTATACATAACAAACTTTAACTTCTTGCTTCAGTCTTCGAGGATGAAGAAACCACCAACTGAATATCAGCATTTCTCTCTCACCCATCAACCAAGAGGTTCCAGCCGGTCACAGGAGCTATGCATCACAAGACGAGTGTAATATATTCTCAGTACGGAGACAACGGTGACTGACCCACCACACAGTTACGATCCACGAGGGAAGGAAGGTTCCCCAGTGCACTGGATCTCCACCCACCTCCAACCCGGCTCTAAACTGACCATTCCTTCTTTTAAGTTATACACTTTTCTTCTAACTTCAGGAAAAACAATATATCACGAATCCTCTCAAGTGTTTCTTTGGCAATTTCTCACTTTCTACAACATGAAACTCTGCGTCAACATATAGATCTAAGTTTTCAAACATCTCCCAAAATTCTGATTCCTTTTCCCGAATGCCTTTTACTCTAAACTACTTTTATTTTTTTTTTTTTTTTTTTACTCCTCCATCTCTAAGCAGAGTTGCTTCCTGTTGATCAATAATCAAAGCTTAAGTTTAGAACTTCTCTTGGATCAATTCTGTCTCTCGTCCTCGACACATCATTAAAGTGAGTTACGTTTTAAGCGGGGAAGAAATCATTTTACTTTTAAAGTTTCAAAAAATTCTGCTTCCTCCTCAGTTTTCTCATTCATTTTATGGAAATGCAAATTACCAATCTTGTCCTCAATGTTTCATTGGTCCTTCTGTGACTGTAAGGTCAACAGTCACTTCAAAATGTCTTATACAAACTTGATCTCTGGAATATTATTCACGAAAGCTCAACACTGTGTCACCCTCTTCCTACAGGGAAAGAGCCAAGCCAAATAGTTTTATGTTATGATAAGTCTGACATCTTTTAACAAAACTGTATCTCATTTCACCTATCCATTCTCTCTCTCTCTCTCTCTCTCTCTCTCTCTCTCTCTCTCTCTCTCTCTCTCTCTCTCTCTCTCTCTCTCTCTCTGTATCTATCTATCTATCTATCTATCTAGCTGTGGTTACATCTTCAATTAGAAATATGGGCAAGCTCCAACTCAGCCGAAGACTTCACATAACCTTCCTCCACCTTGCGTGTGTGTGTGTGTGTGTGTGTGTGTGTGTGTATTTCATCATACACCTGGGATGGGTACTTACCACAAGAACAGCGAACCCGGATGGCATAATCCTTACACACGTTGCCACGACCAGGTTGCTTGAAGTTCTGACACGTCAGTCCCGAATCCTTGCGGCAGGTGACGTACATGTTGCCGCTGCTGGTGTAATCCTTCAGTGCAGAGGTCAACTTACTCAAGGGTTCGTCCCTTCGGCCTCCCTTTTTACCCTTGCGCCTTCCCTTCGCTTTTTTGCCCGGACGCGATGCTTTCTCTTCGCGGTAGGCGCACTCGATGTCAATGATAGGCATGTCACCGCACAGTTCGAAGCCGCTCTCTCGTATCTTATCAAACGTCTCGAAGTCACCGTTGTCAGTATCAGGGTGAGACACGTTGAACCATTCCGTCCAGTAGTCCTCCGTGCACAGCTCCTCGGGCGCGGGAGTCGACACCTCGACCACCTTCTCCGGCGGGACTGTGGCAGGTGAGGCATATGATCAGTGAGGCGGGACGATGAGGCAGGGGAGGTAGGAGTGAGTGGTGGGATGAAGAAGGAAAAGTTGCAGGTGACGGAGAAAAGAAAGGCGCTTGGGCGGGGCTTTGTAGGCGAAGGAGTGCAAATGACTGGGAGATGTATAAGAGAAAGTGGCAGGAGGTCAACAGGAAGGGGCACACACACACACACACACACACACACACACACACACACACAGGAGACAGAGAAATATGAACACATCATATGAGTCGTCAGGACCGGTCTGTACACCTCTCCTTCATGTGGCAAGCACGACATGACTTACTCAAAAAATGTGAGAAAATGTTATCAATTCTTTTAATGCGGACATGTCGATTTATATCCATCTGTCATGGCTGACATGCATCCACGGATTTTCACTGGCTGGACACAGATGACGTATAAGAATCTTTTTCTTGGACTAATGATGACGATACGTGAGGCTGGGGATCAGCTGTGTATAATATTGTAATACCATCATAACATGAGTGACACACCACACACCACCACTTGCATGTATACAAACACACGAGACCAAACCGAAGATCATGAATGTGTAAACTAATCAGACAACATTCCCAGCAAGATTACTGATCACTAATGATTAATGATGGAAGATCAATGATGAATGATTAATGATGAATGACGAATGATTAATGATGAATGATTAATGAATGATGAGTGATTAATGATGAATGATGAATGATTAATGAAAATGATTAATGAATGATGAATGATTAATGATGAATGATGAATGATGAATGATTAATGATGAATGATGAATGATGAATTATTAATGATGAATGATGAATGAT
The DNA here is from genome assembly GCF_036320965.1 of Panulirus ornatus. Lineage (NCBI taxonomy): Eukaryota > Metazoa > Arthropoda > Malacostraca > Decapoda > Palinuridae > Panulirus > Panulirus ornatus. The sequence goes on from NC_092242.1 coordinate 56,060,341, forward strand.
GAATGATGAATGATTAATGATGAATGATGAATGATTAATGATGAATGATTAATGGATGATGAATGATGAATGATTAATGATGAATGATGAATTAATGATGAATGATTAATGATGACTGATGAATGATTAATGAATGATTAATGATGAATGATTTATGATGAATGATGAATTAATGATGAATGATTAATGATGACTGATGAATGATTAATGGGTCACTATTCTATCTTCTTAATTCAGTTGACACTTGCGATGATTGTCTCTCATAGTTCTGTTCTCATTCATTACCCTCACGTCCTGTAATAGTTCCCCTCACGCCCTGCATTCATTCCCCTCACGTCCTGTATTCATTCCCCTTACACCCTGTATTCGTTCCCCCTCACGCCCTGTATTCGTTCTTCCTCACGTGCTGTACTTACAGCTGGTTCAGTTGATGTCTTACTCTGGGATCCTAGCGACCCACACCGCCTTGTGCCTCACACATGATGAAGACACACTGAGAGAGGCCTGTTAGCCAGGGTTTACCTCCTCACCGCTCACTTCACTCTCCTGCACCTGTACTGCTAAACCTGTACTCTTACACCTGTACTCTACTCTTACACCTGTATTCTACCCTTACACCTGTACTCTACTCTTACACCTGTATTCTACCCTTACACCTGTACTCTACTCTTACACCTGTATTCTACCCTTACACCTGTACTCTACTCTTACACCTGTATTCTACCCTTACACCTGTACTCTACTCTTACACCTGTATTCTACCCTTACACCTGTACTCTACTCTTACACCTGCACTCTGCCCTTACACCTGTACTCTACTCTTACACCTGCACTCCTACACTTGTACTCTACTCTTACACCTGTATTCTACCCTTACACCTGTACTCTAACCTTACACCTGTACTCTACTCTTACACCTGTATTCTACCCTTACGCCTGTATTCTACACTTACACCTGTACTCTACCCTTACACCTGTATTCTACACTTACACCTGTACTCTACCCTTACACCTGTATTCTAACCTTACACCTGTACTCTACCCTTACACCTGTATTCTAACCTTACACCTGTACTCTACCCTTACACCTGTATTCTAACCTTACACCTGTACTCTACCCTTACACCTGTATTCTAACCTTACACCTGTATTCTACCCTTACACCTGTACTCTAACCTTACACCTGTATTCTACCCTTACACCTGTATCTACCCTTACACCTGTATTCTACACTTACACCTGTACTCTACTCTTACACCTGCACTCCTACACTTGTACTCTACTCTTACACCTGTATTCTACCCTTACACCTGTACTCTAACCTTACACCTGTATTCTACCCTTACACCTGTATTCTACACTTACACCTGTACTCTACCCTTACACCTGTATTCTAACCTTACACCTGTACTCTACCCTTACACCTGTATTCTACCCTTACACCTGTATTCTACCCTTACACCAGTACCCTACCCTTACACCTGTACACTTACATCTAAACTCTAGATACAAAATGTACTTTGCAGAGTTACATACTGAACCCAAAGTGTCAGTAACTTACCGCTACATTCCGGTTTGATCAAGACGACATTGGCTTCGAAGTCACACACAAGAGTGTCAGGGTTGAAGAATGTGCCGGGACCACATTCTTTGGTCACGTAAAACATTTCAGTAAAGGATGAGAACGCGCACTGGAAGGAGACCATATGTCTGGTTAGTAAGGTGAGGTGAGGAATAAACACAGGATAATGTGGCTCAGAGTCATGCAAAATACTAGAGTGATTAGGAAGGCTTCTGAACAGACTGGAGACGAAAGAAAGACGTGGATCACCCATCTATCCTGTCCATCTATATCTTCATACATTATCTATCTATCCTGTCCATCTATATCTTCATAGATTATCTATCTATCCTGTCCATCTATATCTTAATACATTATCTATCTATCCTGTCCATCTATATCTTCATACATTATCTATCTATCCTGTCCATCTATATCTTCATACATTATCTATCTATCCTGTCCATCTATATCTTCATACATTATCTATCTATCCTGTCCATCTATATCTTCGTAGATTATCTATCTATCCTGTCCATCTATATCTTAATACATTATCTATCTATCCTGTCCATCTATATCTTCATAGATTATCTATCTATCCTGTCCATCTATATCTTCATACATTATCTATCTATCCTGTCCATCTATATCTTCATACATTATCTATCTATCCTGTCCATCTATATCTTCATATATAATCTATCTATCCTGTCCATCTATTTCTTCATAGATTACCTATCTATCCTGTCCATCTGCATCTTATGTAACTTTTCTGTCTAAAACAATGAGGTAGACAGAACTTCCTGTAAACCCCGCATTGTACGGCCATTTGTGCGCAGTGGATCATAGTATATACGCCTCACGTCTCATCAGTAACTCGTACTTCACTTACAACTTAGGGTCAACGTCTGCTTCCCCTGTATCTATCCATACCACGCCAGTAGCACTAATCATTCATCTTTTCTCGGCCTTGAGCATTCGCAACGTATATTCACTCCACAGTACTTCATCATCTTTTAACAAGGGATCGTATCTATAAATGTTTTGGAATTCAATATATCCGCTCACCAAGCTCCATATTCTCTTCTTAAGAAGTGGACGTCACAGACATACGTCAGTTTTACATCAGTCCCACCTGCGAACATCATCACGCCAGCTAGTTCACGGTCTACTCATGCATCATTGGACTCTACAGCTTCTGCATATCTTGTTCAGGTTCTGGTATCTTGATCCGATATTTCTGCACTTACTGTATCTTTCTTAATAAATTCGTGACGTAAATACGCTCTTATAGCTTCCTCATCTGTCTAAGAAACACTGTTCCACATTCGTTCCTCCCCCTGTGTCTCTTACACTGTTCCACATTCAGCAGTCCTTCAAAATACTAATTCCATTTTTCCTCCACCTTAACAATATATTTCCTCGTTCTCTCCCTCAAGTTTGTGACTTACTCCTCAACTCATCACCCACTTACCTCATAGAACTTCCGGCAGTCGTCCTCATGCTCCTTGATCTGAACGCTGAAGAAGTTGCACGTCTCTGGGGAGGGCGTGGAGGTCGTAGTTACCGGTGGCGGGGTCGTACTCAGCGAACAGTCGCAGTAAAATCGCATCTCGTAGTCGTAACAATCTGAGGCGTATGAACGTATCTTAATGATGTTACGAGTCACGTGTGTGTGTGTGTGTGTGTGTGTGTGTGTGTGTGTGTGTGTGTGTGTAACTATATATGCATAATTTGGTTGTTAGGGCTTCAGGCCTATCAGTTGCCATGGTCATTAAGGTCGTCAACATCCAGTTACATTCACCAACCAAAGAATCTGCAACACCTTCACACACACACACACACACACACACACACACACACACACACACACACATATCATACATACATAGAGACATAGATACATACATACATCATACATACATACATCAAACATACACACACATACATACATACATACATACATACATACATACATACATACATACATACATACATACATACATACATAAATACAAACATACATCATACATACATACATCATACATACATAGATACATACATACATATATATATACATACACACACATGCATCATACATACATACATACAAACATCATACATACATACATAGAAACATACATCACACACACACACACACACACACCCACACACACACCCACACACACACACACACACACCCACACACACACACACACATATATCATACATACATAGAGACATAGATACATACATACATCATACATACATACATCAAACATACACACACATACATACATACATACATACATACATACATACATACATACATACATACATACATAAATACAAACATACATCATACATACATACATCATACATACATAGATACATACATACATACATATATACATACACACACATGCATCATACATACATACATACAAACATCATACATACATACATAGAAACATACATCACACACACACACACACACACACACACACACACACACACACACACACACACCCACACACACACACACACACACACACACACACACACACACACACCACACACACACACACACACACACACACAGAGGTCCTGATGACTCACGCTGAGGAGCCTGGAGGTCATCATTACACTGGAGTCCCGTGTTGATGGTGCAGACCACGTCCACCTGGCCGGCCGCCTCAGCCCTCATCTTGAGCCCCACCACCTGGCACTGTGTGTCCACGATCTGATGAGCCGCACAGAAGGTGTACTTCTCACCCAGGGAACGAAGGTCGTCCATGTCGTCCTGAGAGATGCATGATCAACACGTAACACCAGGTGTGTACCTACATACACACCTGACGTGTGCATGTTAGACACACACATACACACCTGACGTGTGAATGTTAGACACATACATACACACGTGACGTGTGAATGTTAGACACATACATACACACGTGACGTGTGAATGTTAGATACACATACACACGTGACGTGTGAATGTTAGACACACATACATATGACGTGTGCATGTTAGACACATATACACACGTGTCGTGTGAATGTTAGACACACACATACACACGTGACGTGTGCATGTTAGACACACATACACACATGACGTGTGAATGTTATACGTACATACATATGACGTGTGCATGTTAGACACACATAAACACGTGACGTGTGAATGTTAGACACACATACACACGTGACGTGTGAATGTTAGACACACATACACACGTGACGTGTGAATGTTAGACGTACATACATATGACGTGTGCATGTTAGAGGGAGGTACACATATAGCACAGGAATGTTAGAAGGAAGTTCCAATGCAACATGGGAATTTCAGGATGTGTACATATATCATAGGAATATTGGGAGGTACATATGTAACATAGGAATGTTAGGAGGTACATATGTAACATGGGAATGTTAGGAGGAGGTAGATTTATAACAGGAATGTTCCTTAGGAGGAGGTACATATAACACACAGGACTATCAAGAGACACACATACAATATGTTAAAACATTCAATGATAACATGACAGTAATGGCACGTTTGCTGGAAAATGTTATCTTTCAAGACTGAAAAAAAAAAGAAAAAAAAAGAAATTCCATAAATTTTCAAATGATATATCCCTATAAATACACATATATCAGATCTTCATATACATATAGGAATATATATGTATATATATGATCGAAGTTATCTTCGTCCAACTGGGACGCACAAGTGGTGCCCCCAGTTGCGGGAGCTCGGCCTACCCAGTCATCCGGGCTCGGGGTGTGTGTGTTCATCCACTGCGTCCAGCCATCCACGCACACAGGCGCTGTGGTCGACGTGATCTCCGTCGTTGTGGACGGGACTGCAACGGTAAAGTGATACTAACAGTTAGATACAACCCTCCTGCAGCGGATGGGGGGAAAAATATATTGATCATGGAATACAAACGTTGTTAACTAATGTCAATGATGTGTTATCTGGTTACATGCAGCATTACCTCAGTCTTCACTAGGTGTCCCCCCTCATCCTTACCTAGGCCTGGTGTTGTCTCTGTCAAGGAAGAAAAAAAAACTAAAATGTAGATTAATGTTTTTATACAATGACAACATCACATACTGTCTTCACAAACTGTACTGCAGTTAATGTCATTGTCAAACTACACTTAAGCACGCTGAATTTTTTTTTTCTGTAGCACATTATAAGTTAGGGAATTGGGCACAGGAAATGGGTCACTGTGTTCGAATATGATTCTTATGAGACAACCAAGTTCAGATGGAAACTTGAGAGAGGCGTATACAGCGGTCAGAGAACTTGACACAGTGGGGGATATAGAATACGAAAGCGGTCACAGAACTTGACACACAGTGGGGGATGAAGAATACGACAGTGGTCACAGAACTTGACACATAGTGGGGGATGAAGAATACGATGACGTATTATAAATGGATTGGATGCTGGCGTCGGTCTGACGATATAGCAGACTGAGGTGCCGTAAGCACGTGTAGGCAAGACAAACACACCGATGATACCAGAGTGAGTTAAAAGTGGAAGAAGAAGAAGAGATGACGAAGACGACCCACCAAGATTGCCTCGACTTAACTGAGGAACTTATATACAATCTACAGAGACCTAGTCACGTACATGGTTGTGATGGAGGGCAACCTGATCAAACACATAGGAATGGAGACGAAGAATGTTTGGTTCAGGTATGGATGGATGTGTTGTGGCGGGAGAGACGCACACACACACACGACATGTGAATAAACCTGTGTGGTTGACATAGTTGCCAGCCTATGGCTAAGGTACCACGTTACTAGTATTGATCAGTTGGTCCACAATCATCCCCTGAACAATATCACAATCGCACTTACATACTTGAATTAGAAGAAATTCAATCAAATGTTTAAAGCTCATATCACACAAAAGGTAAAGTGCGCATCTGAATATTCATCTGAATCTTTGATAAAAGGAAAATGGAATAGGAAAGGTGTAAGGGAAGGCCAAAGAGACGGTATGTGAAGTCAACAAGAGGTGAATGAAGGAAGACTTCCTTATAACTCTGAAGTTTCTTCATCAAATGGACGACGTCAGGCATGAACATCGAAAAAAAAACTGGCAAAGAAAAGGCAACAAGAGGTCAACATGAGGTCAAAACAGAAGGTCATCGCATGAATATCAGCAAGTGCTATGTCGGGCAAGGTGTGAGGCAGTGTTCCCACAACAAGGAAAATGTGGAGCAAAGGAAGGAGCTCCCTGGTAAGAATGGGCGCCAAGTCATACTGTCTGGGGAACTCTGGGAAGTTTGGACGAGGGTGAAGTTGAGGATGAACGAACGTACACCAACCCCCGCCCACCCTTGCCTCTGTACTGCACTAATGGACAGTGAGAAACAGGATCATATACCACCAAATGCCTTCGAGAAACAAAACCACAACTCACCTTTGACATCGCAGCCCTTGAGTTCTACCCTGAGGGAGATCTCCGAGTAGAAGTCAATCGGGACGATCCTGACGTAGCGGGCGAACACAGGCTCAGGGAACAGGTTGGTCACCGGGGTGGAGGAATCGGTGTTGCCGGGGAATTGCTGCAGGTCACAAAGTGAACCAGGTTACCAGCTCATACTACCTCGACATCAGAGGAAATTCTCATTCCTGACATGTCCCTCCCGTTACCCCACCTCCAAGAGACCCACATCAACAGAGATATTTCATATATATATATATATATATATATATATATATATATATATATATATATATATATATATATATATATATATATATATATACAGAGAATATACTGATGCATAACCTTCTGTAGGAATAGCTCACCTTATCTTTGCCCAATACAGACCTAATTATAGATAACATTCCCCTTCACTTAGTATATCCTCTAACAAGATTGTGTATTGCAATTTAAACTCTATGCGTTCATTAGAGTATAGATAGATGGCTTGTGGACGTGAACTACCTCCTCGTCATCAAACAATGAAGTTTTTATTCACTAAAATTCAGCTATACACACGACGATGACCCCACCACCTCCAGGGTCACGTCTCAGCTCACACGAACCTTGGCAAACGACGCATCTTCGTCCTTCACGTCTTCCCAGGTGGCTCCAGTCTCGGAGGTCTGGACGGCGAAGGTCGTCACGTACTGCTGGTAGAACGGATGTCCCTGCGTCACCACACCCGTCACCTCCGTCACCTCGCCCAGGTCCACCTGTAGAGACACGTCACAATGATGGACATGATGTGACTGAATGTCTATTTCTCTCAATATATCATGACCTGATCCAGGATAACTGTACTGTATAGTAGACTTCAGACTTCAGGTGTGTTGCTGTTCATCAGATGCACTGAAGCATAGGCTCATGCAGTATGACACACGCACATAACCTTGTTAGAGATGATGTTAAAAAAAAATAAGTAATTTAACAAAATTCGAGTTGTGGCTGAAGGAAATATACTGAATGTTGATATAGTGAATGTGGACAGCACAAAGGAAGTTAGAATGTTATATGAGAGTAAAAAAAAAAAAGTTCAAGGGACGTGGTCCACAAGTGGAGAACTCTTTCCCTATAAATACAGTGGACAAGAAAGGGAACTGTTTACATGCTACGCATGTTGCCAGATTTGAACTCACCCGACCGCCATTCGGGTAGTCACTTGTTTACCTAATGGCGTCCTAGCTACGACTCTTGGTTATGTATCAACTGATTGTTATACGTCTTTCTTGTATCTCCCCTGATGATGTGATCATTACACGAAAGTGCACTTGGGAACTTACCGTGTTTCATTTCCCCGTGGACAAATAGGGATATACTTGATCACGCGCTCAAAGGCTGGTTGGCAGTTACCATATACAATACCTTTACTTTCACATTATTATGTCTCATAACGTAAGGGTGTTTTGACCTAAACTATAAAACAATAAAGTTGGACAAGAGTGGACAGAATACGTGACTGAGACGTTAAGGCTTGAAACAACTGCGTTACAGGGGGAAGGTTTAGAGGTCTCTCAAATCAGTCCAATAATGGAGAGAGAGAGAGAGAGAGAGAGAGAGAGAGAGAGAGAGAGAGAGAGAGAGAGAGAGAGAGAGAGAGAAGTATGTAATGACACGACGATCACAGAGCCTTTGAGGTCTCTTTGAAACCGTTTGATGGCGTGAAGTGCGAACACTTTAGTCTTTGCAGGATGCAAGAGTTGAGAGCTACGAGAGGCTATACCATCATACCAAGCAAGATATATGTCATGATATAGGCAAAGATATACCATACAGTATGACACCAGTGGATCAAGGGAGGAAACCGAGTGATGGAATGGTGGATGCGGACGGTAGACACAAGTCCGAAACCCTGTGTGATGGGAAAGTTTTACAGATGGGGTATCGCAAGTGCTAAACTCCCATGCTAACAACACGTAATGACTGACACACACACACACACAATACAGTCAATCAGTCGGAGGGCAAGACAGTGCGAGGAGGAGGCGTCACCTGCAGCCACTCCGCCTGCGCTGCTTTTTCGTCGAATTCGTCCACACTCTGAGCAGTCCAGGCCCACTCGGCGTTGAGGCGGGCGGCGTACGGCTTGTCGTCCGGAGTCATGAGGGACGACGCAGTGATCTGGTCGTTAGTGATGCTGTAGTCCTCCATACCCAGTCCATCCTGGCACTCACACTCGCAGTAGACCCTCACCTCGTAGTCCTGGCAGTACTGCTGACCAGCTGGAAAACATTGAGGAGTGACTAAACAACATAGAGATGTGTTGGGTTATTGTTTTTTCTTAATTCTTTTTCTTGTTTGTTGATCTCAGGAAACAAGTGTATTATCCACAGGATGTATGCACGAAGCAAGATCATGGGGTTTTGTGGGCTTCAGTGATGTAACAATTAGCTTTAACTAATATATATATATATATATATATATATATATATATATATATATATATATATATATATATATATATATATATATAATGTATAGTACTTACCTATCGGCACCCTAGGTGTTACCGGACTCTGCCCGTTCAAGGTTAGGTCGTGAGTGAAAAGTCACCTTTGGCGAGGCTGGGTGATTTTGATGAGTACAGTCTCGTCAAACAACGTCACACTCTAAAGGAGTCATCATTTCCCTGCTACTAGAAGTAGAGCAACCTTAGGCAGTAGGAGCCTCTAGAGGGACGCCGTGGGTGAGACCAGGACTCGATCCTGGGGTTCGATCCCAGGGGTTCGATCCTGGGGTATTCATGGATGGCACAGCGTCAATGAGCTGGCCTTGATATGGGGCCCTATTCAACAGGCTCGAACCGTCTGAAGCCGCACGGGAGACAGCGATCACCCGTCGTCCTGCACTAGGTGACGTGCAGGAAACAACAGTGTCACAGATGGTTACGAGTGTTACACGTCTACTCGGCGGTGCGTGTGTTACCAGAGTTTACCAGCAACCTACTGTATCTTAACGTCATTGGTAAAGCGAACCAGTTGTAAGTGGCTGCCGGAGGTTCAACCTTAAGAGTCCAGTGGAAAGTTCCTGGAACCTCAGACGTAACCACACACACACACACACACACACACACACACACACACACACACACACACACTCACTCACATCGTCGCTGGAACCGTCACAGACACTCGTGTTGTTGTTTCCTACCACTTAGCTCCCGTGTAGGAAAGACCGAGGGAATGGGAGGTGTGTTAATACCCGAGTCCCACCACCGAGAAGGAAGGAGTGGAAGCTTTCACGTCCTCAAAGAACTCTCTTTTCTTCCCAGCATTTGGGATCTCGGATTCCAGACGCCTTCGCGATAAGGGATGGTCATGACGAGTGAGGATTTCAGTTGATAAAACTCTGAGATGAGATTTTAGTTCGAAACCCGAGACCAACACAAGCAGATGCTCGGTGCTGGATGTATAGCTCTTGTGAAAAACTCAGCAGTTCCCAACAGAATCAGTTCAGTCCACCGTTCAAGGACGAAGACAACGTTCACACACATATATCAAAACTTTGCCTCCTGTCGCTGCTCGCCTTTATGTTACACACATTGCATATCTTACCATCGTCTGTTCACAAGTTCGTTGTTACAAAGGACGCTGTAAACCAACGTCCTTACATTTTTCTGTTACATACAAGGTAGAAGATATGGCCTCCTGACTACCCCACAGAAGAGAGTACTCACCATTGTTCCTGCACAGGGCCCCTTTCTTGTCGCAGGTCACTATAGATTCGGCCTCTCCCCCGAGCACAGGTCGACACTCCACCTCAGAGATGTAATGGTCAGGACACAGCGAGTATTTCTGCAGAGGTTGACGGTTTCATGTTAGACGACGGAATTCAGAGAAAAAGGGTTTGCAAACTACAACGCAAATATCTTCTACAGATTACATTATTAGAGAGGAAAACGACACACACACACACACACACACACACAATACTAGAAAATCTAGTACATTTTCTGTTGTGTTCCACTGAAATTTCAGGAGTTATCTAAACTGTCACCTTCCTAAATCCCAGATGATTAGATTACGTCAAGCTGTGTGAGTCTTTGTTATAAGATATGTGACAGTAAGGAAAGACATTTGATGTCATAACTCAACCTTCTGATCAGGATGACTGAGACACAACATTGATCATGTTATTGATGATATCAAAATAACAAAAGGTTTTCTAGAGTGATTATTTTTGTGTCATTTATCTAATATTATTTTTCCATAAATAGTCACCATTTCCCGCGTTAGCGAGGTAGCGTTAAGAACAGAGGACCGAGCCTGAGAGGGCATATCCTCACTTGGCCCCCTTCTCTGTACCTTCTTTTGGAAATATCAAAGCAGGAGGGGAGGATTTCCAGCCCCCACGCTCCCTCCCCTTTTAGTCGCCTTCTACGACACGCAGGGAATACGTGGGAAGTATTCTTTCTCCCCTAACCCCAGGGATGATATATATATCATACTGTCAATCATTACCAGAGTAGCAGAGAGGCAGAGCGGCAGTGCGTCAACAATACTCACTTTCCGGATTTCAGAGAGAGACTCAAACTCGCCGTCAGTATCAGGATAGTGCGAGTTGTACCAGTCAGTCCAGCCTTCCTCATCACACGTCATGGGCTTGGGCGGAGCCTCTGGCAGTCTGCAAATAGGTTATCGACTTGATGATCCTGGAGGACAATAGGCGCGCGAGCTGTCTCAATCCGTCTTTCACCAGAGACAAACATCGAAGAAAGAGCGGGAAGGAAGAGCAAAGAAAATATTCAGGGGGGGCAGAATTTCTCGTGGTATCGAAGGAAATCAAAGGAAGCCAAAGAGCAGATGAGACACCTAGCAGCAGACAGGTGCTCATGCTGTGGTTGAGGAGTGGTGTACACAACCGCTGATGGTTGAGCGGGGAATGATCACACTACACACAGGAACCCAGCACACACAACGACGGAACTGTGAGCGCGAAGCTTAGTCAAGACACGAAGTCTACCAATCGTGTCCTTACAGATACACGTCGCCTTTGCTTTGCCGTCCTGATAGACGGGAACAAATGAAGCCCCTCAGAGCTCCTTCCTATTAGAACCATTGTTATTGGCTTACCCTTGAAGGACTCGGCTTATAGCTGAATACACACAGACATGACATCAAACCTACAAGAGAGGTGAGGTGTGCCAGATCATGCAAAAGACTTGCAGTAAGTTCTGGGTAAGCCGAAGTGATGGAATGTAAAGGACTGACGAAGCTCATTAAAAACAAGTGTAAAACAACGAGATCGGGAAAGAATAAAGACAATCCCGACTTAATGTCTTGCCAGGAGAATCTAGTTACAGGAACCACCTCACATAATGAACCAAAGGCTCAAGATCATACATCATAATCTATGCCAGAGAGACATAGCAAAAGTGTCTTCAAGCGCATGGAGACAGAGTGGCTCCAGAAGATAAATAAAACTTCTACCCAAGCCAGGTGGTTTACCTTAACCATGGCCATCTCATCTACCGTACGTACTCTATACCTAATCCAGCCGATGCCAGGTACCTATTGACCGACCAGCCCCAAGGGATGGACGATCAGCTGAGTTAACTGGACGCTAATTGCCGGGTACAGGATTCGAACCTAAGGGACTGCGTGCGTGACTCATGGTCGGCAACACTAAACACTACACTCTGAAAGCCTACATGAAGAATCACATAGAGTTCTTAAGTGAAGATCTAACGATACGTGGTCAGAAACAAATGGGGTGACTCAATGAAGAGAAGCTGAGACCTCGATCTCTACACATGAGAAAGAGACTCATGAGAAGACATGATAGCGACCCTACAAGTTCCTCTGGGGTGAGGAACTCGTGAGAAGACATGATAGCGACCCTACAAGTTCCTCTGGGGTGAGGATGATGGTGTTGTTCACCCACGTCTCTGGAAAACCTAATGGACGTGGCAACTGCAGGTCACAGTTGGCAATGGGACGGAGGGAGAGTTACGAGGTGTACAGGTAAACACTTCTTGAAAAACATCGAGCATTTAACACACTAAATGAAGTGGTAGTGAAGTCTGGGGATGATGGTACAGTGAGAAGTGTGTTCCACGGAGACATAAAGTCAGTCAACCCGCCCGTGTAAGACTCAGCCCCCCACCAGACGCCTGGCTACAGCAGAGGACACTTACACTGAGGGTGTTATGATGGCTGGTGGGGTGGCGGGTGTTGCTGGCGTGGATGGGGTCGTCGTCTCGATGGTTGTGCGACCTGAGGGTAAACATACGACCTAGTGAAATATTCTTGTCAAGTCATGCACGTCTAACATTAACCCTGGCTGGAGTAACAAAGGCAACTTTATAAAATAATACGATATAAGGGGACCTAAAATCTGTACAAATATATATATCATCACAACGTATAGGAAGGAAGTTACATCATTCTCTTGGAAGGTTATACAAACAGCAGCAGCCAATGGTTCGTAAGGACTTCTAATGATGACAAATAGTATAAGACTTGGAAGAAACTCCCACATAAATGCATACAACAAATGAATATATCTCAAGTTACTAGAAGAGAGCGAAGGGAGATGTTGTGGTCCGCTGAAGCCATCAATAATGTGTTATACGTTGTCATTGTGCAGTACAGTAGCAGAGAGAGAGAGACTGGGAGGAAGCCATGGTGGGTGGAAGAGTGAGGAAGATCTTACATGATTCTGTTGTGTATCAGGTTTTCAAGGACTCTGGCTATTGATGACGGTATAAATGCAAGACGATGGCAGGAGGAGGAATCAGGGGATTTACACGAGCATGTCCGGGGTTTTGTTGTGTAGCAGGAGCAGTTGAAGGTATCCACGACCACTTAGACAGCTTCTGAGCCAAAGTGTTTTATGGAGGAATTCTTTAAGGTCTTAACAGCATGTTGAATGTCTATTGGAGGGAAGTGCGGGTGAACAGTCAGAGTTTGAACATTGTTCTCCTGGTGTTGTGTTCAGCGGTGCTGTTCGTTTGTGGCTAAGTTTTGAGGAGACTCACACTATAAAACCTCCAAAATACCAAAATGACATCACTGTATTCCATAAGTCTTGACCAATGGTGTTGACGTGAAGTGCAAGACAGAGGAACCAAACCTATCCTCCTGCAGGATACACCTGAAGGACTAAGATTAGTGACAGAGGATTACTCGTATACTGACTACAGTCACAGAGGAAGGCGACCTCGTAGTCCCAGCAAGCATCTGCCCCGACGGCGTCACTCCTGCCCTGGCACAGCAGACCGTCCTCCAACGTGCACGTGACTCCAGTCTGCTCCGTGTGGGAGCGGTGCGTCCCAACGCTTCTGCATTTGATGTCCTTTATCTGGCTTCGCACACAGAACCCTTGGTCAGGTTTGCCCTGGAACAACAGTTGATTCTCATTCACAGCTCTAATCAGTGGACTGATTGATGTATCTACACGGAAAGGACGCCAAATGTTACGTGATCATGAATGTAAAACCTCTCATGTTCGTCCAATGTTTGACGATCACCTGTGAGTCCTCTCACAATGCCTACCTTCTGAACACATCACGTACATAAACACATATCTCGTCCATCACTTGTAATCCACTATAACGAAAGTTACCTCAATAACATCTACACGATATTCAACACAAATATAAGCATATGTTATGTCCCTTGCACCTCGTCACATCAGGTTGACTAACGGTTCAATCTACGTCTGGCAACGATGCAGCGAGGGAGTGAAGTTACCTTGGTGATCCTCTCAGGCACCCGCTCCGTGTCTGAGTTCTGCCTGTAGATGATGGGTTTGTCTTCGCTGAACCACTCGCTCCAGCCGTCCCGGCAGTGCTCCTCCTCTGGCGAGGGTGTGGTCACCCAGGGGGTCGTGACCCGGGCGGTGGTGGTGGTGCTGGTCGTGGTACACGGAACTCCACGGCAGATCTTCTTCTTCCGTGAACAGGTACTGGAATACACGTCAATAATATAAAGTCAGCTTCACCGCTGAAATAAATAATGAAGAGTTAGGGGAAAGTAAACCATGTGTGTCATTATCTCCGCTGGAGGCGGCAAGGAGATCGAGGTCAACTATGGTAAACATGACGTGGTTGAGGTAGTCCTTCTATACCACAGCTCCAGCCTATTTCCCCTTCGGAAACTCGGCATGAATTACCGATTTCCTCTCGTGACTCGAACATTCCAACACCCAACAAATATACCTGGTATCACCGTAATATCTGATCTATCCTGGAGACCTATATAATACAGATAACTAAAGTCTGCCGCTACAAATTGAGGGAGGCCTTCCAGATGTCAGAGATTCTTGTCTTTTGAACTGTGGACTCACTGCTGACACCAGGATTCGAACCTATGCATCACGGGCGGTAACGCTAACCGCTTACACTACGGAGGTCTGTCCATAAGACTTCTTAAAAGCCAGGTCTGAAAACAAACCGAGTCTCCGACACTCGCTACCTGACCTCAGAACCTGACTCACTTTCTTGTCACCATAATAACGGTTCTTGATTATAACGGTTCTCGTACCATAATAACGGTTCTCGTACCATAATAACGGTTCTCGTACCATAATAACGGTTCTCGTACCTTAATAACGGTTCTCGTACCATAATAACGGTTCTCGTACCATAATAACGGTTCTCGTACCTTAATAACGGTTCTCGTACCATAATAACGGTTCTCGTACCATAATAACGGTTCTCGTACCATAATAACGGTTCTCGTACCATAATAACGGTTCTCGTACCATAATAACGGTTTTCTTACCATGATAATGGTTCTCGTACCATAATAACGGTTCTCGTTCCTTCTTCTTAGGATACGACTCGGCTTCCTGATCCCATGAACTGCCTGCTTGCTTGCTTGTGTTCCCCCGCCATTAGCTAGACCACGATATACATAGCAAATCACTGTCTCACGATTACTGTGTGACCGCCAGTGACTGAAGGAGAGGCAGGGTAGTCTGATGGCTTTCCTTCTCTACACTGGTAATCATGAGAACTCGGTACCTTCTCATGTCTCACCTAACACATACATTTTAACCTTTTTTTAAGATATATTTTTCTTCTTTCCACTTCTTTAATCATTCTTAGATAAGTCTCCTGCTATTCTCATTCCTCTATCTCTTAATTCCTCTTCATGTTCCATGTAAGGTCTGGCCTCGATCACAACACTTGTCACTAGCTGGAACTTCGATGTAAAACAAGTGTTATCAGCATGTAAACACCAGGCACCTGGAACGCTATACTGGAACTAACTACAACGCTCCCATCTACAAAATCTTGATAGGTAATCATACATTGTAATCTGGAAATTTCGTCTGCATCAAATAGCGGAAGGTTGACAAGGATGACGAAGGCACCTTGGCCTATGCGTCAGTAATGACACAATCACCTTGCAATCATGTAGCACGTTCATCAAGACATGTCAATACGATACTGACACCTTGTGGTCCAGGCACTGTGAACCTAAAACTAGTTAGCACAGTTCTCTATGTAGCTACCTCACCTGTATGTAGTACATACTCTCCCTCGCTGGACATATGTTGGGTTCGCAGAAACAGAATCTACTTTTGAATGCTGGAATATCATGGCAAATGTGATCCTGATACGTGTATATGAATAACTGGAACGCCATCTAGGCCCCGTCCACACTCACCATGTATGGCAGTCGTCTTGTGATATTATATCACCTTCCATATAAACTTCTCCATCGATCTCCATGCATTTCTTCTCGCACTCCACCTTGGGCACACACTCCTTGTCTGTGGCACTCTTGTACACCTGGCCAGGAGGGCAAACGTCTTTGGCACAACCTAATGATTGATGAAGTCATGAATATATATGAAATATTAGACACAGAAAATATACTTCACTTTGGACAATTGATATGTCACTGTGACTAACTCCGGGGTTGCAACTCGGTCGAGGGGTTGTGGCTGGCTCTGGGGGTTATGACTGGCTGTGGGGGTAGTGACTGGCACTGGGGTTGTTACTGGCTCTGGGGGTTGTGACTGGCATTGGGGTTGTGACTATCTCTGTGGGGTGTAACTGGCTCCAGGAGTTGTGACTGTCTTTGGGGGTAGTGACTGACTATTGGGTGTGACTGGCTCTGAAGATTATTGATTGTCTCTGGGGTTGTGAGTGGCTTTACGATTGTGATGACTGTGGGGTTAGGTCATGGGATGTAGTTTCCAGAATCAAAAATTTTCTCCTCACAATTCGTGAGTCACGAGAGTAGCATAACGAGTGCTGGGAGATAACGAACCTTCCACACAAGCATCCTGGGTACAGACTGGGGAGCTGGGGTCCAGCAGGGTGTCACACGTCTCCTGGGGGCAGGTGGGGATGCACGGCTCGTAGTGCTCACAGTCCTCGTCGCACTGCATGGCTGCAACACCACACAACACAACCAGGGTTAACACGCGAGGTACCATCACCGTCATGACAACTTAACAACAACATATCATCGTTGGATATTCACTTAAGGACATTTGACAGATTGAAGAAAGTGTCTTATCAAACACTGGACAGGTTGTTCAAAAACCTGTGACTGATGTAATATTCTCTGCAGTATGAAGATCATCAATATATACACAAACCATTTTATCATCAGTCTCTACCACGTATAACCTCCACACCCCAGCAACACATGAGGGTGTGAATCAAGAGGAAAATCCCTCCCCATAACACATATTCTCTACGTATATCTACACATCACGGGTGAAGAAGCTCCTCTCTCTCTCTCTCTCTCTCTCTCTCTCTCTCTCTCTCTCTCTCTCTCTCTCTCTCTCTCTCTCTCTCTCACTCTCTCACACACACACACACACATACACACACACTTACTCCAGCCCTGCCCTTCAATCCAGCTCTCTTAACATCCATATCACCTTCTAGTTGAGGAAGACAACTCTTGCCTCTACTATCTTCACACTAATCTTACCATATATCCACAGCAGTTCAATAATTAATCATTCATCTTTCACCTTATCAATTCTTATCAGCAGAATATGCTAGGATCACTTGGTATCCTCCCTCCTTATCTACTCTACTTTGCAAACTTTACGCCAACCACGTCATACACACTGGAAGTCCAATCAGCCATCTTAAGTGTTGAGACTCCCGCATCGCAACTCACAACAGTCGTGCCACCACGAAGCAGACGAGGAACACAGGGTGATAACTTACGGCAGAAGTTTGGTGTTCGCCACTTGATGTATACCCCGTGGATGTTGCACTCATGTGCATACGCTGCTATGGCTGTACACAGACAGTGGCAGTCTCCACCCGTGTCACAGCCACACGCATCAAACTGGCACCTGATGCACAAAGTAAAGTGTGGTAGTATCGCGTGGGAAGGAAGCATATGATTGGTTAATTTCCATGGTTTGATATTCTTCATTCTCCTCAACTACGTGAAATCAAGCTTAACCTTCTCTGAAACTGAAGTCACCTGCTTCAGATGATGACACTGATTTGGAGAGAAGGAAGATGATGGCAATGATATCGCGTCTAGGAGGAAGACAAGTACGCTGACATCTCATCCGGAAGGAGGAAGAGAAGGACACATCTCGTCCACAGGAGGAAGACAAGGACACATCTCGTCCACAAGGAGGAAGACAAGGACACATCTCGTCCACTAGGAGGAAGACAAGGACACATCTCGTCCACAAGGAGGAAGACAAGGACACATCTCGTCCACAAGGAGGAAGACAAGGACACATTTCGTCCATAAGGAGGAAGACAAGGACACATCTCGTCCATAAGGAGGAAGACAAGGAAACATTTCGTCCATAAGGAGGAAGACATGGACACATCTCGTCCATAAGGAGGAAGGAAGACAAGGACACATCTCGTCCACAAGGAGGAAGACAAGGATACATCTCGTCCACAAGGAGGAAGACATGGACACATCTCGTCCACAAGGAGGAAGAAAGGACACATCTCGTCCACAAGGAGGAAGACAAGGACACATCTCGTCCATAAGGAGGAAGGAAGACAAGGACACATCTCGTCCACAAGGAGGAAGACAAGGACACATCACCCGCTACGGAAACCCCCATTTTTTGAAATGCCAAGAACTATCAAGTGGAAACTTTAGAAAGCATTTATGCTGCGTCACACATGAATCATTGAGGGAAGAAACACTAGAGAAGGTCTAGAAGAATACAGAGAAGCCATTGGGGTGAGCTCACCTCTCCTCGTAAGGCTCTACGGGCACTTCAGAATGGCAGGGAGCGAAGGTCTCGGTCTTGAGCACAGCGCACTGATCTGCGGCCCACACCTTCCTGTGGGGGTGGAGGCTGCAGGTGTCCTGTGGAGGGGGAAGTAAACATTGCTGAATTTATAGATGCAACCCAACTTTATGAGCCAAAGACATGAAGACGTACATCATGAGTATAGGTATGAAGTAACAGAAGACATTTAAGTCAGTAGAATGTATCAAACGATCCTGTTATCAGGTCTCACATTTAAGACGCATTTGAGTAAATATTGTAGTTGTCTGGGTCATGATAAAGGTTCAATATAGTTTTTCATAAACGTTTAAAGACTAGATATATAAAGAAAAGATCAACTCAAAGAAAGGTCTATGTAGCATATTAGTTAACAGGATGCTTTCGTTTATTTCTAGTCAGCCCAGCAACTCTAAGGGACCAATAGGTGAAAATCAACTGACGAGAGGCGGATTCATTCCAAGAAAAAAATGAAAATGAAAAAGTGAAGCAAACTCCGTTAGTCCATCGAAGAAAAGATTTCCTACCCTATTCACGTACACATAAACTTTGGCTTAATGAAAACTTTTATAAGATTTTCGATTTGGAGCAAGACACTTTCTGCTGTTTCATGGAGAAGTTTCCCTAAAGCCAGTGATTCTGGAAGAAGGAATTGTTGTTTGTGCTTGAGGTGAGCGAGACTGTTGCTGGAACATCTGTTGACAAGCTGACAAACGTTCCAGTAGTTACCTGACGGCCCCTCAGGTAAGTGTTATGAGGCAGGATACCGGACAACTATGAGCCAGTGCGGCTGAAGCAGTTGGATGGCTATAATGAATGTGGCTCACAAAATAGCATAGAAAAAGGTCTGCTTTTTTGGCCTCTCGTTTTCGTTTTCTCCCCGAAACTTTGAGTGACGTTAACAATGAACGCAGTGAACAAATTCATAAAACTATATCGAAATTAGAACGAAGCTATTAGTATCCACAAACACTTATCGGTTTGCTCTGTCTGAAATTATGTTAAAATGATATCAAAGCGAAGATACAGATTTAATGGAAACTTCTAAGCTACGTCCTATAAATCATCCTATCAAAATTAGCAGAAATCACACCTTATGTTTTGTATAACAAGAGCAAAGTTCTCATTTTGTCAACCAGCGTCGTGCGCTCTGAGTGGAAATGGCAGAATGATGTAATACAGCAGGTGGTGACGAAGATACAAACAGTTAAAGGCATGAGGGGAGCGTTATCATGATGCGAGTGTTAGATGTGTGCAATGACCATGATGTCTGAAGGACACAGACTGGGGCGTCCCGCTGTATGATGGCAGACGAAAACACTATATATATATATATATATATATATATATATATATATATATATATATATATATATATATATATATATATATATATTCTAAGAAGATCACGGAAACATGAACAATCATACAAACTTGCCTTAATCAAAGCGCTGTCCGGACAGTAGTTTTGGAGCCTCCAGGAGTCTCCAAAGATCTTGACTGAAACCTCACTCGATCCTCCTGATGGTGTCTGGAAGTCGTCTTGCTCGTCACCATTGTAGTTACCACACAAACCCCGGACCTTCAGGAGAAGCCAGGTATCGGGGGTAAGGATACGTACGCCAGTCACTGTGATCATCTCGATAGGCTTCTATGTTTAACGACACTCAGTCAACTCCCTAACTTTGTGAAATCTCGATAGGCTTCTATGTGTGACGGCACTGTCGAGTCCCTAATTCTATGACCCCCAAAGCAACAGTGATTGAAAATTTAGATTATTATAACCTTTGTGATTTACTAACGATGAGAATGAGGAGCAAATGATCATATCTTGAGACTTGAGCAGGGACTGGTAAAGTTCCTCTCCTGTTCATGGAGTGGAATCTTCACACTAGAATGATAAACCCCCTTGAATACTCTCTCAGACCCTTCTACTTTATATTATATTCTACAAAGTCATCAAAATGATATTTCTCTCTTAAAGTTGCTTTCTTACGTACCTCCGGCATATGTAACTCGGTCAAGTTCAACTCTCATGTAATGAGAGTTTTCCCTGAAAGTCTTAGAGAGCGTTCAGGCATTGCTTAAAGTAACCATTATGTGTACTACCCACAGCTTGACACTTGCAGGTCTTTATCATGTACTTATATTTTCCAACATCAATAACCTTCCTTACCTTCCCCTGCCACATAGGGTCAAGTCTGAGGTATGCCCGGGTTCCACGGTCCCACTGCAGCACTAGGCCCATGTCTGTCACCTCAGCGAAGACGAACACCCCTGCTTCCCGGATGATGGTTCGTGTCATGTTCCTGAGAATGATGAGACACAGCTCATTATCATCACAGAATCTGGTACTGGAACTTAAACACCGCATTCTTGCTAGGCTATGTATGACATTCTACGTTTAAGCATGTCAGCACTGTTGGTGTTATGGTTATGCTAGGCTATGTAATACATTCTACATTTAAGCATGTCTGGCTAGGCTCTGTAATACATTCTACATTTAAGCATGTCTGTTTTGTATGTGTTATAGTTACAACTCTATTAAAGAGACTAATATATTCCTAGGTAAAGTCTATCTATTGATCTAATATCATTGACTGTCCATCTGTACTAGTGAGACCAAGTGTGGCAAGTGATTTCGCAACGCTGGGGTCCTCAACCCTCGACAGGCCAGCACAAGGGTAAAGACCCCATTACTGTAGGGTGAATATGCTACACACCCACCCACCCACACACACATACACACAAACACACACACACACACACACACACACCAATAAAAAAAATCTCAGATTTCTTAATTTTGAAAGAAAAAATCTAATTATTTCACGTAATCTCGATTATATAACTTTCGATGGTACCAGGTACCGGCTGTTTACAGACAAAGACAAGAATTATGACACTTTGCTCAACACATCTATGACAGAGCATCCAGCTTATAGCACGTGAATCTTACTGTAATGTCATACAAATAACAGTTGCTCCTAACCATAACAATACTTCAACTGGATCTCCTGTACACACTGGGCAATTTAGCACCTTCTCTTCCATCTCCTATTTTCATTTTTCTTTTCTCTAACCTCAGCATGCTACCCCTCGCATCTTTCCCCCACACCTTACCTGGGAAATACGGTCCTCACCTCCCCAGAGGAACACTAGCACTCACTTGGTTGGCGGGGGTTTGTTGCGCGAGAATTCGACCACTTCCTGGGCGTCGCCGGTACCTACCCTCAGCGTGATGGATTTGGCACACGTGACGCCGTTGGTTCCGCACGGCACATTCTGTGGATCATTATAAAACAGAACCATAAACATCAATGCCAAATATCTTCTCTTATCATGGCATGATTTGTTATGCTATGGATTTCACGCAACATTTGTTCACACCAGAGATGTAGTTTTGGTGCACTGTATATCAGCAAGAAATCGCCTGCAGAACAATAATAGACATTACTCAAATATAAGCGTTACTTTAAAGTTAAGATCTTTTCCTCTGTGGGAGACATGAAGGATATATATATATCTTTCCCACTCTTACGTCATAAAGATTACAATAGCGTTATTTATTCTCACGAAAAGTTTACCGACACTAAACCTGATAACGAGGCGGCTCGTGAAAGTGATTAGTTATTTGACCCAGTTTTAGTATGCCTCCTTATTAAGACATCACATACCCTTATCATGGATGGTAGGATGGACATATTGTCATTTGTGACGCACCGACTACATACACCGATCCGGTCCCCTTTATGACAGCCCTTCCCTCCCTCACCTGGACTGTGACCTCAAAGCTGTCAGCTCTGGAGGCCTTGCCCTTGGCCAGGAGGTAGTCACAGGTGCCGTGGAACTCGTAGAGGCGGCCGTCGAAGGTCTTGTAGTGCGAGTCTCCCCAGGCAGTGCAGATCCCTGGACACTGTCTGTCGGTACACAACCACTGCCCACCTTCACACGTGCTGTCGGGGAAGATTAAGAAAAAATGGACCCGTTTTCCTAGTGGTCTGGGAAGTAGTGACAGATGTGGTTAGCTTCGTCTCCACTCTCAAACGCGTTCTTGAAAGCATATTCGAGACCAACCGTGGTAAGGTCTCGGGGAATGAGAGGCACAGGTCTTGGCAAATTCCAGTAACATGATAAAATTTGCTATGTTCTACATACTGGTTGAGAACTTTTTCAAACACGCAAGTGAACACTAGAACATGGAGGTGCATGCTTAACTTTGTAAGCATGGGGTAGACCATGCTCTGACAGCTATTGTACCGTCAAATGATGATGACAAAGCATGTGATGATAGTGAAGCAACGTCTGTGTACATATATGTTAAGCAGTAAACATAACACTCCCTCAGTTACCCACACAAGTTCGTAGCTACATTATTCTGAGAGAAGATCAACATCATTATAAAATTCCCCCTCCCATTTCTTGTTTTTCAAAACTATCCTCCGTCCACTTGACCAGTGACATAGCACTAGGTGTAAATAGATACTGCCTTGTCACTACTCTGACTCTCATAGTTTTTGATAAGTGGTATTCATGAGCCATTAAATAAACAAAGCTAAGCAATGGTGTCTTATCAAAGCTAAGCTCTGGTGTCCTATCAAAGCTAAGCTATGGTGTTCTCTCACAGCTAAGCTATGGTGTCCTATCAAAGCTAAGCTATGGTGTCCTACCAAAGGTGAGCTATGGTATCCTATCGAAGCTGAGCTATGGTGTCCTATCAAAATTAACTGAAGGTGTCTTATCAAAGCTAGGCCATGGAGTCCTATCAAAGCTACGGCAACCTATTAGAGCTAAGCTATGGTGTCTTATCAAAGCTAAGCTATGGTGTCCTATCAAATCTAATCTATGGCGTCCTCTCAAAGCTAAGCAATGGTGACCTAACAAACCTTAGCTATGGTGTCTTAACCTAGCACAGCATTACCATGAAACCTCTCGTCATACACATCACACCCAGTGTGTCCTCAGGATACAAATCCCCACAGACAGCTCGCCTGTATTATCATATCAGTGCTTACGATGCACGTACGTCATTCACCAAAGGCTAATCATCGTCTGCTCCCTGTGTGAACCTTTGTAGCAGTGGAGCAAGAGGGATCCAACCCTCACACAAGGGGCGGCCCCAGGGTAGTCACGGACCTGGTGATATGGTGTGGTGGGGTGTGTCAGTATGGTCTTACCAGGTGTTGCAGTCCTCAGTGATGGTCGCTTTCTCCTCATAGGAGCGGCCGCCATGGTGGCACGGACACTGGTTGTGACGGATGCACATGCCAGTGTCGGAGTCGCGGACGTAACCTGAAGCACAGACACATCCAGGACGGCACAGGTCGCTCGCCACCGGACGCAGATGCATAGTCTGTAGGAATTGTATTTCACATGAAGGTCTTACTTCAGTATCTCTAGCACGTAGTATGATCCCCAGCAGTAGCAGCATACGAAAACACACACACACACACACACACACACACCACAACAACAACAAAATATAAAGCACTGTTATATAAGTTCTCGCTGGAATCTATGAAGAGGAGGATAGTGTATGAGTACCACTTGCGGGGACAGAAAGAGAATGTCACTAAGAAAGAGAAGCTTTGATAGAAGATGTCACAAAGCTTAATAGGAATGTCCTGTGTGTGGGGAGGATACAATATCTGGAAAGTACAGGAGAGCCAAGGATGAGGATAGTAAGGTCAGTAAGGAAGAGCTGAGGAACCTAGAAACAAGCATGGTTGAAAAGTCAAGTAAATATCCTTATTTGTTCCACAAATGTAACTAAAGGAAAATGTCAGTTTGATTGCAGTGAATATGGCCCAAGGGACAGAGAGGAAGGATATGTTGGAGGAGGTGAGGAGTACTGTGTTCGTACGAAACACCAGTGTGTAGGTAGCGCAATATGCAAACTCAGACCTACTGCTGAGGGGCTACACATGAGAATCTTGCATCTTTTACAGACTGTAATCCAACAGTTTGCCGAGGTCGAGATGGAAAAATAACAATGGAAAAAAAAAGGTTTTGAAAAATAAAGCGAAAGTCATCACCGAGGACAATACGTACAAGGCATAAATCTATATCGTAGCCTATGTTTACCTTCAGGTCTCGTGTCTCAAAATGATAAAAACTTATGACAAATAATGTTAGTAATGCGAAGACATTTGGTTCGCCTGACACTTGTTCATACTTCATATCTGGGTAAGGAACAGAACACTCCGTCAGAGGCAATAAAGCTTAGTCAGTACCAAAAACGACAGATACGACCTGCAGGCATTCGCTTTCATCCACTCCCTCACACCTGGAACCCCGCCCCAGCCTCCTGCCTCACCTGGCACGTATTCTCCTCCTCTGGAAGACAGTCTATGTAGACCTCGTGTTCCTCCTGACGGCAGTCCACCTGGGGAGGTATGGTCACAGTCTCGTTGTCCCTCGGCTCCCAGCAGTTCCACCCAGCGTTGAAACACTCGCTGTAAACACGGTCATCATTGTACTCGCTCTACATACAAGCAAAACCATGTCCACTCAAGAAAGCCAGTGTCAATTCTTTTACAGACCAGCGTTTAATTCATATCATAATTTCGTAATATGAATTGTTTTGCTGGGTAACATCTTTACACCGTAAGCCAAAGTAATTGCACATTTACAGTGGATAGGAAAGGACCATTTTGATAGTTCACTTAAGCATCAGGTGCTTCCTGCTGATCAAAAACTGATTACTGAAGCATTTTCTCGATAAATAAACCTCTCCAATGTCTCTGACTTAACTAAGACTACTTTATGTAATTTAAGTTTTCAGTAAAGGCAAATACGTTTGTTGAATAATGAATAAGGGCACATTAGCATGAATAGCGTTGGTACTGACCACACGAGATAAGAATTATCTGCCTGCTGCTGCATCATCTCATAACCAGCTTTGTATTCCTTAGCATCATACACACACGGGCACTCGGTGATGGGAACGCAGATGCCATCCCCATCCAGGGAGAAGCCCTCCAGACAGTTGCAACCCTCCACACACTTCCTGCTGCAGTCAGGGTTGGTGGCCAGGTCCAGGCAGGAGTGGGAACAACTGTTGCCACATACTTGGTACTTCTGACCCCCAGTACAATGGACACCTAAAAGGACCGCATCATAAACAAAGTGAGTATAACAGAAGAAAAATCTTTTTGGCGTTTGACTAAATCTGTACACAAAAAAATTCAATATCTTTAAGATATTTTTTGTTTCTAAATAAATCCACCTGACGTGTTGTGACTCAGTGACTCAAATGCTCTACAACAATACTTTTGGACATGAAATTGTCAGGATCATTTCTCGCGCTAACCTAACCTTGTAGTTATAACTAAGAGGATACATCAAATTACTAAGAGAATAACATCCTCTACTCCCGCCAGCCTGACACCCCTCGCCTGGGGTAGTACAAGGTAACTTAGTACGTAACCACAGGGCACTGTAGGAGAAGTAGACATGGCGTACACATGAGACAAAGTTACGTGGAGGATACACATACGTTAGCAGGTCATGACTTACCGCACTCACGGACCTCAGCCCTCCAGTCAACGATGATACCCTTCCTGGCGCACTCCTTGCTGTAGGCAGCCAACACTGGGCACAGACAGCCGTCCATCTTGGTCTCACAGGAACACATGTCATACAGGCAGTCTCGGTAGAAGGGCTCCGGGTCCACCTCCAGGTGACATTCTGTGCCAACACAAACACCATCAGGTCTACATCAGTGTTACGTCTGTCTCATGAACACCGCCTCCTTCCTCTGACACAGATCACAATGCACCACGGTAATGAACCATTATCTATCTAGCACCACAGTAATGAACCATTATCTATTTAGCACCACAGTAATGAACCACTATCTACTCCCCTTTAATCAAATTCGTTATACACCACAGTGGATAACTACAGAGATTTTACGATAGATATTATCATTTGGGATATCAGACATGGAATACTACGTAGTATAAAGGTTACCACAATTTCTTATCTGCCTTATAGAAAGTAGTTGGTATCTAAATACCTCATTACAGGAGATGAAATACTTGAATATCAAAACTTCAGTGGGATTAGTATATGATCAAAATCACTGACGAGAAATCGAGTATTCTAACAATAGGGAAATTAGGGAACAGTTGCCATATTAATAGAGTCGGAGAGATTGGAAAACATGCAAGAGAGATGAAGTAAACAAATTAAGCTCTTCCGAGGCACCAGAAACGTATCAAAACTTTTTAAAGACGATATAATACAAGATGGAAGAGAGGAGGCAGATGATGAGAACACAGGAGATATGGCTATACTGACGAGCGAAAAGGTTTGACTTGAGCTTGGCACAGTACTTCTCTGCCACGGCCTTGTTCTGCACGTGTCTGTCGCACGGTCTGTTCTCCTCCGCCAGGGGCTGGTCCACACACTTCTGTCAAGTGAAGCATTATAATGACTCAGTATTATTGAAGGTACACGTCCTGCCTCCGTTCTCCGTGTCTGTCTCAATCATAGCAATACACTGTGTCATAACATTTCTGTGGTTGGAGCCAATGATGCATAGAAAAAACAGGACTGTAAACCCATCTATGACCACAGGTGTGGTGGGTCACGTGTGCATGTGTGTTGATTCTTTACACGTATCCCTGTTACTGACTGTGTGTTTATAACCAGTTAGAAAGCGAAGTAACATAATGTAACGAGACAAACATGATGGTGCAGTGGGTCCATCATCAAAATCATCACGAACCTCAGACGTCTTCCACTTGTTGGCGAAGGCGATGGCATTCTGTTCTATGTCTCCCTCTGGCGTGAGGAAGTCGTCTCGCTGGTTGTCGGTGAAGGTGCCACACAGGCCAGCTGTCATACCACGGAAATCAGCTGGAGCGTCTATGTACACACGAGTCTGCCCGTCCCACCACACGTCCAGTCCATTACTCAACTCCACTGGAAAAAGTTCGTTCGATGATTATTGATCGACTCTTAGGATACATCTGGCAGTTTACCTCTACTGGTATACAGTTATGAGGGGACACATCTGGCAGTTTACTTCTACTGGTATACAGTTGTGAGGGGGATACATCTGGCAGTTTACTTCTACTGGTATACAGTTGTGAGGGGGATACATCTGGCAGTTTACTTCTACTGGTATACAGTTATGAGGGGATACATCTGGCAGTTTACTTCTACTGGTATACAGTTTTGAGGGGATACATCTGGCAATTCACTTCTATTGGTCAACAGTTATGAAGAGATACACTGTGCTGACGTGATAAAGGAACATCATATAAGCCATACGAAGACATACCCTCACGAAATCTATTTCTGATCGTGTCACAAAGGTGTCATTACTCATACCCAAGACGAGGCGGAGATGCAGGTTGTTAATTACTGATAACTCACTAAGATAATCCTGGCTCTACAATCCCCCAGGTTATACAATCCCCCTAGCTCTACAATCCCCCTGGCTCTACAATCCCCCAGGCTATACAATCCCCCTAGCTCTACAATCCCCCTGGCTCTACAATCCCCCTGTTAGTACAATCCTTCTTTCCTCCCTCACTTCACAATCTTCATTGCTTTACAATCGCCGTCGCTCTGTGATCTTGGTTCTACAATCCCCCAGGCTCTACACTCCCCCTAGCTCTACAATATGCCTCAGGTCTAGGCCTAGGCTGCTATCCCATCTAATGACCAAGCCTGTCCCCTCAAGGTGTAGTACTTCTGGCCACGTCCCCCAGGCGTGGTACTCCTGGCCACGTCCCCCAGGCGTGGTACTCCTGACCACGTCCGTCCCCCAGGCGTGGTACTCCTGACCACGTCCGTCCCCCAGGCGTGGTACTCCTGACCACGTCCGTCCCCCAGGCGTGGTACTCCTGGCCACGTCCCCCCAGGCGTGGTACTCCTGACCACGTCCGTCCCCCAGGCGTGGTACTCCTGGCCACGTCCCCCCAGGCGTGGTACTCCTGACCACGTCCGTCCCCCAGGCGTGGTACTCCTGACCACGTCCGTCCCCCAGGCGTGGTACTCCTGACCACGTCCGTCCCCCAGGCGTGGTACTCCTGGCCACGTCCCCCCAGGCGTGGTACTCCTGACCACGTCCGTCCCCCAGGCGTGGTACTCCTGGCCACGTCCCCCCAGGCGTGGTACTCCTGACCACGTCCGTCCCCCAGGCGAGGTACTCCTGACCACGTCCGTCCCCCAGGCGTGGTACTCCTGACCACGTCCGTCCCCCAGGCGTGGTACTCCTGGCCACGTCCCCCCAGGCGTGGTACTCCTGACCACGTCCGTCCCCCAGGCGTGGTACTCCTGGCCACGTCCCCCCAGGCGTGGTACTCCTGACCACGTCCGTCCCCCAGGCGTGGTACTCCTGACCACGTCCGTCCCCCAGGCGTGGTACTCCTGACCACGTCCGTCCCCCAGGCGTGGTACTCCTGGCCACGTCCCCCCAGGCGTGGTACTCCTGACCACGTCCGTCCCCCAGGCGTGGTACTCCTGGCCACGTCCCCCCAGGCGTGGTACTCCTGACCACGTCCGTCCCCCAGGTGTGGTACTCCTGGCCACGTCCCCCAGGCGTGGTACTCCTGGCCACGTCCCCCAGGCGTGGTACTCCTGGCCACGTCCCCCAGGCGTGGTACTCCTGGCCACGTCCCCCAGGCGTGGTACTCCTGGCCACGTCCCCCAGGTGTGGTACTCCTGGCCACATCTCCCCCCCGGTAATAAGGACCTGCCAGTGAATACATTACCCATGATGAAAAGACTGGAAGCGGCCTTGATGTATGCGCCGTTGATCCAGGCCGGCAGCTCCTTGAGCTCCACCCCGTTGATGGTGATCTCGCGCTCCTGCTTGAGGCGGATGACGGTGCCGTCCAGACGAACCGTCACTGACTTCGTGCATGATGGGAACTGGCTCACCACTGAGGCCGGGAAGTTCATACTCTGTGGGGGAGATGATGGTGTTACCTGGCGTCGTGAGGGGAGGATTGACCTGTCATCACAATACAACATTATCACTTGAGTCTCAAGAGGAGGAGGAGGAGGAGGAGGAGGAGGGAGGTTACTTCATGGATTGTCAGGTGACTGAGGCTCTCATGTGGACGGGATGGATGTGTCCCAAGCGACCGTATGTGAGACGCACAACACCGTCACAGCTGGATATACACACACACACCTTTCCCTGTCATCATCACCTGAGGCGCTCCTCCCTTACCCAGGGTGATCAGTGACCTCCCGAGACAGATGGATACTCCAGCTCAATTCAATCCACTGTCAAAGATGTTTAGGAGTCTATACTTAGCTCGTTGCCTCCTGGAAAGAGTTTAGATGTTCTCCTGACAGAAAAGATCATCCAGTAAGGTTCAGACCCATCTTTACTATAGGATCTGGTGAGGTAGCATCATTCAGTTAACTGTCTATACACTCATCAGGAATGAGATTCCCTCACATCACTTCATTGTGGTTTCGTTCCTGTTCCATATTTTCATTTTTGTAGTTTATGAAACTTTGTATCGTTCAGTAAGTCGGTTTCACAAGCCACACAGTGATGCTCACATGTCCCTCAGAGTTTACAAAATAATTTCCATTAACAATGTGTTGACGTTGATCTCAAGGGGAAAGAAATGTGTGATGTATCCTCCCCACTGCAATACATAGAGTAATATTTATAGTCAAGTGTGTTGCAATAGATAAAGTGATGTTGACGAGATTATCTCACGGAAAATATATATAGAGAGAGAATAACCATTAATTACCGATCATCTATCGTTCAGTTGATAAGAAAATAAAGTCGAACTTTGTATTTATCAACGTGTTAGGTTTAATGACAGAACGTCTCTTGGTTCCCCCCGTCCGTCAGTAGCAGCCATGAAGACAACCAACCAGCCAAGACTCGACTGAATTCACGAGGTCTTGAGGACGACCTGCGGCACAGCTTTCGTCTGTCTCGTCGTCTTGCCATGATGTAAACAAAGACCCACGATGGATCGCTCGCGGGGTGACAATAATCTCGCCTTACTTGTATAATGTTGATGCTGACATATTTGAACCTTACTGGCTGGGAGGAGAACACTATGGAATGTTTAGAAGTCTTCAGCAACACATGTTGTAAGTGTACCCCACACCACAGTAGCACGGTGGGATTAGACGCACCATTGTGAGGAGCATCACACCAGTCCAGACTCTCACCTGCTTCATGGAGATATCGACATTGCCAATAATTGTCAGCAATTCTCAAATGCGACATTCTTGAAAAATACGCAAGTGTCCATCACGTGACGATTATACAACTCGTTACTGTCCATTATCAAAGTAATCCATACCCCTAATACAAACACACACACACACACACACACACACACACACACACACACACACACACACACACACACACACACACACACACACTGAGGGCATGATTAATGCAGACAGCAAACAGAGACTTAAAAAGTTGTATTATAGTGTAGAATGTGCTAGATATGTGGCCCAACGAGTGTACAGTTCCATACAGTACATATGTACTATACTTACACACGAGTCCTCGTACCACACAATACTTTTGAGTGTATTTGTACCTTACAAAGTTTCTGTATCGACTAAAAGTTATACTTTCTCTCATCTTCCTCACTAGCCAGAGAGACAGCGTGAGGTGATACACACGAGGGAGCAGTGTACTCCTGCACCAACCCACCTCTGAGATGGCTCCTGCACAAGGGGTGTTCTCGGCCTCGATGCTGAAGTCCTGGCCTTGCACCATGTAGTAGGAACACTTGCCCATGAAGTCGTAGTGGCGTCCGTCGAAGGTCGTGTAGTGAGGGTCACCCACGGCCGAGCAACGGGAGCCACACTTGACCTCGGTACACACCCACTCTCCGCCCAGACACGTGCTGTGGGCAGAGGATGGCAAGTATGGTACGTAAGACACACAAACGTGCACCGCCACCTCCCTTCCTCTCCATATGACGTGAACATGGCCAGGTTACGTGATGTAACGGAGGCTGCCCGTGTCCCCTCCACACACACACACACACACACACACACACACACACACACTGAACCATACACATCAGAGGGACTAAAATGTAGACGTCTAATACACCCATCACACCAGCCGACGTACGACACACTGGGACTCACACTAGACAGCCTCGTCCACACACCAGAAACACATGACGTAGGGAAGAGTCGCCAGTGATGACAAAGTCTCACAGAAAACGAGAAAAATCTCATAATTATCCAGAGTTTAGAGTCGTGAGAGAAACACTGATAAACAAGACATAAGGAGGGAATTTAATGTTGTGAACCATTATCATAATTATTATAATTACTATTATTATCATTATCATCATCATTAGTACTATTATTATTATCATTATTATCATTATTATTATTATTATTATCATTATTGTTATTATCATTATCAGGTATCAGTTGAGGAGGTGTGAGGAAGGCATCAGGTGAGGAGGTGTGAGGAAGGCATCAGGTGAGGAGGTGTGAGAAAGGCATCAGGTGAGGAGGTGTGAGGAAGGCATCAGGTGAGGAGGTGTGAGGAAGGCATCAGGTGAGGAGGTGTGAGGAAGGCATCAGGTGAGGAGGTGTGAGGTAGGCATCAGGTGAGGAGGTGTGAGGAAGGCATCAGGTGATGAGGTGTGAGGAAGGCATCAGGGGAGAAGGTGTGAGGAAGGCATCAGGTGAGGAGGTGTGTCTGTAGACTGGCAAGTGATTGTATGACATGAGACTCACCAGGAGTTACAGTCATTGGGTATGGTGTCTCCGGCGCTGTATTCCTTATCATGATAGGTACAGGGGCAGTCCTGGGCGGGGATGCAGAGGCCCTTGTGCAACACCAGGCCCCCCGGACAGTCACAACCCTCCACACAGAAGTCAGGACGAACACTGTCTGATGGCTGGCCACACCTGGGTTGGATGGCTGACATGCACGGGTTGTACACCTTACCCTCATCACACTCCATCGCTGTGTATGGCAACAAGAAACCAGATTACTCTCCACATGTGGGAAAACTCAGGCAAATCTTATGTTAAACAGAGCAAAAAAAAAAGAAAAAAAAAAACATTCGGGTCTTCACACATACACACACCAGGAATTACCCATAAGCTTGAGCAGTACGTCTGGCAAGCAAGTAAGGACATCAGATGTTGTGGCCACAAAGAGACAGTGACTCTCCACCGATCAGTAATGGGTTAATACATTCCCCTCAGGACTTGTTGATGTAACTACACGATCCCTTGTTGGGAGACGTACTACTTATGAGGGTCAATCATCGCGTGATAACTCATACCTCATAAGAGTAAGCTCCTTGAAGCAGAAACACCACAAAAGTGCCACAGTGTAGTTGTGAGAAAAATGCTGTTAACAACAATAGTATGGCAGCAGATAATGTGGAGCAAATTTTAATAGGTTTAAAAAGATTAAGGAAATTTAAAGGATTTTTGATATAGTATGCGAGATGAATACAGATTTACCGCAGGAAACCTTGTTTGAATGCCAAAAAAGGAACTGAAAATGAAAGACGAACATGCCCATGTGAGGGAAACTATTTGTGAGACGATTCTACAAATCTTCCTCAGTAGATGAGGAGCCACAGATGTGCAGGTGTTAACACTGAGGGGGAGTCCAGGCTGCTCACACTACACCTCTGGTTGTGTTACAAAGTAAACAGACCTGACGGAGGGGGGAATCATCCTTTGCGTGTGTTGTGAGAGGTTCAGGTGAAGGGACGCGTGTCTGTTTGAAAAATGTTTGAGTAAAAGGAGAGGATGATTGTGCGAAGAATTACCGAAACCATCTACTGAGAGACGTCGGGTTGGATGAGATGACATTCCACCAGGAGACCCGTGTGGCGCGGGGAGAAGCAGTAAGGTTGAATAGGCCCGACGAACCTGGGAAGCACATATCAACATGACTGTATACTGACGCACAAGTGATACTCCAACTTACGGCAGAGGTCGGGCGAGCGCCAGCCACCGGGGATGTCCACCCCGGCACTCGTACATTCCCTGTAGAAGGCGGCGAAGGATTCACAAGCGCAGGTCTCTCGGTCGCTGGATTCACAGGCACAGTGGTCCCAGCGGCAGGCGTTCATATACGGCTCCACGTCCACCACCTGCCAGCGACACAGATCACCACTAATACTACGGTCGTTGTTGCAAAGCTATGTAGGTGTTTGCGTTGTGACCACGACTACTGCAAGCCATGCGCAACCGATACGCGTGCCTCTCGTCTATACCTGAGTACAAGAGTCGGTAACTCCATCTTGTCTCCAGCACAAGACAGTTGGGGCTACTGAATTATAAAGAGGTTCTTCAGTTTACTTAGTGACTGACACACACCGACCGACCGCCTATGATCCGTACTCCCGACCCCACCAAGTGTTGAGGCCACCACTGGACATAGCTGTAGGTGAGCAAGGGTGTTGCGGCTCATCTGTTGCAAGTACCCAGAGTGCTGCGCCTCACTTGGCAGGTTGTATGTGAAGTATGAGAGGAAGGTAACTCACCTGGCGGCACCTAGCGAACCTCCAGTCATCACGCAAGCGAGCGCAGGACCTGTCGGCTCCTGAAGCCTTGAAGTTCCTGGAGCAAGGATGCTTTATCTTTGGCTGGTCCAGACATCGATCTGTCACGAGGAAATCAAGAGTCATGTTCCTTAGCTGCTGCTGCTGCTGCGTGATGTACGTATCTGAACATTGACACACACACACACACACACACACACACACACACACACATAGGTGATATCTCATATGTATATCTTCTCAGAGACGATGGTATGTGAGCCATGTTCCCTGAAAAGCCTAGTACCATTTCTGGTTATGATGTATGGACTAATTTCAGTCATGCAATCTCTAAACTCATCTTCCTTGTCACCATCCAGCACCCTAGGTCCATATTCTCCATATCCCTGAGTGACACGCTCTCAATAACCCTCTATACCCACACTAGCACGAA
Source organism: Panulirus ornatus (assembly GCF_036320965.1). Lineage (NCBI taxonomy): Eukaryota > Metazoa > Arthropoda > Malacostraca > Decapoda > Palinuridae > Panulirus > Panulirus ornatus. The sequence continues at coordinate 56,095,560 of NC_092242.1, forward strand.
TGCCAGGTCCATTGGTAAGTTGTACATAAGTGCCCATAAGCGACACAGACACGAACACATTGGTAACATCCTCCTCCCTCACACTGGCGGAGGTGGTAAGTAAGTGCATTGTAACACTTGAAAATTTATGCCTACTGACCACCGAGAGTCTTGGCCTGCCAGGCCTGAAGGAAGGCGTTCATGTTGGTCTCCGTGGTGCCGTCAGCATAGCTCCAGTCATTGTCCGGGTTACCGTCACGTCGGCCGCACAACCCTGACGTTCTGTTCCACAACAGCTCGCTGATCTCCGTCACCACCAGATTCTGTAATGGGCGATCGTTCATTCTAGAATGATTAGTCTCAGTCCGCTCACATCCCCTGTATAATGCATTGAAAGTAGAGCACACTGCCCACGGCCAAAGTCCTAAAGATCACGAATTTCGTGGTTTCCCTAAGACCATTTCATGCGCCATGATTCAGCCAACTGACAACGCATCGTCCCCCTTATACCACTTCGCTCCAATTCATTCAGTCCTATGCATGCGTCTCACCCACACACTCCATCACCTTAAAGCTTCTTCCACTTCATCCTTCCACTTCCTCCTCGGTCTCCTCTCCCTTCCTCTTACTCCTTCCACTTCTGCCACGTAGATCCTTTCAGTCTTTCTTCACTCATCCTCTCCATATGTCCAAACCATTTCAGTTCACCCTGGTCTGCTTTCTCAATCAGACTGCGCTTATTACTCCACCTGCTCGTACAGCCATTCTTTACACTCTTCACCACCACATGTTATCCTCAGGCATCACATTTACCACACGTTCACCTTCTTCCTCCTTCCTCTTCTTTTTTTCGTCTTCTTTCTATCAGAATCAAGATTCGCACGGTCGAGGTATGTTATGGATACCTCTGTACGCTACAACCCAACTCTGTACATCAGTTTATACATATCTTTGGTGTCCAGGCTGCCTCCTACATCAACACTAAGCTCTCCGTTACCTTCATATTCTCCGAGGTGGCTCACTGCTGCAGTCTCTTGACAAGTGATCACTCACACCAACACACACTTCTTCACACACCACACCAGCCCAAAACTCCAAACACTGGCACCCTTCATACTTAGGCCCTTTATCACCACACACACAACGACGCCCTCACAGTTCACCTACTGTGATCCTCACACTTCACACAAACACCACACGCTGAGGACTCCAAAACTTTTGTGCACGAAAACTCCTACAAGCTCTAAGCACAAGGTCTCCCACACACACACACACACACACACACACACACACACACACACACACACACATACACCAGGAGCCTTTCTACCCTCCACTCACTATGGCCCCTCCACACCCCCTCACCTGGGAACCCCACAGCGCACTACACCATGCCTCCCTCACTTGCATCTCCTCCACTACCCCAGTGCTGACCGTACCTTCATGTCCCACTTGATGGTGAGTCCGAGGCCGGCCACCTTGACCACGACAAAGTGAGCCACCCGCTCTGAGACGATGCCGTTCATCTGGCCCGGGATGGCCAGGTTGGTGTCCCGGTACGCCAGGCTTGGCTGACCTGACTCTGTGGGGGGAGGGGAAGAAGTAGCTCTCGTAAGTGCACGCATTCTGGGGCAACAAGATGGCTACGGAGAGAGAGAGAGAGAGAGAGAGAGAGAGAGAGAGAGAGAGAGAGAGAGAGAGAGAGAGAGAGAGAGAGAGAGAGAGAGAGTTAACAGTACTCTAGTAATTTAACCAACAAAGCAAACATTCAATAAATTTTGAAACAAATATGAAAGAATGTAATGAGAATATTACAGTCACACACACATATGTATATATATATATATATATATATATATATATATATATATATATATATATATATATATATATATATATATATATATATATATTGCAAGAGGTCACAGTGGTGCAAATGAAACACGATAAGTTCCCAAGTGCACTTCCGTGTAATGGTCACATCGTTCAGGGTAGATACAAGAATGAGATACAAGACGTAGAACAGTCATTTGACATACAAGGAAGAGACGTAGCTAAGACGCCATTGGTAAGCAAGCGATACCTTCCTTTGTTTACCAATAGCGTCCTAGCTACATCTCTTCCTTGTATATCAATTGACTGTCCTACGTCTTCTATATCATTCTTGTATCTCCCCTGAACGATGTGTCCATTACACGAAAGTGCACTTGGGAACCTATCGTATTCCATTTTCCCCGTGGCTTTATGCGTATACTAGATCACGCGCACCACTGTGACCTCTCCCAATATATATATAGGCTTATGCAATAACTGAACAAATTAATCAAAACATCACGTTCAGAAGAGAATATGAGGATTGTCAGTATAGTACACATCACATTTCTTTGATCATTGAACATATACCCATGTGTTGCACTGCACGAGGTAAGGTTTCCAGATCATATTCCTACTGAAGCAGTAAACACCACGTCTTTTTTACCCCTACCAAGCGCGTCTCGCGAGTAACGTACGACCCACCCACCTGTGGCCTGAAGAACATATTCGTCATCCTCGAGGAATATCTGAACGACTCTGGCGCATGAAGATCCTTCACAACCGTCAGCGGTGCGAAGGTTGACGGTGAAGGTGCCGTGGGTGGAGTCCTGCAGGAGTGTGTATGGGCACGAACTCTCAAAGCTGGAAAACAAAAGTTCCAGGTCACTGTGAATGGAACACTATCAACATCAAAACCTTGGACAAAACTTCTCACATTGTCTGTCTGTAAAGATTTTATCTATTCTCCTCTGTGAAAGATAATGAATCGATGAAATATAATCAGTTTATCATTATGTGTGAACTCCTGTTCGTGAGTGCACTTAGAACAAGTTGGAGACTCGCGAGAGCCTAAGTACATCCTACGAGGAATGGCCAGTGACCAAGGGAACTGAGGAAGTCCCGCTGCCCGTGGGGTAATACTGAGACATAATCCCAGCACTACACTGTGGTCTACCCACCACCTACCCCCCTGAGGGTGAAGGACCACTTTAAGGGACCTACCCGCTTGTAGCCAGTGTCTTCCTGCCCTCACGTTAGGCTGCTCAAAGACCTGAGGTCACCTTGTGTCGTCCAGTTGACTATATTGTCCTGAGAAACCAAACTACTCGACTGGAAGGAGAAAGACACTGAAATAACCACGGTCGATCAACCCTACGGAGAAGTTGACGAGAAGGAAGTGAAGTTGATCCATCGATACGAATATATGTCAACATTTCTCTTCAACCTCAAATGTGAGTGTAAAGTCGTTGCTCCGCCAGCATGACCCCAGAAACCAAGCATGAGTAAGGTGACCTTCGTCACGTGATGATGCCAAGAAAAAATTGTCCTATAAAAACACATTGTGTGTATTTAAAGAAAAATGAAAAATGAGAAACTACTTGTGTTTAACATGTGGCAACCCACGGGACGACGGTGGAAGACAAGGACATCACTAGGATAAACCTGAAGTGTTTATGGCTCTTCTGTCTCGAACATTTCTAATATTTAACCCATCATGTGAGGGGGTGGCTAACATCCTTCACTCACACAGAAAATGTTATCCGTGTTTACGGTGTCTCAACTGCAACAAGAAGTTTGATCTAATGGCTATGAATGCTAATTAGGCTGACACAGCCCTTTTAGATGTGTCTGTGCTGTAAGTACGTGGCAGACATCATCTCTAGCTCCAGTGAAAGTTGATGGGGTGATCATCGTCATCTATATAATAATATTACTACAATTATTTTATATGTCTTCAAATTTTCAGTTTAAATATGTATTTTTTTTTTCTAGAATAATATGATAATCACCAGCTATCAGCTCCACAATAATACTTATATCAACCATCACTTTCGCCAGGTATACGATCTCTGTGGTGACCCCCCATCAACAACAAGACCTCAAGACTTCACCTGTACACTTTGCCGTCGAAGGATTTGTAGTGGCTGCCTGCCCAGGTGAAGCAGGAGCCGGGTAACTTCTTGATTTTCTGGGTGGTGGTGAGTTGGCCTAGGTCTACCTCGAGACCCAGGTTCTCAAAGAATGGTGGGTAGGTTCCTCGCGTCGGCCCGATGGGTTCAGGAGTCACTGCCAAGAAACCAGCTGGAAATAGGAAATTTTAGATGTGGGTTTGACTCCTCAGGCTCATGTTTCTCTACCATATGCCCTCCATGATAAGAAAAAACTCCTGTATCGAGACAAAACTTCTGTATCGAGACAACACTCCTGCATTAAGTTAGGATGTGCACATTTATTGTAGAATTTATAGCATCATTTTCCATTACCTTTATGATTTTATTTTGCCTATATATTAATGGTAAAATGTGGAACTGCATAAAATCATTTACTTCCTACTTTTACAATAATTCTGTACATAGCTGTATCAAGGCAAGTTTCGAGCAAGGCCTGTGCAAGATTTGTAGCCTACTGAGGATGGAACAATTACGAGTTCTTCAACCTAACCGAATGTAAGGTAAATAGAGCGGAATTATCATTTTGCAAGAGACAAAGTTAAAGATTCGGCTTGTAAGAGAGATTTAGGGGTTGATATAGTGCTAAGCCTGTCCTGAGTATTGTTATAGAGACTGAAAACTTACAAGTTAACTTGACATTGTTTACAAATACGTAGACAAGACGTTCTAGAAAACATCACCATGTACCAAACTTACATCAATATCTGTAGCACTAGTCTGGTCAGCACACTTCGAGGGGTTAAGTTATCCTGTGGTGGGGAGTGAGGTAAGTAATGATGACTGTACCAGAAGTAAGAGAGCTCTATTAGTAGCCATAGGATCACCGACGTTGGAGGGACGGAGAAGCGCGAGACAAGATAATGATATACAAGTTTCTGAATGTATTTGATGAGATCAATATAGACCAGGTATCTAACACTATAGATATCAGTACAAAGAGAAGAATACAAATTAAGAAACTGATTTAAGAAAAAAAAAAGTTTAAATGAAGTAAAGGAATATTTCTATAGTAGCAGTGTTGTGGATACTAGGATCAAGATGATAGTGGAAACTGGAGATGAAAACATGAATAAGTTTAAAAGATTTTGTAGAATTAAGGGATATAAAAGAAACGAGATCTCACAAGTGTAGGACTCCCTGCCCATGTTGTACACATGTATGATCACATGTGCGACTCTCTTACAGCGCAGAAACGTTAGTGTACGACTCTCTTACAGCAGAGAAATGTTAGTGTGCGACTCTCTTACAGCACAGAAACGTTAGTGTACGACTATCTTACAGCACAGAAACGTTAGTGTGCGACTCTCTTACAGCAGAGAAACGTTAGTGTGCGACTCTCTTACAGCACAGAAACAATAGTGTATGACTCTCTTACAACAGAGAAACGTTAGTGTGCGACTCTCTTACAGCACAGAAACGTTAGTGTATGACTCTCTTACAGCAGAGAAACGTTAGTGTGCGACTCTCTTACAGCACAGAAACGTTGGTGTATGACTCTTACAACAGAGAAACGTTAGTGTATGACTTACAGCACAGAAACGTTAGTGTATGACACTCTTACAGCACAGAAACGTTAGTGTATGACACTCTTACAGCACAGAAACGTTAGGCAACATTTGGACGTCTAAACTTACTGTAGTCACAATGGGGCACTGGCCACGGAGTCCAGGTACCAGTGGCGTAGTCGCACTTGTACAGCGAGGCCGGAGGGAACTCGAAGCTGACAGTATCGGGGCACCATAAGGCACACCCAAACTCCATTCCTTCACCCGAGCAGTTGTAGCCACCGTTGAAGCCTAGATTCATCGGGTCACAGTTGGAGATGGCTGCAGGGGTGGGAGAGAGAGACAGAGAGATGGCCCTCAGTTTTCTTTCTTTGGAAGTTCTCTTATTGTGGTTGGTTCATGAATATAATAATAGATATATCCTCTCAAGATAGATTATCTGCCTGCTCAGTAATGCAGGACAGTCATGCTTAGGGTCAAAAGGGGAATGTGCTCACTACGAGTGATGATAGAAGACTAACATACATATATGAGACGAAACTTACGAAAAGTACAAGTGAAGAAACTGAGAAGGTAGAGGAAAACACTGGGAAGATTTAGACCTTGGGATTAGGGAGGTGGCTCGAGAGGTGAGGAAGATGTAGGTACAGGAGGAGTGATGAGGCGGAGGAAGAGAGGAACAAGGATGTAGGTAGATAAGATACGGTACATCAGTACGAGTCTCAGGATGACACGTAAGGTGAGGGGGAAACAACCAGGGGCTGACACCAGAGGTAAATGTACAGTACGAGAACATATGAGAGAAGACTTACGGTACTGGCACCTGTCGCCACGGTACTCCTGGGTGCACTCACACACGTCGGGAGCAATGCACTTGCCCTCATTCTCACAGGCGGGGTCACAGACGGCTGTAGGAAGACAACTGGGTTAGTGTGTACCATTTCTTATTTGTCATAAGGGAGCTTTACACTCACGAGGCCACATCTCTTCTTCTTGTAATCTAATGATACAGGTTTTACGCTTTCCCAGTAGTCATCTATACTTACCCCTTCACTTTGTTGGTTTCACGAGTCCACAACTCTGTTGCGAAAGAACTGTTAATTCATGTACCTCCATACCTTGGCTAATCCCAGTTGTATCTTCTTACTCTGGTGTTGCATGTTAATGTCTTCATGGTCTCGTAAGAACCGATGTACATCTAATTATCGCGTCCTTATCTTTCCTTTTTACAAAGTGTGCAGATTTTGGGCTTTCTTCTTCTTCTCTCAAAACTTATTCCATTCAGATCTGGTGCCATTGTTGATGTGTTCTTCTGATCCCAGTTCAGTTCTTGTATATATTTCCCTCACGTACTGAGGCCAAAACTGTTGTGGCATATTCCAGCTTAGAGCAAATATATGTCGTGTATATTGTCCGTAATGTGCCACTCTCCATGTACCTGCAGGCGGCCTCGATATTGACCAAGATAAAGTTATGTCCTGGAGAACAAGATTCACATGATTTCAACTCCCATTCCCTCTTTAACAGTCCGGTTCTTGTAATCTGTTTCCTCCGGTATACTAGTGACAGACAAGTCTATTCAAACCCTGTCCCATCTTGACGACTTTACATTTCTTTATGGTCTAGATATACGTTGCCATTTGACCAACTCTTGTTATACCTTATCTAATTCTTCGTATAAAATATCCCCAATTCGTGTTGCTTCGCACTTCCCGAGTAATTTTGAAACGATCAACATAGCCGGCATAAATCCGCCTCTTTAGGCAAATCCGTCACGTAAGCAGAAACTGTGTTGGTCACAGCAGTGGAGCCTGAGGAACTCCACTTGCCACCCTCGCCCATCTTGAGAAGGTTCCCCCTGACGTGTGTTCTCTGCTCCATATCAGTTAAGTAATTGTTACTACGCATGAGTAGCCCTCCTCTAACTCAGCCTGGAAATCCAACTTTAACGTAAGTATTGTGAGGGGGGGAAAAATGATCTATTAGTGCAAGAATATATCGTCTCACACATCCCCTTCATGTTGTCAATTCCCCCACAGAAATCTCGTAGCTTGGTTGCGCACTATCTTTCCTCTGCAATCCACAATGTCTCCCACATTAATAGGTTATGTCTGTTAAGAACGCGTTCATCTGCCACCGGATGACTTCGTCTATAACCTTGCGGATCATTCTTGCTGGTGACACAGGAACCTACTTCAAGCCTACTTATCCCATACCTTCTTCTGAAAACTTGTACTCCCTTGGTCTTCCTTCCATTCTGTTGGAGCGTCTCCCTCACTGAAACGGTTCATAAGCAACATGACCAGCGCTTAACAATGGTCTTCCTGAGCACTGGTCAGTACACATGGTGAGATACCACCTGGTCAGCGAGGTTTATGGTGATCTAACTCCTTCATGATACTCCTCGATTTCATTGCAAATCTTTTAAGTAATCTCGAAGATGGAGATCGCGCCCCCTTCTCGTGGCAGGTCACCTACAAGTCTCCCAGAAGTGTAAATACGCTTTGAAAGTCTATTCGGCCCGAATAAACACCTATTGTTGTATTTCAAAGGCTAAGGACTGATATCTTAGATGTAGTATCTCTGTCTACGTACCCCAGTCTGCGACAAGATCTCTAACAAACTGCCTTTGTTATCATTTACTTAATGCTTGTCAGGGTTCCATGTCTACGAATATACAGTCTTTATGATGTGTCTGGGTATACCCATGATTACAGTCATTGTCTGGGTATACCTATGATTACAGTCATTGTCTGGGTATACCCATGATTACAGTCATTGTCTGGGTATACCCATGATTACAGTCATTGTCTGGGTATACCTATGATTACAGTCATTGTCTGGGTATACCCATGATTACAGTCATTGTCTGGGTATACCCATGATTACAGTCATTGTCTGGGTATACCCATGATTACAGTCATTGTCTGGGTATACCCATGATTACAGTCATTGTCTGGGTATACCCATGATTACAGTCATTGTCTGGGTATACCCATGATTACAGTCATTGTCTGGGTATACCCATGATTACAGTCATTGTCTGGGTATACCCATGATTACAGTCATTGTCTGGGTATACCCATGATTACAGTCATTGTCTGGGTATACCCATGATTACAGTCATTGTCTGGGTATACCCATGATTACAGTTACTGCTTGGTTATACCCATGACTGAAATCGTTGTCTGAGTTCAATCGTCAAAACAGTCACATACATCTAACTGCTCCTGGTCAACTTGCTGTTAAGTATAAAGGTTCTGTTATATAGACGTAGATTCACAGTCGTACATCATGTAAACCTTGATGATGTGACTGACCAGCCAAACTGCCCGGGGAAATGATATACCACAAACTGCCAGCCACCTCTTTCGTAAACCACGTCACGGTCGCACTGGCGCGCTGTCCCGTGTGCTCCAACTGGCGAGGGAAGTGAACAAGACGTTCATACCACCACCAGACGCATCGTTGCCTCGTCAGGCTGAGAGAGGAATTGATTGGGTTATTCTGATCTTGAAGGAATTCACACAACGACGAGGTTATCAGCAAGGTTACCAACGGTTAGCCGACCGTTAGCTAACGGATCACTCTGTCAACCGTTACTTCTTGGTACATCACTCACCAGTGGTATTCTCTCTCTCTCTCTCTCTCTCTCTCTCTCTCTCTCTCTCTCTCTCTCTCTCTCTCTCTCTCTCTCTCTCTCTCTCTCTCTCTCATTACGGTGAATGCCTTCGGGAAAGAAAACACTTTGTCGTTTGATATCCTCGTTGCCTAAAAGTCTTGGCTGTGCCTCCGACGTCTAACGTACCACATGTGACCCACCCCAACCTTGAATTGAGTTTGAGAGGAGGCGGGGAGGAACCTCGGCATGAGTGCATGACTCCCTCACCAGAATGGCACAATTACGTAAGTGCAAATAGGTCATCACGTCATGTCCCTCACCCTAGCCGTACACACCCTCACAGTACCATACTCACGTTCACAGTCTGGAATCGTCCCAGCCCACTTGGACTGCTGGATGACCCAGTTGCCATCATCACACTCGAAGGTGAGGCGGGTGGTGCCCTCCTCGAAGTGGTAGCCTTCATGACACCGCGCGATGCACTCGCTGACGGAGGAGGAGGAGCCACTCATTAGTCCCACACAAAAAACAGCTTTCTCTAAGCAAACAACATCTTTGTGAAGTTAAGTGACCATAATAAGATCTATTTCCATACTCGCTACGTGTGGCGGCAACTCATAAAAAGAAAACAATCTCTGATCATAGGAGGATGAATCAGACCTTCGTGTGTCCATCTGTCTCATCTTTACACTCATTGAGAATAAGTAAACTTGGTCTCATCTAGTCACAATCTCAGTCATGCTGGATGAGATTACGTTAGTGTTGCTCTGATCTGACTGACCTGGTGATATTGGTCTCTGGTCAAACTTAATACCCAATCAAAGCTGACAGGTTTATTCCTTATTGAACTGGTTGGTTTAAAGCTTCAACGTAGCAGGGTTCAAGTTCACTAGACAATACATGTTGACATGGTAGGTCTCCTCGTACATGAAGTGAGAATCTGAGGCTGAATGGTGAAATAGAGACCACGGACGTGGTGGAGGATCATGACTACTCACTCCCTGCTGCAGAATATCCTGGAGTTCATGGGTGTTGGTGGCTTGTTGGAGCACACCTTTGGGGTGGTGACCTTGGGAATCTCACAAGCATCACCCTCCCAGGTGTCTGAACATTGGCAGAGGTCCGGCGCCAGGCAGATACCATTGTTCTGGCACGGCGGGTTGCAGACGGCTGGGGGAAGAAAGAGGGGGAGATAAGTCTGTTGGAGGCAGATGCATTCTTGGCTGTGGGATGAGCTGACTAAGCACAAAGTGTGTGCTCGACATGAAGACCAGGGCGGAGGGTGCATTAGCTCTGGGGGAGAGTGACAGCTGGGAGCACAAGATATGTTAGCTGCATCATCAGCATGATCTCGCGATGATCATACACCCACTTCTGTGTCTACCCCAGCATATCCACCCATGATCATACACCCACTTCTGTGTCTACCCCAGCATATCTACCCATGATCATACACCCACTTCTGTGTCTACCCCAGCATATCCACCCATGATCATACACCCATTTCTGTGTCTACCCCAGCATATCCACCTATGATCATACACCCACTTCTGTGTCTACCCCAGCATATCCACCCATGATCATACACTCACTTCTGTGTCTACCCCAGCATATCCACCCATGATCATACACCCACTTCTGTGTCTACCCCAGCATATCCACCCATGATCATACACCCACTTCTGTGTCTACCCCAGCATATCCACCCATGATCATACACCCACTTCTGTGTCTACCCCAGCATATCCACCCATGATCATACACCCACTTCTGTGTCTACCCCAGCATATCCACCTATGATCATACACCCACTTCTGTGTCTACTCCAGCATATCCACCCATGATCATACACCCACTTCTGTGTCTACTCCAGCATATCCACCCATGATCATACACCCACTTCTGTGTCTACCCCAGCATATCCACCCATGATCATACACCCACTTCTGTGTCTACTCCAGCATATCCACCCATGATCATACACCCACTTCTGTGTCTACCCCAGCATATCCACCCATGATCATACACCCATTTCTGTGTCTACCCCAGCATATCCACCTATGATCATACACCCACTTCTGTGTCTACCCCAGCATATCCACCCTAGGCTCCAAGTCTGTCCTCGATCTACCGTCACTCATAATCCAACCTTCGCCCTCGATGTGTTGGCCATGAGCGCACGCGAGGACCAGAGGTGTGTCCCCTGCAACACAGGAGGAGTCTACTCACGTTCACAGTCAGGTAGAGCCTCAAAGCTGCTCCCGCTCACCACCCACTGGCCGTCGGCACACTCCAGGAACAGCCGGCGGTCCAGGCTGGGGAACTGGTACCGTGAGTTGCAGATCGCCCGGCACCCGGCGTACGACGAGCAGTTTATTCGACCGTTGGCCGGTGGTGAAGGCTTGGAGTTGCAACCTGGGGAGATGAGTCGTGTCCAGGGTAATGATGTAGGCACTGAGTCGAAATGATATGAGCATCTGACGTGACTGAGGAAGGGTCATGGCACAGTCAATACTGAAGGTGTGGGGGGTAGTGATAAAGGTTTCTGTCTGAGGTGAGATGAGAGCAGTGAGTTGGGCTATTGTCTAAACTTTGAGGCACTGCAGAGGAGTAGGTGGTGGTGGTGGTGAGTGGTGGTATGATCGCGTCATCACTGAACACATGAGGACAGGGATGTGTTGTCCCGCTCGTGAAGCACAGACGACGGTAACGCTACTGTTCTGTTACCCAGCCATTGAAGGGCAGAGGTGTTACCTGCAGTGGGGCGTTACCGGACTCCGCCTCTAGGATGCTTACGTCACGGGTGAAAAGGTCATCCTCCGACGAGGTTACATCACAGACGTACAATCTCGTTGAAGAACTCCTCCTAACTCCAAAGGAGTTCAACATTTCCCTGCTACTGATTGTAGCGCAGCCTTGAAGCTGCAGGAGTACATCAAAGGTATATAAGGGTTATATTATGATAATGACTCGAGCGATGCTGACGACTGTTATTATTATTGTTATAACAATGACATGAACGCAAACAAAAATGTTATCTTAAAGGAGGGAAGATCACTAAGGTCAACATCATGCCAGTACGTGACAACAGAGAACAAGATACTAGTTATCATGTTACACTTCAGCATTGTACACAGCTGCTATGTTTTCATGATGCTGACACAATAGTGTGAAGATGGCGCTGGATGGAGTGTCGGGTGATCATGACGAACACACAGGAGGAAATGATGGTTATTATCTTAATCGTAATGATCAGAAGGAAGTATTATCATTAACCTTCCCCTAACCTCTAGCTCAAAGACAGACACTTCTTTTTTTTTTAATGCTGTCACTCAGAGATTGGTTGGGTTTGCCCTACTTGTACGTTTTCCTTTGCTCTTAAGTGACCCGCTCAGCCGTGAGATGGCGTGCGTGCAGCCATTGCCAACTCCTCAAAGATTATGGTGACTTACGGGAATCGTATTTCCCAAATGAATGTTCCTTCGAACGCACGAACAAACCTAGTTTGTGCACAGTTCCTAGTATGTTTACCCGAGTTCTGCTGAGAGGAGTGCTTGCTTTCCTGTGGCTTTTGGAAGCAAAATCCTACACGGGAATACATTAAGGTATATTGGTGTATCTTTGTCATTCATGATACAGTCATTGTCTTTAAGGATCATCAGTGCCAAGTGTCAAAGTGTATTTGCCTCGGCAATGGTGTTAGCAGAGTATTAGGCCTTGAAGAGTCTTTTTTTTCCCAGGATTAAGATGCCAACGATGTTGGAAAGCCAATCTCGAGTTTACGGTCATGTTAGAAAATGGAATGTATTTCCGATAATGTTGAGCAACAGATGGTATAATTTGATATCCCACTGTGTCTCAGGAAGGTAACAAGTTGAAACGACATTTCTTTGATGTAGTGATGATGTTTTCCTCGTAGATGAAGCGATAACCACAATTACCAGAGCATTTTGATTTAAGCAATGAGTTACGTTGCCTTCAAGAATGTTGAAACTATTTCCTTAATATTTCTCAACTAATGATGTTTTGAGTTCAGAATGATTCGTAGTTTTAAGGTAATATCAAGCAATGATTAGTCATACTTTTTTTTTAATGTTCCTCTACTAACATTACTTGATCATAGAACGTTAAGGAAAAATGCTGAGGAATCTATCGTTCACATGTTTACATACATATACACAGGCTTACTTTGGTAGCTCAGTGCTACGAGGGTTGTTATGTAGGGCAAGGAACCAACACACCGTGATGATGGATCATTGGTAACTACACCCAAATCTTACTGTATTTCTCTTAGTCACACTCAGTCACCCATCATGACCTTAGTCACACTCAGTCACCCATCATGACCTTAGTCACACTCACTCACCCATCAGGAGCCTAACCACCATGACATCCATTGCAACGACCACTTACTACCACGACCTTCATTAACGACCAATCATTAACGAATCACCTCATTTGTGAGCCACACTGACTCTCCAATCACTGGGTCTCTGTGACCCACACATGGTCATCACTACACCTGATCGTTGTAACCTCCACAGCCAACTGACTATGATAGTCACCCTTGCTGACTAACCCCACCTGACACCTACAGTAGTGACCTGCTAACCCCCACTGACTGAACCGTAAGCCCCATTATGACTGAACCAGAGCAAAGGTCAGCAGGAACTTAGCCCTGCTGCTGGTGGTGGAGGCGGAGTGGTGAGAAGAGCCACTGGTTGTACCCACCTCGCTTGGTCTCCGGCTGCTTCTTGGAGCCTCCCTTGCGGGCTGGCTCCATAGACAGCTCAGGGTCTTCCTCGTCCTCCACCAACTCCTCCAACTCCTCCTCCTCTTCTTCCTCCTCCTCCTCCAGTCCTCCGCTGAACACTTTGTTGCGATCTTCTGCTGACGTCACGCGCAGGGGGGGCCTGAATGGGTATTAGACACGGTCATGGGCAGCAGACGTAAATAATGGTGGGTTATGTGCAGCAGACACAGATAGTAGTGGGTTATGTGCAGCAGACACAGATAGTGGTGGGTTATGTGCAGCAGACACAGAGAGTGGTGGGTCATGGAGAGCAGACAGAGATAGTGATGGATCATATGCAGCAGACACAGAGAGTGGTGGGTCATGGAGAGCAGACAGAGATAGTGATGGATCATCTGCAGCAGACACAGAAAGTGGTGGGTCATGGAAAGCAGACACAGGTACTTGGAAGGGTCAACGGCAGCAGACACGGTGGGTAGTGGAGGGTCCTGGGTAGCAGACATAATCAATAGAAGGTCATGATGCACCAGATATAGGTGAGGGAGTTGAGGGCAAAAGACCTTCGAAAGTGAGGGGGATTCGCGGGCAGTAGACACAGGAGGAGAGAGAAAGTGAGAGTGAACGTTGGAGAACAGAGCAGTAAGAGAGAGAGAGAGAGAGAGAGAGAGAGAGAGAGAGAGAGAGAGAGAGAGAGAGAGAGAGAGAGAGAGAAGGCGGCTCAGCAAGTTAGGAGACGAGACTAAAGGAAAATAAGGAGGCTATGTGAAAATGAGGGAAGGAGAGGAGATGGGAGAGGGGAGGAAGAGCAGGAGAGTGAGAGAGGAAAGAAAGGAAGAGAGAGATAAAGAGAGGTTCCCAGGAAGAGGGTGGTGAGTGAGAGGAGGGTGGAGCTGGTGTCAATAGAAAGTGTGACGGGGTGAGAGATGGGACGAGAGGGAATAGGAGAGTGAGAGACATAAGTAAAGAGAGAGGGAATACATTCACAGAGAAAGGAGAGAGTCTGAGTACCTTCCTACCTACGAGTGTCTACCCATCCATGAAAACCTACTTCCCTGCTTACGAATACCTACCTACAAGTACCTACCTAACTACGTGCTCGTGCCTATCTACCTAACTGCGTACGAGTGGCTACCTACCTATGAATACTTACCTACCTACCTACCTACCTACAAGTACCTATGACAAGAAATCACCAAGAGTCGTGGACACCCAGACTGTAGCGCTCACCGCTCACTCTGCTTGTATCTGATGCCACACACAGTGTGCACATTGTCAATCCTGTAGAACAGTTCTCATATTTTTTAAAAGGTCTCTGTACACGATCCTTGTATCATTTGTTATTACTTTAGGCAAAACATAGAAACGAGACCATGACTCATCCTTAATCCTATTCATAACTAGCATTCAACTGTTTCATTCCAGTGTATCACTACTGACGTTCGAGATAGTGTGTTCGCCTGCCTCACGTTCGCCTGCCTGTCGTAATTTCCTCCTTCGTCGTCTGACGTCATATATGAAGGGTATGTAGTCCTCACCTCTATTATGTTGTCTGATGCATTGCATTCACTGGCTTGAATATCAGGGTTTCGTAGACAACGTTTAAAGGACCAGCATTTCCTGGTTCTTGGTGTCGCATGTGAGGTTTACAGATTCAACACCACCATATATTTCCCATCACCTTCCCTAATTCTTCTCTTCCATGTGTTGACTAGATAATTCAATGTTTTATGATAATGTCTACAGCCAATACAGCCTGGTTGTCTTCCTTCATTAGCTATAAACTTAGAAATTAACTCTCAGACCCTATCACTGTTGGATCAGTACCTGTTTAGCCCTTCAGTATGGCATTTATTCCAATGGAGAGAGAGAGAGAGAGAGAGAGAGAGAGAGAGAGAGAGAGAGAGAGAGAGAGAGAGAGAGAGAGAGAGTCACAAGGTGCAACAAAACTTCAGGTCATACAACAAGGTACTGTTCTTAAATTTCAGGGATACGTAGTTAAGAAAGATTGTGAAGACCATGTCTGAAAAATCCTCTCATTCCAGTAAAGTTATCATTATCTCTTCGTTCTGAATGATAGATCCAACAATAAACACTTTAGTTTTAGTCGATTCTGATCACACTCCTTCCTCCCATGAACTCATCTGGACACCACTTGGGGATACTCACTTAGTCGTAGTGGTTTCTAAGCCGCCGAGAAGTATTTTGGCCAAGTTCTCGTTTATTGGGTGAGGGAAGTTGTCGGAGCCACCGAAGGCGTTAGTTGGTGGATACGGCACTGCACCTCCCTCACCAGGTTGCGGGAAGATGCCACTGGATGAGAATTTGGTTCTTGTGGGAGGAAACTGGATCGGTGAAGAGCCAAATGGATTCGCGTTAGAACCTCCGAAACGTGTCAGGTAGGAAGGGAAGGTGTTGCTGGTGCTGCCGGGAACAGGTCTGCTTGCCTGAGACCCACCGGACACGCTGGGAAAGAAGGAATTAGAAGATCCACCAAATCCAGTGCTGGAGGACCCGAAAGTTCCACCTACTGATCCGCTGAATGCATCGCCAGGAGAGCCAAATTCTGGACTTTGAGCCCCGCTGAAAGAAGGTATTACAGGCCCACCTAAGTCTAGTCCTAATGACCTGCCAAAGGGTGAAGTTCCAGGCCCACTGAAGTCTGGACCAGGCAGTCCGCTAAAATCGAGGCCAGGTGATCCACTGAACGAATACCCGGGAGCCGAGTCTCGACCTCCGAAGCTGGACGAACCTTCGGGGAAACCAAATGAGGATGACGATGGTGATGACTTTATGCTTCCCCCTTTAGGGCTACTGACACTCGCGCCACCCTTGCGGCCCCTTCCAGAGCCTGACCTGGAACCTCCGAGGTTTGCACTGCCGGTAAACTGGAAAGCCTGCAGCTCTTCGTCCGTTTCGCCTCTCTCAGTTGTAGCCGCTTCCAGGAAAGAATCTGGACCTCCCCCAGGACCAGGGAAAGACACAGGGGTTCCTCTCAAGCTACTAAAGCTCCTGGATCCCCCTTTCCTGGCATTGAAGGCCTGCCCTGTCCTGAGCGTTATACCAGAGGAAGAGCCTGGGAATCCCTGGAAGCCTCCGAACTGCGATGGCCTACGAGGGAAACAAAAAAAAATTGTAATTAATTTTCAAACAGGAACAGAGCATTTTACTGACGCTTTCCGGTGGAAATGACTTATAAGAATAATGTACAGCTACCAAACCCAATACATCTAGTGCAGTTAGTGTCTCCAGTAAGTATATCTATCATGTCCAGTACATTTAGTGAACCCAGTACAGCTAATACATACACGAAACACTTAGCATATCCAAAACATTTAATACTGGATATCCAAGACAACTAGAACATTAGATACAACTAGCACTCCCTATGGAACCAGCTCACTCAGTACAGCTAATATATCTCGTACAGCTAATACATCCAAAACAGCTTCCACACTCAGTACAGCTATACATCCAAAACAGCTTCCACACTCAGTACAGCTGATACATCCAAAACAGCTTCCACACTCAGTACAGCTGATACATCCAGTACAGCTTCCACACTCAGTACAGCTGATACATCCAGTACAGCTGAGACATCCAATATTGCTAATACATCTTTGTACAAATGATACATCCGTACGGCTGATACATTCAGTGCAGCTAACACACCCAATACAGCTAATACATCCAGCACAGCTGATACATCCAGTATAGCAAGCACATATAGTACACCAAACGCATCCAGTATAACTAACATATCCAGTATACCTAACACACACACACACACACACACACACACACACACACACACACACACACACACACACATACATACATACACACACACTTTCTAAAAGGGGAAACAAAACAAGGGGTCAAGAGGGAAGTGCTCATCCTCCTAGAAGGCTCAGATTGGGGTGTTTGAATGTGTCTGGATGTAACCAAGATGAAAATGCTTGAGGAAAGAAACCTTGATGTTCTGGCTCTAAGTGAAATGAAGCTCAAGGGTAAAGGAAGGAATAGTTTGGAAGTCTTGGGAGTAAAGTCAGGGGTTGGTGAGAGTACAAGGGCTAAGGAAGGAGTAGCACTACTCCTGAAGCAGGAATTATGGGAGTGTGTGATAGAATGTAAGAAAGTAAAGTCTAGACTTAGTGGGTAAAACTGGAAATGGATGGAGAGAGATGGGTTATTATTGGTGCTTATGCACCTGGTCATGAGAAGAAAGATCATGAAAGGCAAGTGTTATGGGAGCAGCTGAGTGAGTATATCAGCAGTTTTGGTGCACGAGATCGGATATTAGTGATGGGTGATTTAAATGCGAAGGTGAGTAATGTAGCAATTGAGGGTATAATTGTTGTACATGGGGTATTCAGTGTTGGGAATGGTGATGGTGAAGAGCTTGTGGATTTGTGTGCTGAAAAAAGGACTGGTGATTGGGAATACTTGGTTTAAAAAGAGAGATATACATAAGTATGTATTTGAATAGGAGAGATGGTCAAAGGTCATTATTGGACTACGTGTTAACCGATAGGCGGGTAAAAGAGAGATTTTTGGATGCTAATGTGCTGAAAGGGGCAGCTGGAGGGATGTCTGATCACCATCTTGTGAAGGTGAAGATGGTGATTTGTAGAGGTTTTCAGAAAAGAAGAGAAAATGTTGGGGAGAAGAGAGTGGTGAGAGTAAGTGAGCTTGGAAAGGAGACTTGTGTGAGAAAGTACCAAGAGAGGTTAAGTGCAGAATGGCAAAAGGTGAGAACAAATGACTTGAGGGGAGTGGGTGAGGAATGGGAAGCAGTGATGGCATGTGCAAAAGATGCATGTGGCATGAGAAAGGTGGGAGGTGGGCAGATTAGAAAGGTAGTGATTGGATGATTACTTAGAAGTAGGAAATGCTTATGACTGGGAGATGTATAGAATAAAAAACGGTAGGAGGTCAAGAGGAAGGTGCAAAGGTTGAAAAAGAGGGAAGATGAGAGTTGGGGTGAGAGAGTGTCATTAAAATTTAGGAAGAATGAAATGATGTTTTGGAAGGAGGTAAATAACGTGCTTAAGGCAATTGGGAACATCGGTGAAGGGAGCAAGTGAGGAAGTAATAACAGGTAGTGATAAAGTGAAAGGAGATGGATTGACTATTTTGAAGGTTTGTTGAATGTGTGTGATGATAGAGTGGCAGATGTAGGGTGTTTTGGTCGGGGTGGTGTGCGAAGTGAGAGGGTTAGGGAAAATGGGTTGGTTAAGAGAGAAGAGTTAGTGAAAGTTTTGCAGAAGATGAAATCTGGCAAGGCGGAGGGTTTGGAAGGTATTGCAGTAGAATTTATTAAGAAAGGGGATGACTGTGTTGTGGATTGGTTGGGAAGAATATTCAGTGTATGTATAGATCATGGTGAAGTGCCTGAGGATTGGCGGAATGCATGCATAGTGCCATTGTACAAAGGCAAAGAGGATAAAGGTGAGTGTCCAAACTACAGAGGCATAAGTTTGTTGAGTATTTTTGGGAAATCATATGGAAGGGTATTGATTGAGAGGATGAAGGCATGTACAGAACAGTGTGGTTTCAGAAGTGGTAGAGGTTGCGTGGATCAGGTGTTTGCTTTGAAGAATGTATGCGAGAAATAATTGGAAAAACAGATGGATTTGTATGTAGCATTTATCGATCTGGAGAGGACATATGATAAGGTTGATAAAGATGCTTTGTAGAAGGTTTGAAGAATATATGGTGTTACAGGTAACCTGCTAGAAGCAGTGAAAAGGCTTAACCAGGGATGTAAGGCATGTGTACGAGTAGGAAGAGAGGAGAGTGATTGGTTTACCAGTGTTGGTCTGCGGCAGGGATGTGTGATATCCCCGTGGTTGTTTGGTTTGTTTATGGATGGGGTGGTTAAGGACGTAAATGCAAGAGTTTTGGAGAGAGGGGAGAGTATGCAGTCAACTGGGAATGAGAGGGCCAGGGAAGTGAGTCAGCTGTTGTTCGCCGATGATACAGCACTGGTGGCTGATTCGAGTGAGAAACTGCAGAAGTTGATGACTAACTTTGGAAAAGTGTGTGAAAGGAAAAAGTTGAGTGTAAATGTGAATAAAAGGAAGGTTATTAGGTTCAGAAGGGTTGAGGGACAAGTTAATCGGGATACAAATTTGAATGGAGAAAAATTGGAGGAAATGAAGTGTTTCAGAGATACACATTTTCATATTCATACTTGTTTGCCTTCATCCATTCCTGGCGCTACCCCGCCCCACAGGAAACAGCTTCGCTACCCACTGCTTCAGCGAGGTATTGACAGGAAAACAGACAAAAATGCCACATTCGTTCACACGCAGTCTCTAGCTGTCATGTGTAATGCACCGAAACCGCAGCTCCCTATCCACATTCAGACCCAACATACCTTTCCATGGTTTACCCCAGACGTTTCACATACCCTGGTTCAGTCCATTGACAGTACGTCGACCCCGGTATACCACATCGTTCCAATTCACACTGTTCCTTGCACGTCTCTCACCGTCTATGTTTAGGCCCCGATCGCTCAAAATCTTTTTCACTCCATCCTTTCACCTCCAATTTGGTCTCCCGCGTCTCCATTTTCCCTCCACCTCTGACACATATATCCTCTTTGTCAATCTTTCCTCACTCATACTCTCCATATGTCCAAACCATTTCAACACACCCTCTTCTGCTCGCTCAACTATACTCTTTATTTCCACACATCTCTCTCATCCCTTCATTGCTTACTCGATCAAACCACCTCACACCACATATTGCCCTCAAACATCTCATTTCCAACACATCCACCCTGCTCCGCACAACCCTATCTATTGCCCATGTCTCGCAACCATATTTCATTGTTGGAATCACTATTCCTTCAAACGCCCCATTTTTGCTCTCTGAGATAACGTTCTCTTCTTCCATACATTCCTCATCGGTAACAGAACCTTCGCCCCCTCCGTCACTCTGTAACTCAGTTCAGCTTCCATGGTTCCATTTGCTGCTAAGGCCACTCCCAGATATCTGAAACACTTCACTTCCTCCAATTTTTCTCCATTCAAACTTACATCCCAATTAGCTTGTCCCTCAACCCCACTGAACCTAATAACCTTGCTCTTATTCACATTTACTCTCAACTTTCTCCTTTCACAATCTTTTCCAAACTTAGTCACCAACTTCTGCAGTTTCTCACTCGGATCAGCCACCGAAACCGTATCATCACTTCCCAGGCCCTCTCATCCCCAACACACTGCATATTTGCCCCTCTCTCCAAAACTCTTGCATATATATATATATATATATATATATATATATATATATATATATATATATATATATATATATATATATATATATATATATATATATGTATCGTTGGCACTGGGATTATAACAAGCAACTTACTCGTCGTCCATGCGGTAGTTTCGTCTGAACCTGTCGAAGGATGCGGCCGGGTAGTAGTTACGGTGTGGCCTGCGGAAGAGGAACACCTCACATGTTGCATTCTTCAGGACGGGGCATTGCATGTCACAATTAAGTTATCAGGGAAACAGCAACATAGGCCTGTAGGACTGTAGTAGGAGTGCATGTGTGTGTGTGTGTGTGTAGGTATGAATGTGTATTGTAAACACATACTTATATATGAGTGAATGAGAGCACTTATTCGTACAATATTGGAACGAAAGTCAATAATAACAGCGGTCTCATCTCCCAACTGGTTTCTGTCATTACTGCTTCAGGATTTTACACTGCAGCAGCCCCTGTTCTTAGCCTTTTACATATATCATGTCTTAACACTAAATATACACACCCTAGCTTACGCCAGGTAGTACATGCACGTATGCACATATGCCTGTCATCCCTTATTTGTAATATACGGAGAAGGAGTTCTACACTCGTGGAAGTCCTATGTCTTGAACTGTCTTTATTCCCATGCAACATTTGAAACTTGTGTACGATGTTCACATTCACAATTTCGTCAATCAGATTACCTCTTCGTCCACTCATGTTACAGTGTGAAAGTACTTCTTCGTAGCTTTTCCTACATGATCCTTAACTAATTCCATGTTGCAGGTTACAGGTATGTTAGTCACTGCTGACCACAAAATGCCTTCAAGGGACACTAGTGGGATATAGATATTTCTTTCCTCCAGTCCATCGAACCGTTTAGCCATTTTGAAACAGGTGTTTCCTCACGCAGACCCACAAAATAACGTCGCATGGTGTTAAGTGTGACCGGCGAACATGACATTGGTGCACACTCCGTCTTTTCATCTTTGCCGGAGAGCAAAGATGAAGTACAGAGCACCGATGTTATTCCACTGAGAGAGAGAGAGAGAGCGGGTGTTGTGCTCAGCAGCGACTAACGTTCCTGCTACTCTAAGAGATATAGTAACAATACAGGAGCATATAGGTAAGTGTGATGACTTGGTGAATAAAAACCCTCAGTGAATATCAAATGATTTACGGTATGTTTCATCAATATCGCTGGATATTTTTGGTTGACTGTGCAGCCGTTGCTTGGTAGGGTGGGGTGGAGAAGGGGATAAGGAGTGGAATTCCCGTTGAGCAAGTTCTATGTACGATAAGGCAACGTGTGGCACCTGGGCGGATGGTATAGCCCACAAGCGCCTCTGGCCAGATTACAACTGCCTCACCACCTGTGCCTCGGAGATAGCCCCAGCACCACGCACATCCCGAAGCACCATGTTACGACCCTCGAGCACCACCGCACGACCCTTGAGCACCGCGTTACGACCCTTGAGCACCGCGTTACGACCCTTAAACACTGCGATACGACCCTCGAGCACCACCGTACGACCCTTGAGCAACGCGTTACGACCCATGAACACCGCGTTACGACCCTTAAACACTGCGATACGACCCTCGAGCACCACCGCACGACCCTTGAGCAACGCGTTACGACCCTTGAACACTGCGATACGACCCTCGAGCATCACCGTACGACCCTTGAGCAACGCGTTACGACCCTTGAGCACCGCGCTACGACGCTTGGTCTTGATATTAGTAACGTTATCGACTGTGGTTTGGTTGATGTTCGTAACGCTGTTCCTCGTCATGTCGATGTTAGTAACGCTGTCGGATGTGACAATACAGTCTTAGAGCACAATGATGGTAGGATCCTTCAGAACACACACTATGGAAGCATCCTTCAGAACACACGTGATGGTGGCATCCTTCAGAACACACACTATGGTGGCATCCTTCAGAACACACGTGATGGTGGCATCCTTCAGAACACACACATGATGGTGGCATCCTTCAGAACACACACTATGGTGGCATCCTTCAGAACACACATGATGGTGGCATCCTTCAGAACACACATGATGGTGGCATCCTTCAGAACACACACTATGGTGGCATCCTTCAGAACATACACTATGGTGGCATCCTTCAGAACACACACTATGGTGGCATCCTTCAGAACACACACTATGGTGGCATCCTTCAGAACACACATGATGGTGGCATCCTTCAGAACACACATGATGGTGGCATCCTTCAGAACACACACTATGGTGGCATCCTTCAGAACACACATGATGGTGGCATCCTTCAGAACACACACTATGGTGGCATCCTTCAGAACACACACTATGATGGCATCCTTCAGAACACACATGATGGTGGCATCCTTCAGAACACACACATGATGGTGGCATCCTTCAGAACACACATGATGGTGGCATCCTTCAGAACACACACATGATGGTGGCATCCTTCAGAATACACATGATGGTGGCATCCTTCAGAACACACACTATGGTGGCATCCATCAGAACACACATGATGGTGGCATCCTTCAGAACACACACATGATGGTGGCATCCTTCAGAACACACACTATGGTGGCATCCTTCAGAACACACACTATGGTGGCATCCTTCAGAACACACATGATGGTGGCATCCTTCAGAACACACACTATGGTGGCATCCTTCAGAACACACATGATGGTGGCATCCTTCAGAACACACACTATGGTGGCATCCTTCAGAACACACACTATGGTGGCATCCTTCAGAACACACATGATGGTGGCATCCTTCAGAACACACATGATGGTGGCATCCTTCAGAACACACATGATGGTGGCATCCTTCAGAACACACACTATGGTGGCATCCTTCAGAACAACACTGATGGTGGCATCCTTCAGAACACACATGATGGTGGCATCTTCAGAACACACACTATGGTGGCATCCTTCAGAACACACACTATGGTGGCATCCTTCAGAACACACACTATGGTGGCATCCTTCAGAACACACATGATGGTGGCATCCTTCAGAACACACACTATGGTGGCATCCTTCAGAACACACACTATGGTGGCATCCTTCAGAACACACATGATGGTGGCATCCTTCAGAACACACACTATGGTGGCATCCTTCAGAACACACACTGATGGTGGCATCCTTCAGAACACACACTATGGTGGCATCCTTCAGAACACACACTATGGTGGCATCCTTCAGAACACACATGATGGTGGCATCCTTCAGAACACACACTATGGTGGCATCCTTCAGAACACACACTATGGTGGCATCCTTCAGAACACACATGATGGTGGCATCCTTCAGAACACACACTATGGTGGCATCCTTCAGAACACACACTATGGTGGCATCCTTCAGAACACACACTGATGGTGGCATCCTTCAGAACACACATGATGGTGGCATCCTTCAGAACACACACTATGGTGGCATCCTTCAGAACACACACTATGGTGGCATCCTTCAGAACACACACTATGGTGGCATCCTTCAGAACACACATGATGGTGGCATCCTTCAGAACACACACTATGGTGGCATCCTTCAGAACACACACTATGGTGGCATCCTTCAGAACACACACATGATGGTGGCATCCTTCAGAACACACATGATGGTGGCATCCTTCAGAACACACACTATGGTGGCATCCTTCAGAACACACATGATGGTGGCATCCTTCAGAACACACATGATGGTGGCATCCTTCAGAACACACACTATGGTGGCATCCTTCAGAACACACACTATGGTGGCATCCTTCAGAACACACATGATGGTGGCATCCTTCAGAACACACACTATGGTGGCATCCTTCAGAACACACATGATGGTGGCATCCTTCAGAACACACACTATGGTGGCATCCTTCAGAACACACACTATGGTGGCATCCTTCAGAACACACACTATGGTGGCATCCTTCAGAACACACACTATGGTGGCATCCTTCAGAACACACACTATGGTGGCATCCTTCAGAACACACACTATGGTGGCATCCTTCAGAACACACACTATGGTGGCATCCTTCAGAACACACACTATGGTGGCATCCTTCAGAACACACACTATGGTGGCATCCTTCAGAACACACACTATGGTGGCATCCTTCAGAACACACACTATGGTGGCATCCTTCAGAACACACACTATGGTGGCATCCTTCAGAACACACATGATGGTGGCATCCTTCAGAACACACACTGATGGTGGCATCCTTCAGAACACACACTATGGTGGCATCCTTCAGAACACACACTATGGTGGCATCCTTCAGAACACACACATGATGGTGGCATCCTTCAGAACACACACTATGGTGGCATCCTTCAGAACACACATGATGGTGGCATCCTTCAGAACACACACTATGGTGGCATCCTTCAGAACACACATGATGGTGGCATCCTTCAGAACACACACTATGGTGGCATCCTTCAGAACACACATGATGGTGGCATCCTTCAGAACACACATGATGGTGGCATCCTTCAGAACACACACTATGGTGGCATCCTTCAGAACACACATGATGGTGGCATCCTTCAGAACACACACTATGGTGGCATCCTTCAGAACACACACTATGATGGCATCCTTCAGAACACACACTATGGTGGCATCCTTCAGAACACACACTATGGTGGCATCCTTCAGAACACACACTATGGTGGCATCCTTCAGAACACACACTATGGTGGCATCCTTCAGAACATACACTATGGTGGCATCCTTCAGAACACACACTATGGTGGCATCCTTCTGAACACACACTATGGTGGCATCCTTCAGAACACACATGATGGTGGCATCCTTCAGAACACACATGATGGTGGCATCCTTCAGAACACACACTATGGTGGCATCCTTCAGAACACACACTATGGTGGCATCCTTCAGAACACACACTATGGTGGCATCCTTCAGAACACACATGATGGTGGCATCCTTCAGAACACACACTATGGTGGCATCCTTCAGAACACACACTATGGTGGCATCCTTCAGAACACACACTATGGTGGCATCCTTCAGAACACACATGATGGTGGCATCCTTCTGAACACACACTATGGTGGCATCCTTCAGAACACACATGATGGTGGCATCCTTCAGAACACACATGATGGTGGCATCCTTCAGAACACACATGATGGTGGCATCCTTCAGAACACACATGATGGTGGCATCCTTCAGAACACACATGATGGTGGCATCCTTCAGAACACACATGATGGTGGGATCTTTGAGAATATCATAAATCACCACCAGCCATCACACAGTGATATAGCTGAGACCATCACACAGTGGTATGGCTGAAGATATCACACAATGGTATGTCTGAGACCATCAGACGGTGGTATGGCTGAGACCATCGAACAGTGATATGGCTGGGACTATCACACAGTGGTATGGCTGAGACCATCACACAGTGGTATGGCTGAGACCATCACACGGTGTTATGGCTGAGACCATAACACAGTGATATGGCTGAGACCATCACACAGTGGTATGGCTGAGACTATCACACAGTGGTATGGCTGAGACCATCACATGTGGTATGGCTGAGACCATCACACAGTGGTATGGCTGAGACTATCACACAGTGGTATGGCTGAGACCATCACACAGAGGTTTGGCTGAGACTATCTCAGTGTTATAGCTGAGACTATCACACAGTGGTATGGCTGAGACCATCACACAGTGGTATGGCTGAAACTGTCAAACGGTGGTATGGCTGAGACTGTCACGCAGTGGTATGGCTGAGACCATCATACAGTGGTAAGACTGAGGCCAACACACAGAGGTATGGCTGAAGCCATCAGTCAGACTTTTAACCATAACTCTCTCAGTTGTCTTCGTAAGACTTGAATATTCTCCATAAATGCATAAATTTGATTCCGGAATGGCAGTGGATATTGCTTCTAGTACCTTCAAGTCTAATGTTGCACTTGATACCAAGTCTTGACATTGAAACGATACCAACACCTTTACTGTGAACTACGTGTGATTCGTTTTAATGCCGCGGTGTCAGGTGAGTTGGGAGACTCCTTCGCTGCTCTCATCCCACCACCTCTTGTGTTTTGAAGATACCTACCTCCCGCACGGTCGAGGCTTCACGGGGCATCATGCTTATGTAGCCATGATCCAACACACACCTTACTGAAGCGAAACATCCTTTTCCACATGCCTTGGAGATGAGGATCTGTCTTCTGGAGAACCATTTTGGCTCACACTGTACGCCATGCACTCAAAGTTGTCCTGCTTGCCTTGACGTGTCACCTGTCTGTTGTCTAGCTTGCAGGATGGACAGAAGTCTGTGTTGCTAACTTGAGGGTCTTCTATGCTGTGGTGTGAGGGATGCGTGATGTCCCCACACCCAGGTGGTGCGAGCAAGGCCAGCAACTCTCTCACCAAGTTAACGACAGTTTGAATGCCGTGTTCTGTCTTTCCTGTATTGTTTCCCCCGACACACACACACCAGGGGACTGAGCGCTGCGTTCTGCTGAAGTGCGACGCTGGAAGAACAAAATCTCCAGCGCGAATAAGTGCGTGTGTGTGTGTGTGTGTGTGTGTGTGTGCTGAGGCTGAAGGCAAGAATTTCATGAGTCTAAATGACTTCTGCATCGCTGAAATGCACCTCACACCTCTTCATATACACCAGTGTAGGAGTTCGGACTTCATCTTCATCCATGGACAGAACAAAATATCTGATAACCACACAGTGGCTCCCCCATCATCCCCTGCTACTGGTCGTCAGTTCTGGTAATCACACGCTTGACTGTATTGTCTCCACATCTGTTGTATGAAAATGAGACGAGGGTATGGTGGCATGAGCTATGACCCAACTCTTAAGGGATAAGGCAAAGGTCTTGCCTTCATGCCACAGGAGTCAAGCCGTCGTGTTCAGGAGTATAATGACTGAACTTGGAAAATCTGCTCCAGCAGGAGGCACCATACCTTAGGTGTTTGGTGCGTATGTCATCAGATCTTCTAAACGAAACCTGGCTTGGTTAGTCTAGTTTACAGATAAGGTTTAAACACTGGAAAGAGGAGTAAGAATTCCTGGATCTTGGACTGAATTCTTCACTTAAATGAAGCAGACGAGAGCTACTTTTTCGCGAGATGTGATCCCAGAGATATGGACAAGGGGCGTGATGAGTGAGGGACATGGAAGGATTAGTAAATCTATTTTTAAGTGGTTTTGGCTAAGGAACCGCAACGCATTCTCTCAAGCAAACTAAAGATAAACACACTGATATTGTTTTAAACATTGGAGATATTGCGTTTGCACTGGTCGAGTCATGTGATGTCCTTTGTTTCTAGTGGAACATATTTCTAAAGTCTGTGTAAACCCCTTGAAGGCTTGACATCCAGTTTGAAAACGTGAACATTGGAACAAATAGAAACCATGTTGAGTAAGAGTTTCAGTTACGGGTGTGGTATAGATGGGTAGTGTGAAGGTGAAGTGAATGTAACTCAAGGAGTCTATCCTTGTCAGGCCCATATTAATCTCAATAGTTTTAAACTAGAATACTAAGTAGAGAGGTTAGAAATAAGATTTTCATATATCAAACAAATACATTCGGGAATTCTTCTTGGTTTGAACTCTTCGATATTATCTGGTTCGTGATCTGCTGGCCTACGGGAACGTCACATTGTGTTCTCTTTATCTTTTTTATGTGTTTAACATTTTGCGGCATGACTTTGTGACGGAACCTTGTTACGGAGGAGAGAAGGTCGTTTTATAAGTAGTGCACTTTACTCACTGGTCCTGTGGGCTGTAGTTACTTCTGAGATATTCCTTAGACTTGCCCCCGTGTGATGAAGCCACAAGAAGCAGCACGAGAGGCAAGATGGCCAGGAAGAGAGAGGAGGTCCTCCTCCAGGTGAAGAATGCCACCATGTTGAGGACCGTTAGGGAGACTTGGTCTCCCTCGACCTACACACAATCCACTGGTGCTGGTGTTGCTACTGTGACACACAACGCCAGGATGTTAACCTCGACACAGAGACTGGCGTTTACAGGTTGTGGTGTTGGCGAGGATCAGGAGCGCTACTGACGGCGGAGGTGTACACGGTGCGTTGGTCGGGACCTGGCTGGCCTACCCGCCTTGTGCCACCCGCCAACAGCCCTCACCACAGTTACTGTTCCGCCTTTTCGCCACATGACCTGTGACCTGACGAGGCATTTCGTCCACCAAATGTTCAGTAAATCTACCCGTGGGGCATCATAAGAGGGTCTTCCTGCCTCAGCGATGATCAAGCTGCCGTAAATCACTCATTAAAAAATATAGAGAATTATTGCAATAGTTATGTAGGTTGTGGTCAGCCATGGCATCATGGGGTTGACCCAGCAGCAATGATCTGGGCGGTGCCACTCACTCTTCTCACACTGACCACTCATATTTCATCAGTTTTCGTCCCTAGGGATCCTCAGCATGTAACGAGCGCCGAACTAAACAAAGTGGAAACAGGAACAAGTATCGGGCCAGAGACCGGAAGCTTCGCCGATGCACTGAGACGCCCATCCCGCGCTTGCCTACTTTGTCTCTTCACCAAACTTTTCTTTCGCCGGCATAATGCCTCAAGTTCCTGTGTGGAGGGATTGACGTGGGAGTATGGGCAGACGCTGAAGGCGCAGACACTTGACGGGCACGACGAGGGCACGGCTGGCGAAGGACGAGAGGCTTTGCTGGAGAGGTAGTTCGCCCCCTCCTCAGCCTCAGTAAGGTTATCTCTGGTGCTGTTGCACTGGCCCGTGCGCCCATCGTCCTCTTCGCCCTACAAACCCTCGGGGCGGGAGGCCCTGTGCGTCCCCGTTGACGGCTCAGCCCTGGGGACGGGGGAGAGGGCACATCATGGACGACGTGGCAGGGTAGGAGGTTACAAAACGGTGTGGGGAGGAGACAGTACGATAAGGGAAAAGAAATGAGGTATGGAGGAATCGTGG
Source organism: Panulirus ornatus (assembly GCF_036320965.1). Lineage (NCBI taxonomy): Eukaryota > Metazoa > Arthropoda > Malacostraca > Decapoda > Palinuridae > Panulirus > Panulirus ornatus. Next base: position 56,125,649 of record NC_092242.1, read on the forward strand.
CACGGAAAGGTAAAGTAGGGAGGACTACCGAGAGAAAGATGAGGCATGGAGGAACAGGGACACACAGAAAGGTAAGGCAGGAAGGAAGAACGACACAGACAGAGTGGACACAAAGTTGGTAACTATGATGGCCTATGTTGGCACCAGTATATGTTTAGCTAATGGTGGGGGCAAACAGGATGCGAAAAAAGAACAGAAGCTGTTTAGAAAAAAAGAATCGATGGCATCTGGAGAAAAGTCCCACCTTCTTAGAGGCAGACTCAGTTATCCATATAACGTAGGGCTTCCAAGATGGATTAGACGTTTGGATGATTCGAAGAATGTTTACCGTGCTGGGTGGTAGAGCTACAGAGCCGTCAGAGTGATGCTGTGAAGGAATTTAGAAAGGGAAACTGGAAGAAACTGCGACTGACCCAGTAAGATGCTGCAATGTGAGTACACAGAGGAGGCAGTTATGACGAGACGAGACGTAGCTCGACCAAGAGAAGATGGAGTGGATGGGAAAGATGCAGAGTGTTTGGCGGGTCAGTGTATGAGTTCATTCTGTTATCTGTTGAAGAAAGAAACTTGTTGATAAAGGGGAAGAAAAACATAGGAAACGGGATGAAATCCTGAGGGACATCGTTGCTGAACAGGAAACAAGGACAGTTGGATCCATCAACAGCTACGGAGACAAGTAAGAGCGGAAAATAGATGTGAAAGGACAGAGTTAGGGAGGCCAGAGTGAGGGAGGAAAATCACAAGAAGAAAAGCTTTCGATATATCAGGAATTGCATCATATGATTCTCCAGAGCCTCTCAGAGAGGATAACTAAATATTAACATGATATAAAAGGTTAATACCGGTGGATCTTGTCTTGCACAAGTCGTGCTGGTCATACATACTCTGAAATTCATAATGCTTGAGAAAATACGGGGTAGGGAGAGCTCTGAAGACTTTGAAAATTACATAAGTCAGAGGAAGACTATAATTGGAAGGGTTAGAAGGGCCCTTCTTTAAAAATGTTGCACCAATGGACGTATCCAAGAAGAAAAAGTTTTGGTAATCAAGCTGAAGTTGAATAGACAAACAAGCACCGGCACAACTTCGAAGAGAATACGTTTAAATTACGAGAAGGATTACCGCCAGGCCCGCACGCCTTGCTGGTGTCCAGAGAGGCAACTGCTCTCTGACTGGAAGACCAGAGATAACAGGAAGGTAAATTATTTTACTGGGAGGAGGTAGGCCAAGGGCTCGAGAATGCTGGAGTCATCAAAAGTGGAGTTCGAGGAAAAAACTAAAACTAGAATAAATTCCTGTGTCATCAGGAAGCACGACTATAATGCCGACGGAATGGGAAAGCGGAGAGGCAGCAGGACGGAAGTTAGGGGTACTCTTGTCTTAGTAAGGATCAGGAAAACCTTATCAGAGGAAGAAGAAGGAACGTTGCCACACTTCCGTTGATTAAAGGAATGTTTTGAATCAAGAATATGATACGACTGTTGTAATTTCAATCGAGGATGAAAGATGAAGACGAGACGAAGGAGAGAGACTTTTTCCAGGTTCCATACGCGAGGGGCCCTTGACCGAATCCTTTCAAAACAAGAACGAATGAACCACAGACTGGAAAAGGTGACATTTGATTAAGACAGTGTGATAAAATGAACCAATCGAGGACGAACTTATGTTGCTCTGCCGTGAAAGACTGGAAGTGAAGAATAGATCCAGAATGTTGGAAGAATAATAGTGACAGTCTGGAATATGATTTGGTTGGTTGATAATTCACTTAAGATCTTAATAATAGAAAACTGGATGGGTGTTCCACAGAACACGGGTCGCCTGCAGTGCAGCAGTTATTATGAACAAAATGAAAATGGGTTGAAAAACAGTTTGGAAAATATGAAAAAAAAAAAAAAAAAAACATTTGTATTACGTTTCATGGCCAAGGGTGGAATTTTCTTCAAGTTCTGAGCCAGGTGACGTTCGTGATTAAACCTATTTATAAAACGCGTCTGCCTCAAACAGAATCCAAACTGGAGATGTCATAATCCAAAAACTTGTTTAGATTCTAAGGACACAACCTAGTAATACTTCAAGAACATTGTTGAGGTGTGACAACGGACAGATGACGGACGGATGACGGACGACGGAGAGACGCATGACGTCGACGAACACAGTGATCCCGGGAGGGTCAGGCAGGCGACGTACCGACAGGATCAGGCAGGCGACGTACCGACACCAGGGCCTCTCCCTCCACCACCATTTCAGTGAGAGAAACAACCATCTCCTGCAATGGACGGTGAGAGATAAATAAAGGACCTTCGTGTCAGGATACGACGATGAAAAGCGTATAAAGTTACAGTAATAAATAGCGAAATAGAGGAAGAAAATGGTCATTGGAAGACAAATCTTAACCCCGACGATGTCAAAATATTGATATTCAAAGTCGGCGAGGTTGGAATAAGCGAAGATCTCCGGAGCGGAATCGTAAGAAGAACGTCATTGTTGACATGAAAAAGAACAATGAAAACATTCTAAGACGGTTAGGTTAGGTCTCCACAAGAAGGAAGACGCCAGGAAAAGTACTAGCCATATGGTGACCCACAGGTGAAAGGTTACCAGAGACCACGAATATTGCAGAAATGAATGGAACGATTAGGGTATATTAGGATGGCAAGGGTCTAGCTAGGGGTGCTCGGTACTGCTATTCCAATATGTACGGGAAGGAGGAAGCCAGGAGTGAGGAGATGCAGTACAGAAGATCACAAGGAACAGCTGAACACTACATGAACATACGTCATTAGGCTAATAAAGTGTTGATGAATATCTATGATAATAAAGATAATCTGGGTAGTAGCGAGAAAGACATCATCCATCATGGCGGGCTGTGTGTGTGAGCTAGGCCAGGCTGAGCTGGGGGGGCTGACCTAACTCACAACGCACCCGCTGTCCTGCTACCCTAGTCTGCACACCAGGTCAAACGGGATATGAAAATGCCTCATCAACTGGTTATCTTGCTTCAGGAATATATATATATATATATATATATATATATATATATATATATATATATATATATATATATATATATATATATATATATATATAGATAGATAGATAGATAGATAGTTATGTAAATATATATATATATATATATATATATATATATATATATATATATATATATATATATATATATATATATGCATTCAGAACTTTCACTTCGCCATGAAGAGAGATATCTAACAATTACCACTAGAAAGGGAAACTATAAACGGTGAGTACTTTCGGTTATTACGTCCTCAGGCAGAGTGAGGATTTAATAAACGAAAGCACTCACCGTCTTCATCTTTTCTTTCCATACACATGAACGCCCTTACACGCACATATACATACATATACATATTAACATACACACACACACACACACACACACACACATATATATATATATATATATATATATATATATATATATATATATATATATATATATATATATATATATATATATATATATACACGCATGCACAGACATATACATATATACACATGTGCATATCTATACTTGTTTGCCTTCATCCACTCTCGTCACCACCCCGCTCCACAGCAAAAAGCATCGCTACCTCCCCGCTTCAGGTAGCGCCAGGAAAACAGACAAAAAGGCCACATTCGTTCACACTCAGTCTCTAGCTGTCATGTATAATGCACCGGAACCACAGCTCCCTATTCACATCCAGGCACCACAGACCTTTCCATGGTATACCTCAGACGTTTCGCATGCCCTGGTTCAGTCCACTGACAGCACGTCGACCTCAGTATACCACATCGTTCCAGTTCACTATATTCCTTGCACGCCTCCCAACCTCCTGTATGCTCAGACCCTGATCGTTCAAAATATTTTTTTCAATTCCATCCTTCCACCTCCAATTTGGTCTCCCCCTTCTTGTTCCCTCCACCTCTGACACATATATCCTCTTTGTCAATCTTTCCTCACTCATTCTCTCCATATACCCAAACCATTCCAACACGCCCTCTTCTGCTCTATCAACCATCCTCTTATACATATATATATATATATATATATATATATATATATATATATATATATATATATATATTATTCTATAAAATTTGTTTTATCTCGAAGGGTTAGTGCAATGACCCTGCAAGTTCGGGTCATTTGATTAGTGTACGAACTCATCAAAAGTGTCATTAAAGCGGAGCTGTAACAAACACCATGATTCATGTAGCACATATTCATTGTTTAAGGCATAGCGTAGAATACCAGTTTGTGAAACAAAGTGGCTAGGCTAATAGTTTGTCGAACGGCCACTCTGGAAGCTGACTTACCTAGTTGCCTCTAGAAACACTGAAGAAAACAGCATAAACTTAACACTACTACCCACAAAACCATTGTTTGATCATCACGCCATTTGCAAAATAGCCTCCAAAAGTAATAGAATAAAACGGAATGTTTCAGCCTAATATGAACCAGATATCCTAGACCATGTCTACTGTTGACTTCCTGTCACTTCTAGTTGTCTGGTCTCCTCTAGAAAAAGAGTTTAACAGAACAACTCAGGGTAACTTAGCGCGAAACATTCCTTAGATAAGCTGGAGTCAGGATAATGTTCAAAAGATTCGACTGCATCAAGCCGCCAAGAGATCATTTGAATTTCAGTGTGTGTGCAGCATGGCAGTTCAGGATTTCTAAAATTTAGTCATTTTTCCGCTCTAAGATATTACAGATATATATATATATATATATATATATATATATATATATATATATATATATATATATATATTATCCCTGGGGTTAGGGGAGAAAGAATACTTCCCACGTATTCCCTGCGTGTCGTAGAAGGCGACTAAAAGGGGAGGGAGCGGGTGGCTGGAAATCCTCCCCTCTCGTTTTTTTTTTTTTTTTTTTTCCAAAAGAAGGAACAGAGAAGGGGGCCAGGTGAGGATATTCCCTCTAAGGCCCAGTCCTCTGTTCTTAACGCTACCTCGCTAATGCGGGAAATGGCGAATAGTATAAAAATATATATATATATATATATATATATATATATATATATATATATATATATATATATATATATTTTTTTTCAAACTATTCGCCATTTCCCGCGTTAGCGAGGTAGCGTTAAGAACAGAGAACTGGGCCACTGAGGGAATATCCTCACCTGGCCCCCTTCTCTGTTCCTTCTTTTGGAAAAAAAAATATATATATATATATATATATATGTATATATATATATATATATATATATATATATATATATATATATATATATATATATTCTTTTTTCTTTCAAACTATTCGCCATTTCCCACATTAGCGAGGTAGCGTTAAGAACAGAGGACTGGGCCTTTGAGGGAATAC